>NC_045973.1:21136636-21455060 GCF_010909765.2 Amblyraja radiata
TATGCATAGCTCCCTCTCTACTCATCCATCAATAAAACAATGGTCAAGAGAGGCTAAGCACAGAAAAAAACTCCCTTCACACTGTCCCATTAATCATTCCCAGGGCAGGGACCGTACAGAGTAAACTCCCTCAATACTGTTCCACCAAGCAATCCCATGACTGGGAAATTGCAGCTTATATACAGAATAAAACCTCCCTACACTGTCCATCAAACACTCCCAGACATGGACATATGTCCTGTTTCTAGGACAAGAGGAGACAGAAGCTCCCTCTCGGCTGCCCATTAACCACTCTAAGGACAGGTTGATTATCTTGCAGTACCATGGGTTCCATAGACGGCTTCATTTTTAATCATAATCTATCTGTGCAACGCTTCAGACAGTCCCTTAGTAGGGCCTTGGCATCATTGGAGCATGGAAGCTTTTCTGTCCCAAATTCTTTTCTATCCCAGCTTTGGAGTTAAGCTGAGCAATGTAGGTTGCAAAGTCAAAGTACACGTACCGCAAGAACTTCCCAAACAAGACTCGGATGAGAGCTTTGGTAGATCAAAAATCAGAGATTGACCAGGAAGGTATAGTGTAGCCCATTAGCTGAGATTCTCAGTCTTGTATTCCTTTAGATGATAGGACATCCTGTGCGTTATCAACAACAAGCATTGTGCCATTTTGGGTATTTGTTTCTAACTCTTTATCTCCATCAGATGAGCAGGAAAGGACTGGTGCCATAATATACAGCGTGGAGCTGAAGAGGTACGGAGGGCCACTGGGAATTACCATCTCTGGCACTGAGGAGCCCTTCGATCCCATTGTGATCAGTGGACTGACCAAGAAAGGTCTGGCGGAAAGGTAGAAAATTCACTCTGAACCTTTTGCATGTGCTTTGTGTAGCTGGAGTCTTGAATACACTGAGTGAGGAGGTAGTGGAGGCAGGTACAACATTTAAGAAGCATCAAGATAAGTAATTGAAAAGTTGAGATATAGAAGTCTACAAACCAAAAGTGGGGAAATAGGATTGGTATGGTTAAATAAAGTTTAGTTTAGTTTAAAGATACAGCATGGAAACAGGCCCTTCGGCCCACCGAGCCCACTCTTACCTGCGATCCCCATACACTAACACTATCCTACACACTGGGGCCAATTTACAATTTTAACCGTAGCCAATTAACCTACAAGCCTGTACATCTTTGAAGTGTGGGAGAAAAGCGGAGCACCCGGGGAAAACCCACGCCATCACGGGGAGAACGTACAAACTCCATACAGACAGAACTCGGAGTCAGGATCGAACCCAGGTCTCTGACACTGTAAGGCTGCAACTCAACCACTGCACCACTGTGCCGCCCCAAGTGGTCAAGGTGGATATGGTCGGCTGAAGGGCCTGTTTCTGTGCCATGTGGCTCAATGGTGCTATGCAGGAAAATGTCACAGAGGTACCAGGCCAGCTATGTTTTTATTTGATGGGGGAACAGATGCAAGGGTGCTAGTGGCCTGCTCCTACTCCCAGTGCTTTGTTTTTAAGCAAATTTCACCCGATGGATTCTTCTTTAGGCCTGCAGAGCTGAAACAGATTGGTGAGCCAACACTGCCATCTCCTGATCTGCAATTTTGATGGTCTTCACTTCCCTCCTAGTTATGGATTGGAAAACATATATGGGCCGATATTCTAAATCCAGGGAAGCAGCGGCTGTTGACGGGGGAGCTTGCGTGAGGGGGGATGATGCGGAATGTTGGGATTGGATGTGAACCGGTGATTGTTTTCATTTTGTTTTCAGGACCGGTGCCATTCATGTAGGGGACAGAATATTGGCCATTAACAACATGAGCCTCAAGGGCAAACCTCTGAGTGAAGCCATCCACCTTCTACAGATGGCTGGAGAGACAGTCACCCTCAAAATTAAGAAGCAAGCAGATCGTGAGTATTAATGAAGAGTCGTGGGATGGTACACCATGGGGACTTAACATCAGCAAGCATTGTATCCCCTTGTGTCGGATTGAGAGGGTCAGTATGCTAAGATGCATTCAATGTTATAAGGGGTTTGATATAAACAGTCTATTTCTTCAGGCAGGGAAAAAAAGGAAATACAATTTAAAATTAGATCAGAGTGTTCAGAAGTGAATAGTAGTGAGCAATAAAACAAATTGCTGAAGGGATTCAGCAGGCTTCTGTGAATGGAAATGGACAAACGACATTAGGATCCTTTTTCAGTCTATTTTTGTGTAGCGCAAGGTTCTGGCATCTGCAGTCTCCTGTGTCTCCATTGGATATGCACCTTTCACACAAAGAGCCTGGCGATCCCGCTGCCTACAAGGCGGTTGAAACTATGAATTGCCACATATTTTGTTCTTTGATTAAAACAAAGATATCAAAACAGTGTGGATGCTGTTTACATGGTAAGGGGGGGGGGGGGGAATGAGCTATCAATTTCCCCATCGATGCTCTATTTCCTGGTTGGTCTATATTCTCTTGTACCACTCTCATAAAGACTGTGACATTGATAGAATCAGTGGCATCTAAGCAGAGACTCAGAAGCAATAAGATTGGGAGATTATTGGGATGAGGGCTGGGAGTAAGGTGCAGATCAGCCATGTTCAAATGGAATGGTTTTAAGACCTGATGGACTAAGTGCTCCTGTTCCTTAATTCTTGTAGCTGTAAGTCACACTGACAATGTATGTGCCCCGAGCGGTCCAGCAGGGTTATTGTACCAAGTGGCATATTACTGGCTATGAAATGTAGATCTGAGCCAATGGATGTGATGTCCCTGAGCTGGAAAAGCAAAACACTATCTGGATTTTCTGCTCCTGTCAGTTTTCTGGCAATCCCTTTCATACAGTAGGATATGTGTCTGTGGTCGATAAATGACTTCAAGATGGACTCTCCAGTGATGCCACTCGCAAAGAATATTCCATTGGTACATATCAATTTACATGACTGCCACCAAAGCTGAGGAGTGGGGGAGGAAATTGTGAATCGGTCACTCGCTGTCCAGTAAATAAGTATCCTCAACATTTGACTATTTTAACAACTGTACAACGGGAAGTAGCTTTTCTGAGACAATGTGGAGTGTTAGAGGTTGCAGCCCCTGTATGAGTATCTGAAGGGGGTGCTTCTCAAAGGTGCTCCTCAAATTGTGGCTTCATTTCAGCCTCATGCTCCTGATATTTGATCACTCAGTAAGGAGAGGGGTGGCCCTCATGTCCCTGGAGACGGTACATGCGGTGTCCACAGGGACTCTGGAGGTATTCCGTGGACACTGGTCACTGCATTATGGATAAAGATGACAACATTGTAATTTAATGATTGATTGATGTTTGCAAACTACAAGGCAGTTCTGATCTCCTCAGTACTCTGTAACTGTAATTAACTGAATAAAATCTCCTTGTGAAGAAAAAAAAAACTTAAGCATCAAATCCAACCATACCCAATGCCACAGATGAGTGTTTGTGCCTAAAACGTACTGAGTATGAAATTAATAAGAAGAGGTGCAGATGATTTTTCTAAAATTTCATGTCTCGGGTCTCAGTTGAAATTGGCTTTTCCATATACTAAGCACAAACATAGCCACAAAACCATTTTTTGTTTTATTGATCTGCTCTTGCTGGCTTGCTGATTGCAACCTTATCCTGTTCTCTCGGCAGCAAATCATTTCAGATAGTTTGCCAGCTGAAGGTACACAAAAATACTGGAGAAACTCAGCGGGTGCAGCAGCATCTATGGAGCGAAGAAAATAGGCAACGTTTCGGGCCGAAACGTTGCCTATTTCCTTCGCTCCATAGATGCTGCTGCACCCGCTGAGTTTCTCCAGCATTTTTGTGTACCTTCGATTTTCCAGCATCTGCAGTTCCTTCTTAAACAGTTTGCCAGCTGAGGTCCCTTGTGCCTTTCAAAGCCAGGCGGTTTCTCCACACTACTGTTCCCTAAACCGTAGGCCTGTTAGGGAAACTAAGTATGTTAGATGCTTCCGGGTAATGAATGAGAAAAACAAATCTGTATTTAATTCAGATTTCAAACTCTTTTCCAGGTTATTTTTCAAAGAAATCCAGTGCCATGAGTGAGTTGAGTGAACCTGATGATGAGCTTCCTGATTTACAGAAGACAAGTAAATTCTCCAAGATCTACTCAAACACCATTCCAAGCATGGATAGTGCCATGGAGTCCTGGGATGGCTCGGGAATGGAAGGAGCATTTGGAAGCCAAAGTGAGATCCTTGGAAATGGTCTGTACTATTCGTCTGGAGTGTGGCCAACTCAACGTGCTGTTCACCTTCAGGACGGGTTTGCTGAAGCATTTGTGCGCACAAGTACATTGTGCTACGGGAAGGTAGTTCAGTTTTGTATCCACGGAGCAAATTCACAATCTCAGCCAAGTAGTGAACAGTGACAAAACTTACCCCCCCCCCCCCCCCCAACAAGAAGTGGAGTGAGAGGGATCGATGCAAAAGTACTCTCCACCAAATTCTATAGAGAGGGAGTAGCTCAGTCAATGAGAACCAGGAACCAAGAACAACTTGTGAAGGAAGGAACTGCAGATTATGGTTTACACTGAAGATAGACACAAAGTGCTGGAATAACTTGGTGGCTCAGGCAGCATCTCTGGAGAAAATGTTCTTGAAGAAGGGTTCCGACGTCCTGACCTGAAATGACACCCATCCTTTTTCTCCAGAGATGCTGCCTAACCTATGCTGAGTTACTCTAGCACTTCGTGTCTAAACAAGAACAACTTGCCACCAGGACAAGCCTGCTTAATTACTCACTCTGGACAGACACACTTTGACCTTAATGATTGTCTACTCCACTGCAACAGGGTTGACCTGAGTGGTGATTGGCTATTGGACCATCACAGAGTTAACCTGAGTGGTGATTGGCTACAGGACAGGAGACTGCTTGATCTGGGTGCTGATTGGTTACTCGTCAGGAACAGAATTTGACCTGGGTAGTAAAACAAAACATGCTGGAACACCTCAGCAGGTCAGGCAGCATCTGTGGAAAGAGAAACAATCAACGTTTCAAGTAGAAGACCCTTCATTAGAACTTGTATTGAACTTCTCATCAGAACATTTTTTAATGTATTAAAACTTGAAAAGGTTTTCTTTTTTAATTTCATATTTCCAGCATCTATACTTTTTATTTAATTTCAATCTGGACAGTAATTGGCTACTTAGAAAGGTCATGACTGACTCATGGTAGTACGGTCATCTTGATTAGCTATGGACTGGCTCCATTCTACAGAGTTTTGAACTTTACATCTCAATGTACTCAGGTCATGGTGAAGCAATATTTAAATATTAAAATCAGAATTTCGCGTTCACTATCCAGCTGTAACTGACAGTGCTGATGGTATTTCTGCTCACTTTCCTAATCAGAACACAGAACCAGGATATTGGAATCTGATTGATGGTGTTTGCTGCCATCATGTGGTAGTGATTTTTGTTGTACAGAACACATCATGGAAACAGGCCCTTCGTCCCAACTACGTCCCTGCATTTGGCCCATATCCCCCTAAACATACCCTGTCAATGTACCTGTCTAAATTGTTCTTGAACGTTGTGATGGTACCTGTCTCAGCTATCTCCTCTGGCAGCTTGTTCCATACATCAACAACCCTTTGTGTAAAATAATAGAAAGATTAAATGAGAACTTACCGTTTGAAGTTTGATCATTATTTTATGAGAAGTTGAAGTGAGGGAATACATGAAGAGCCCGCCAGTCCGCATGCGCGCCAATCTTCAGAGCAGCTGTATGAAACCACAGACTAGTTGCTGAACTTAAGCTATAGAAAGATTAACAACCTTAGAATTACCAAATTATCGTTATGAGAAGTAGGGTTGGGAGCGGAGGGCACGTATTCCCTCACTTCAACTTCTCATAAAATAAAGATCAAACTTCAAACGGTAAGTTCTCGTTTAATCTTTCTATTTTATATCGAAGTCACGTGAGTGACTACATGAAGCCTTCAAAGCTCTGTGGTTTCATGCAGTGAACCAGTCTCCATGAAGACACACTGCTCCAGTCGACCAACCATGGTTGAAGAAACGTACTTCATTGAAACATGATGTTAATTTTCAAACATGTCCATGCTTTAATGGAAAAAATAGTCCCTTCACATCAGGGATAAACAGTTGATTCAATTAACACAACTTAAAATTTTGCTAGCAAATAAACCAGGCCTGGTAATTGGTTTATTATAAAATGTCTGAAAAGTTCGCTCGTCGGCCCATCCTGCTGATGCAAGAATGTGATCCAGCGGAACTTCCATATTACTCGCTGCCGAAGTAGCTGCAGCCCTAGTAGACTGAGATTTAAATACATCAGTATCCACTCCCGCGTTAGCTAAAACGCATCTTAACCACCTAGAAATGGTCTGCACCATTACCCTTCTATGTGGTTTTTTATGACTGATGAAGACAGTCCATTTGCTGCCTCAAAGGTTTTTTGTAACCTTTATGTATTCTTTAATATATGTAACCACACATAATCTGCAATCTGGTGGATATGCCAAGAGCTCCAACTTAAAGCCTAGTGCACCTGATCTGCTCTACTTAAGTAACTCATCTATATAAAAGGTCACATTATTATCAAATATAACTGCCTTATCCAGCCTCATCGTTGCGCTGAGTGGGAGGAATATAGCAACCCTGAACCAGGAGTAGCCACAGGCGTTTGAGTCGAACTGCCTGCGTATGCCTCCATAGCACGGAGCATATTATGTGCCAGCATCTTTTCCATTAGATGCTCCAACTGAGACAAACGGCCTATTACATCTGTCATGGATGTGGGAGCAGTATCCTCCTGGCCTGAATCGTCCGACAGGACTTGTCTCATTGATTTTGCTGTGGCTTTTCCCCCCCTTCGGGGCTCCCAAGCTGCTCCCTTTAGGAGCCAAATCAGAGCTAGCTGTGCAGACCGGAGCTGCCAGCGACTCTGAGGTAGAAATGGACGGCCGCCGGCTTCCCGCACTGCCGCGGTCTTCTGCTGCCGGATTTACAGCGGCCCGTCTTGGTTTTGTCCGAGGCTTCTCCATAGTAAAAATCTAGAGACACGTTGGAATTACACACAAAATACTCCCTGTGCACATTTGCACTTACCTGAAAGGTTTTTAAACTTACCGACGTTCCCCCCAGCCAAACCACGGGCCATGCGTTTGACGTATTGGCGCGCATGCGGGCTGGCGAGCTCTTCACGTAGTCACTCACGTGACTTCGATATAAAATTAGCCCTCAGGTTCCCATTACATCTTTCCCCCCGACACCTTAAACCTATGTCCTCTGATTCTCGATTACCCAACTCTGGGCAAAAAACTCTGCGTTTACCTGATCTATTCCTCTCATGATTTTGAGAGAGATCTCTATAAGATCACCCTTCATCCTCCTGCGCCTCAAGGACCAAACCCCTAGTCTGCTCAACCTCTCCCTACAGCTCTCTTGAGTCTTGGCAACATCCTGGTAAATTTTCTCTGAACCCTTTCGAGCTTGACAACATTTTTCTTATAACATGGTGATCAAAACTGAACACAATAGTCTAAATATGGCCTCACCAACGTTTTATATTTCTGCAACATGGCCTTCCAACTTCTATACTCAGTACTTTGACTGATAAAGGTCAATGTGCTGAATTGTCCCTAGTGTGTAGGATAGAACTAGTGTATGGGCGATTGCTGGTGGGAGGGAACTCGTTGGGACGAAGGGCATGTTTCCATGCTGTATCTCTAAACTAAACTAATCATGGGCAAGGTTAGGGACTCTGGTGTAATGCCTGCATTATTGCAACATTCTTCATTGACGTTTAGGTTCCTACCATCATCAGTCTGGAGGGGCTGTGCTACCACCTCATGGGGAGCAGGATACAAGCCGAAGGAGCAGCCTGCCTGCACAAAGCAGTCGTCGGAAGAGCTATCCCTGCACAGATGGTGCCTTCAGCAAGGATGATTGGGACAAGGCAGCTGGGTAAGAGAAGGATCTCCATTGCAATTCTGTTCCAGTCACCACTTCTTCTTCCACAGTTGAGTGTGCTTCAGTTCAATGGGAAACATTTATTACTGACTGTCAGTCAGGAAGATTTTTTTGCTACCCCAAAGTTGGTGCGTCTCTGTACCTGAACTACACTTCTCTTTCCAGTGTGGCCCCCGATCCTTCTCCCACTGAAAGTGGCAGTCCTATCCTTGGACTGGCCCAGGAATGAGGTCCCACCCAGGCCCAAGGGGGTTGCCAAAGCACCCAGATATCAAATACTTGTCATGTTTTAAAAAAACTTAAATGCACACTCTCAAAAACATTGAAAATATATGGTTAAAATCAAATAGAAAGCTTCACTTCCTGGCAGTCACCCAACTCTTCATTGAAGAGACCTATGTGTTCCTGATTCTTTGCATCAGTCAGGTTCATTAATCCTTCCTCCTATGGCCCCTAGAGAAAGGAATACAGTGGATTCACAACAGCTGAATAAAGAGCCTGCAGATGAATGGGGGAGGGTGGGGAAAGAGGTCTAACGCCTTTGAGGATACAAATCATCAACTTAAAGAAGGGACATTGCGTGACTATCTCTGAAAATTGAATTGATTTATTTTCCAAAATGTATTTTATTTATAATATTTATAGCAAATACAATGAGGACATGTCTTTCTCTGTACCATCAGTTCCCTTAGCAGCCACACCACTCAGGTTTTCTCATTAAACAATGCAGTCAGACCATGAGGTGTTACACAGGGCCAGCCCCTGTGTCCAGCAGCAGCAGAGTCCCAGACTGTTTCCTCCCCGCAGAGCCTTTGCGGTGTCTGCACCCTCAGTGGGTCCCTCAGCACTTGCTCCTCCATCATGGGATGTGCCCGTGGAATGTGCATTTTTGTGCGAATTAAATCAAAAAAAATTCCACATCTGTCCCTTTTTATTTCCAAAAATATACTTTATTCATAAAAATGCATGCAGGAAATGCAGCATAATCAGTACATGGCTTCCTTCACAAATCATTCCATTGACAAGTGCATCAATCCATTCATGTTCCTCTTTAAACAGTCCACCCATCATGCATGTACAGCGATAGGCCAGGCTACAACATCACTGTAAAAAATATAACAAACCCATTAAAACTGCAACCTCACACCCACTATTTAGAACACTAAGAATTTATCATGCAGTATCTGTGTTTTAAACAGATTTTTAATTTCAAAAATAGACTTTATAAATGTAAATCATACCAGATAGTACATGGCTTTTATTACATTCAGAGTGTTGACAATTCAATAGCTTTGTGGTGTCATCAAATTAATACATTCTATGTGCAAAGTACTATTGCCACTCAAGAAGGCTCTTTGAATAATGCACCATTTAAGTGTTTGTGAGATGATTACAGAGGAATAACCGCTCATGTTCAGTTAGTAGGACCTTAGATTGCAGTCCCTCCCCACAAAGGCTTTGCATTGGCTACACGATCTTCAGTGCATTCCTCAGCACATACTCTCAGAGCCTGGAATGTTTGCAGTTGGCAGCATTCCCTTACACATTCCTCATGCTCCTGGAAGACCAACAGGTTTCTGGCAGCCTTTCACCGAGTTGATGATTTTCAAGCAGCACTTGATGTCTGTCTCGGTATGCGTCCCTGCGAACAGTCCTGAAATGTTCTCACTTATTTAAACCCTTGACTGAAGCCCAAAAGGAGGTCTGAAAGTCAGGATATTGCTTCCCTTTTTGAGGCCACGTGCATGTGTATTTGAATGTGGTAGCTTTTCATACTGTCCTCATTGTGTCTCCATCTTCACCATGTTGTCTGTTACATTGTCTTTGTTTTTTTTCTCTTCTCAGGTTGTCTGTGTCTCAACTCTGAGCTCTTTTGTCATCAACCTTCTCACTGCCCAGGACGTTCCCTGCACCTCCCTCCCCTCCATCCTACATACTCTCCTGCATCTTCTGTGTTTCACCGGTGCAATTCCTCACCATGTATTGTTTTAGCTGAATCACTATCCTTTGGTGATTTGTTCTTTCTTGCTGTCGTTCAGGGCCCACATGTGCCCATGATCCATGTACCTATGTGACTATCCTGGGGCCACTGGTACCACGTTCAAATCCCCACTCGTCATCCCCTGCTCCTAAGTAAGAACACGAAATGGGAGAAGGGAAGGCCACCAGACCCCGCCAGCTTGACCAACCATTCAATATGATGTTGGACAATCTAACCCAGGCCACAACTCCTCCACTGGGTAGGTTCCCCATAGCCCCCAATCCCCCGATCCTACAAACGGTATCGGCTTCCCCCTTAAACACCCCTGGGCTCCACAACCCTCAGGAGCGGAGAATTCCCAAGGTTGCCCACCAGAAGCCAGCAGAACTCCAGTCCTTTGTCCTGTCCCCATCCCCCAGCTTTCCCATTTCTCCACTCTTCCTCACCTCTCCCCAGGTTCAGTTCAGTCAGGGAATCGTGACCTTTGCCCCATTGGTGCTGAGGGCATAGAGGTGAAGATACTGACACTTTGGTTCGTACGTTAAACAGATTCCTTAGCAATCACAACGGATCCGACCAAGACCAGGAAGACAAGTTTTGGTCTCAGGCCCTGGAAGATTTAGAAACATGTGGACAGTCTGAACTGTTGAGAGAAATTGAGGTAACTGCTCTTGTTTTATTGTTGCTGTGCTCTGTAAATCTCAAGATGCTCCGGCTGGGCCAGACTTCTGCCCTCCTCTCACCTTGGTTGGAAATGTTGTTGGTGTGTGTGGTTGTGGATAATCTCTGCACATTATCACTTTGTTACCCGGGCGATGGATGGATGTGGTTAGGGTCGGCGGTGTTGGTGTGTTTCCTCTCATCTTGTTTCATTGCCGGGGAACCTGCTGGAGATGCCCGCTTGTGCCCACTGGGTAGGTGAGGACGCAAAGAACGGATTATCAAACCACATGCCATGGTAAGACCTTTCTCCTTGCCAGGTGGCACAGGCAAGTACTCTCAGTAATCACCCACATTTGTGCCACAACATTCTAAATGCACATGTGTGCCCCAGCCTCCTTAAGTAGGCAAAATTAAAATCCCCACATACAGCAAGGCATAGGAAGAGCAGCAGGAGTGGGACCATCTTCCTCAGTGCAGTCTGAAAAAACAAGAAATAACATGGTGCACCTGATTCCAGAAAGCAGTATTCCCAACCTGTGTATCAATACCTCAAAGGATATATTTTAACACAAAGGATTTTTGTCCACCAATCACTGGTATCAGTTAATTGAAGCTAATGCCCACTGAATTTAGTCCTCTATCAAATCAGTTTTACTCCTAGCTATTCCATCAGCAATCCATTATTTATTCATTATTAAATGAGGTACAAAGTTTCATTAAAAGTGGCATCACAGGTAGATAGGGTGGTCTAGAAATCTTTTGGCACATTGGCCTTTATCAGTCAAAATTTTGTGTATAAGACATTGGTAAGGCCACATTTAGAGTATTGGGATCAGTTTGGGGCACCATGTTATAGGAAATATGTTGTCAAGCTGGAAGTGGTGCAGAGAAGATTTATAAGATTGTAGTGAGTGGAGTCATACACACGTCAAAATACAACACTTATTTATTAAAGTCCATTTACAGCACTTGTGAAAACAAGTCTGACTTAGGTAACTTCCGGGACCCGAAACTTGCACTTCAGGGGATTGAGTTTGAGCTGAATGTTTTTGGCATGGTCCAGCACTTTCTTCAGATTAGCGTCATGCTCAGCCAAGTCGTGCCCGTAGACGAAAATGTCATCAACAATAATGGCGCATGGATACCCCGCAAACAGTTGTACCATTGTGCGCTGGAAAACCTAGCTTGCAGAGTTGATGCCAAAGGGCATTCTCAGGAATTTGTAATGGCCGAAGGGGGTGCCGAACGTGGTAAGGTTCGACGAGTCTGTGGCCAGCAGAATCCACCAAAATGAACTTTTGGCATCCAGAACGGAGAACACTGATGCGTTGCCTATTTGAGCAGCAATTTCCTCTATCGTTCACATAAGGTAGTGCGGGTGTTTGATAGCTGTGTTGAGATTCCTGTAGTTTATGCAGATATGGATTTCCTCCTTGTTCTTCTTCGTTGCAATCACCACGGTGGAAACCTAGTCAGATGGGTCAGTAATTTCAGCAATGACATCCAGGGAGACCATCCGCTTGAGCTCATTATGTACTCTGTCACACATGGCACGCGGAACACGGTGTGGTGCTCGAACCACAGGAGTTACTTAGAGATCAACAGCGATGTTGTACTTGAGGGGCAGCTTACCAAGCTCATCGTTATATAGTTCTCTATATTGAGAGAGTATTTGCTGAGTGGGGCCCTCAGCGAGAAAGAGTTGATGGACAGCGCGGCCAAAGTAGACTAGGCCTAGATCGTGACATGCATTGATACCAAGTAGAGTTTCAGAATCCCCCTTGACTATATAAAACTTTACGGTATGAGATTGCTAGTCTATGATGCAGTTTAAATCAGTTTGTCCAAGGGGGTGTAGAACATCACCCCCATAGGCCTGAAGCGTGGCCGAGGCCTTTTCAACATGTTCAGCATTATATATTTTTTTAAACTCAGATAACGAGATGACATTGCATTTCGCTCCGGTATCAATCTTTGCAATCACAGGCTTGTTATTCACAAACATGGTTACCTCAGGGTCAAGTTGCTCATTAGAGGAAGGGAGGAGAGAGTGGATGGCTGAACTGTTATCTTCACTTTCAGAGAGCTGAGCGGAGGATGGCACCTCAAGCTCTCGGCTTTCGTTATCAGCAAACTCATGTTGTGACAGGTGCAAACTCGGCCTTGGGACGGATTGAGTCGCAAGGGAATGGCAACATTTTGCAAAGTGGTTGAATTTCTTGCAGAAATTGCAAATTTTACCATAAACAATACAGAACTCCCGACCCGGAGCATGAGAATAGTTACAATTAGGACATCGAGCAGTAGACCTTCTCTGCTGCCAGGCTGGGGAAGGCTGCGGATGCCTGTTACGACAGGAGTGTCTGTAAAGTTAACATTATACTGCGAGTGCTGGCCAGAGATCACAGACTTAGTGTGAGATATCGTCATCTCAGCAATCTGACAGGCATGTTCAGCTTGATAAAGAGACAGCTCAGTGTTACGAAGTAATTTGTCTCTCACCTTGTCATTAAGCATACCTCCAACGAGTTTGTCCCGGATCAGTTCATTGTATAAATCTAAAAAATGACAGTGTGCAGCCATGTGTTTCAAGTCACTAATAAAACACTATCGGCAACTTGTTGCATACGAGCAAAAAACTCGGTATGTTCGATAATAGAGTTTGAGGGGAGGTCACACAACTCTAAACTTTGCAAGTAGGACAGCAGGGTCATCAATCGTTTCGGCAGGCATTTGGATCTGTCCGTTTGCGTCTAAAACAGCAGGCTCAAAAGTAAAATGGTCTCCAAGTGGAGGTGTGGGTTCGTATCCCACTTCTGACACCATGTAACGAGTAGAGTCGTACACATGTTAAAATACAACACTTATTTATTAAAGTCCACTTACAGCATTAGTCTGCAGGACGTTACAGTACCTAACAGCTACTCAGACTGAATTACGTAAGCAAACTCTTGGTATAGCTCTTGCATATTAGGCGGAGCAACTACTAACTAGCACTACAATTGGTTAGTAGGAAACAACCAATCTACAAAGATGTTGCCAGAACTTGAGGGCTTGAACTGTAGGGAGAGGTTGAACAGGGTAGGACTCTATTCACCTGAGCACAGGAGGATGAGGGGTGTTCTTATAGAGGTGTACAAAATCATGAAAGGAATAGATTGGGTAAATACAAAAAGTATTTTCCCCTGAGTAGACGATTCAAGAACTAGAGGACAGGTTACGGTGAGGAGGGAAAGATTTAACAGGAACCTGAGAGGTAACTTTTTACACAAAGGTTGGTAGGTATATGGAACAAGCTGCCAAATGAGGTAGTTGGGGTAGGTATTATCATAACATATAAGAGACATTTGGACAGGTACATGGATAGGATAGGTTTATAGGGATATGGGCAGATGGAACTGCTATAAATGTGGCATGTTGGTTGGCATGGCCCAAGATGGGTCGAAGGGCCTGTTTCCACACTGTATTACTATGACTCTATGAGTCAGTGATAAAAACAAAAGCTACTTGTCAGTAACAATGAAACTGAAGGTACTGGGTTGTCATTTAAATAATTATCTTCAGAGAAGCAAAACTGCTACGGTACCTTTGTGTGGTCTGGCCTGTATGTGACTTCAGACCTTTAAATACCCTCTGAAATGAATAAGCATGCCACTCAGTTCACGGGCAATTAGCGATGAGCAATAAATCCTGACTTGGATTTAAAATAAATATCAGAACGTTAATGTTCACTACATTTTCCTCTGCTGAGGACTGTGGGGCTCACTTCATTGGGCAGAATTAACCTAACAATACCTTCCTCCTGGTTTCAAGGCAGGAATATATCAACCAAAATAGTTCTTCCATGCACTCTTTGAAAGCAGCCCCCTCCCTTTACTCTGAGATTTCCCCAAGCAATATTAGCTGAAGTACTCTAATCCCACACTCCATATTTATTGGACCTCCCCCGACAAGTTCACTGCACATTTACTCCTCAATCTATTCCTACCATCAGCTGGCCTTTGGAAAACACCTAACAGACCCCTTGCACTCACATTCTGGCCACCTCAAATTGTTCATTATCTGTCACTCACACTACAGTACTGCAACCCAGTCCTTTCTTCAATTTCTTGTCTTTTCTGAGCCAGGAACTTTGAAACCAGGAATGCCTGTTCCTATTATTTAGTTTAGTTTAGTTTAGAGATACAACGTGGAAACAGGCCCTTCGGACCACCGAATCGGCACCGACCAGCAATCCCCGCACATTGACACTATCTTACACACACATGGGACAATTTACACTTACTGTATACCAAGCCAATTTACCTACACATCTGTACATCTTTGGAGTGTGGGATGAAACCGAAGATCTCGGAGAAAACCCACACGGGGGTCATGGGGTGAATGTACAAAATCCGTACAGACAGCACCCGTAGTCAGGATCGAACCCGGGTCTCTGGCGCTATGGGTGCTGTAAAGCAGCAACTCTACCGCTACGCCACTATGCCACCCTGCACATTGTTGGTTCTTGTTTCACCATTGTATCATGTCTGTTTGCAGCTGAAAACGCACTCTCTGTGTTTGCATACATTCATTCTACACATACCATTCACTTTGTTGTAAACTGCTCCCAGCTCCCATACTATTTCTTGATATCCACCTCATCCATTCTTCAGAGCTCTTTGTTCTTTGTTTGCATGACTTCTTGCCAGCACCCATCCCACTGCCTAATTAGTCCAAACCCCAACCGCTCCAAATCTCACCATCTAGCACGGCTGTGATTCCAATCCTACCAAGGTGCAACCATCCATCTTGAAGAGGTCCATCCTGCCACTAGAAGCATTAGGTTTAGAGTTGGGAATGGGAAGCCTGATGCCCTCTCTCCAGCACATATCTCCAGCTGTGCACTCATGCCCCTGTCTTCTTTCCTCTCTGTTGATCTCGCTTTGTGTGTATCAACACTGGTTTCAATATAAAACCCATGCAATAACTCAAGGCTGTTCATTTGAAATGTGCACCAGATGTGAACCGGAACCATGAAATTCTTACTTACCGCAGCTTCACAGCCTCATTTAATGCAACATCAACAAAAATAAATATACAGCAAATTGTTAGTTACACCAAGTAAACCAGACCACGATAGTGCAAAAACTAAAGTATGTATACAACTAGTTTCAAGGTAGTGTGACCCAACCAGCTACAGTGGTCGCTAAATGTTGCGTATTGACAAAAATGAGCCATCCGCTTTTATTGATGAACGATTGGCCTGTCCGTGCATTAACAGTGCTCATCAATTAATGTAATGATTGTGGAACTCAATGGTGAATACTGTGGATATTACAGACCATCCAAATAGATACTGTTAAAAATCCCCCTTGCCTCTGTTTACTTTTATCAATGCAGATATATCAGCTGAGAAAATTCTTAGTTTTGGAGAGAGGGTCTCCACACTGTCTTTCTGTCCATATCTGTTCCTACCAGGTGGCTTGCTTGGGATCCTGTCCAACTGCAGATGCCACAATGAGAGAAAATTAGCCCAAGTTGCTTTGAAGTGAGATTAGGACATGCCACAGAGCTAGGGAATCACAGAGAGATACAGCAAGGAAACATGCCAGTGCTCAACCAACCATTTTGCCAAAACAGTGGAGGACCATAAACAATAGACAGTAGGTGGAGGAGTAGGCCATTCGGCCCTTCGAGCCAGCACCGCCATTCAATGTGATCATGACTAATCATCCACAATCAGTACCCCGTTCCTGCCTTCTCCCCATATCCCCTGACTCAGCTATCTTTAAGAGCTCTATCTAACTCTCTTGAAAGTATCCAGAGAACCGGCCTCCACCTCCCTTTGAGGCAGAGAATTCCACAGACTCACAACTCTCTGTGTGAAACTCTCAGTTTCCTCATCTCCGTTCTAAATGGCTTACCCCTTATTCTTAAACTGTGGCCCCTGGTTCTGGACTCCCCCAACATCGGGAACATGTTTCCTGCCTCTAGCATGTCCAAACCCTTAATAATCTTACATGTTTCAATAAGATTGTCTCTCATCCTTCTAAATTCCAAAGTATACAAGCCCAGCCGCTCCATTCTCTCAGCATATGACAGTCCCGCCATCCCAGGAATTAACCTTGTAAACCTACGCTGCACTCCCTCACAGCAAGAATTACATCTGTAATTCAATTCTCCAAAAAGTTGTTGATACAGGCAAATTAAAGTCTTTATGATGATTAAGCAGCTTCATAGGATAGATGGAGAGTAATAGATTCCTCTGATAACACTGTGCAGAATCAATGGGTGTGAGCTTAATTGGAACGGTAAGTCAGGTAATGAAAGGACTTTAAGGCAAAAGGCAAAGTACAGAGAAATCTGTTCCCAAATGACAGATGGAATGGGCGGAAGACACTGAAAATTTCAGATCTGAACTCATTACATTTGGCTGGATATGGCTAATAAGAGCCATGAAGCAAAGATAAATGGAGCAGGTGGGCAGACCATCCATGATCTAATGACATGGAGATTTAGTTTAATTTAATTTTGATTAGTTTAGAGATACACCTGGAAACAGGCCCTTCGGCCCACTGCATCCATGCCAACCAGTGATCCCCATACACTAGCACTATGCTACACACAAGGGACCATTTACAATTTTACCAAACCTGTATGTCTTAGGAGTGTGGGAAGAAACCCAGAAACCTCACACGGGCACAGGGAGAACAGACAAACGCGGGTCTCTGGTGTTGTAAGGCAGTAACTCTACCACTGCGCCACTGTGCCGCACCGATGAGATGAGAGGCTGCATGTGCTGCTGTCTCCCATGTTGCCAGATCCGCTACAACTCCCTGTCTCTCCACAGGCTTCCATAATGTCTGGAACTGAGCTGACTTTGGGAATCGAAGGGCATCTGTCACAATCCGTGGAGCATCCTGGCTTGGACAAGCTGCAGGCTGAGGGCTCCACAGCCGAGTGCAGTGAGGGCCAGAGTGAACACTCGCTGGCAACTGTGACGGCAAAGGACAAAATACTGGAGTTGAAGAAGATCAAGGAGGAGATCAAAGAAATAACGTTGCCCACTCCTGTGGAATTACACAAGGTGAGTCCATAATCAGCAAGAAACAATGTCTGGAAATTCCTGTCCTACAGTGTTAGGGAGGCTGAGTGTGGGTCGGACTGGAGAGAGCAAGTGTGGGATGTTGGTGAAAGATGCATTATTCATCAGGTCATTGTTCAGGAAGAGATCAAATCCCTGGGCTTGTGCAGTAAAAGGAGAGCAATCCAATCCATGATTGGTGGAAGTGGCATGTTATGAGCATGAGGTGGCCACCAAGCCAATTTGAGCAGAACCCTGACTACTACCTCCTTCAACAGAAAGGAATTTATGAGGAGATGCCCAGCACAAAGAGGGATTGTGACTGTGTGTGTGAAACTGAGCACAAATGAAATAAGGAAGTTTCAAAAGTCTTTTATTATCACATGTACCAATTAAGGTACAGTGATATGTGAATAACCTTACAGTCAAATGAAAAAAAAGCAACAAGACACACAACTACATAAAATTTAACATAAAAATCCACCACAGCAGATTCCCAACATTCCTCACTGTGATGGAAGGTAAAAAAGTCCAAACTTCTTCCTCTTTATTCTCCTGCGGTCGAGGCAGTCGAACCATCCGTCGGAGCGATCGGAGCTCTCGCAGCCGTCGGTTGAAGCTCCCGCGTCAGGGCAGCTGAAGCTCCCACGTTGGGGAGATCGAAACTCCCGTATCGGGGCGGTCAAAGCTCCTGTGGCTTGGAGTTCCTGAAGTCGGTCTCTGGCCAGAGACCGCGAGCTCCGTGATGTTAAGTCTGCAAGCATCCACAATTGGAGCTCCGAGGTCGATCCCCGACAAAGATGTTAAATTCCCGTAGGCACCCACGGTGGAGCTCTCAAAAGTCAGTCTCCAGCAAAGGCCGCCAACTCCTTGATGTTAGGCCGCAGTGCAGACGGCGATACGATACAGAAAAAAATTGCATCTCCATTGAGGTAAGTGATTGGAAAAAGTTTCCCTCAACCCCCTTCCCCCCACCCTCCACATAAAACAAGCTAAAAACACTTAAAACATACATTTAACACATATTATTTAAACACAAAGAAGGAAGGGACAGACAGACTGTTGGCGAGGCAGCCATTGCTGGCGCCACCCAGTGGTCACAAAGTGTCTGGCTGTGAGTGTGTGTGTTTGTTTGTGTGTGTGCATCTGTGTGTGCGCATGTGCATGTGTGTGGACTCGTATGTATGTGAGTGTGCACGCGTAGGTGTGTGTGCGCGCATGTGTGTATGTGAGTGTGTGACTGAGAAAGTTATCACATATTGATGTTCCTAGCTGACTTTGCTGGGGATCTAAGCGTGGAGCACACACACAAACATACACACATATACATGCAAACAAGCTGACAGACACAGATGATCCACAAACACACACCATATATACACAGACATGCTTACAGATAACACTTCACATGCAGGAGAAACTAAATGATGCATATGGTGGTGCTGGCTGGGGGAGGATGGTGAGGCCTTTTAATCACAACTGACCTGAATGTAGGAAGTAGAGGGAAAGGAATGAGGATGGAAAGAAGACTTAGTGTTGGAACGGTGAGAGAAACAGGAACCCCCACTTGGTGCTACATTGCACAGTGCCGAGTTGTTAGAACATTCTGACACTCGGCTATGCTCAAGTTTGGAACATCTAAATAACAAAGACTCCTACACGAGACTCCTATTTATTTATTATAGCTCCACGTTCAACACCATAATCCAAACATCTCCAAACACCTAGACCTAGGGGTCAGCATTCCCTTCTGCCAATCGATTATTGACTCTGACCCACAAACCACAATTAGCGAGAATAGGTAACAAAATATACTCCACAATAATTCTCAACACTGGTGCCCTGCAAAAAGGGACCAGTTGTCAGCTCCTTATCATACTCCCTATACGCTCACGATTGTGCAGCCATATTCTGCTCTATCTCCATCTACAAGTTTGCAGATTAAACCACTGTAGCAGGCTGGATCTCAAACAATGATGAAATGGAGTTCAGGAAGGAGACAGAGGGTTTAGTAACATAGTGACAAGACACCAACCTCTCTCTCAAAGTCAGCAAGACGAAGGAGTTAATTATTGACAAAATAATGGGGTGGTAGTCTGATGTCCCAATGATGAAGAGCTTCAATCACATAAACAAAACATCATCAACAATCTAATCTGTCTAGAGTAACCACATTGAAGCTATGGCCAGTACAGCACACCAATGCCTCAGGAAATTGCAGAAAATTGTAGATGGAGCCCAGACTATCACACAAACCAGACTCCCCTACATCAACTCCAAAAATACTTCATACTGCCTTGGGAAAGCCACCAACATAATCAAGGATCTTATTCATTCTGCTCATTCCCTCTTCTCCCTGCTCCCATTAGGCTGAAGGTACAAAGGCTTGAAAGCGCATGCCACCAGATTCAGCAACAGCTTCTTACCCTCTATTATCAGGCTACTGAACAGTTAGGGATAGTCCTGAAAGTTAGGGATAGTCCCGAACGTCCGACCTGCCTTAATTGCGGACACTGGACTTTCTCTCTGCAAATCTAACACTACAGTGCTGTAAAACTAAATTCTGCACTCTGGTATTTTTCTCTTTGCACTACCTGTCGTACTTGTGTATGGCTTGATTGTACTCATGTATAGCATGATTTCATTTAACTGGATTTAACTTTTCACTGTATCTCGGTAAACACGTTAATAATAAACCAAAACCAATACTCTTGGTTTCCATTCCGAGCACATGATATCTATGATCCTGCACTTTGAACATAACATCTGATTCAAATAATCAATAAAAGCCAACAACAATAATTAAAATCATGACTAACCCTTCAGTCTTACCACTCCCTTCAAGTACATGGTCCTATGAATGTACTAGAGACTGAACTATTTTCCCATCCAAACTTGTCCAGAATTCTGGCAACCTTCTGAATGAATGATACTTTGCTTCTGCTACATGGTTACAGTTTACAGTTTAGTTTATTGTCACATGTACCGAGGTACAGTGAAAAGCTTCGTTGCATGCTGACCAGTCCACGGAAAGACAATACATGATTACAATCGAGTCATTTACATGATAAGGGAGTACCGTTTAGTGCAAAGTAAAGCCAGCAAAGTCCAAGGGTTACCAATGAGGTAGACAGTAGTCCAGGACTGCTCTCTTGTTATGGTAAGATGATTCAGTTACCTGATAACAGCTGGGAAGAAACTGTCCCTGGATCTGGACCTTTCTATACCCTTGCAGCCCCCATGTGATGTCAAGTGACAAAGTACGGAGGGCAAGATCAGCCGGTTACAACCTTGCACGAATGCCAAATCATCCAACTTTTGTGGGAAAATGCTGGAAGCTCCTTGTAGAACCATGGGGGAGATGATCTGTGCTCTTGTGCAAGCAGAGGAATCTGCATGCAGTTACATCCTGCAACACCGGGTGGTAGCAGAGGACAGCGTAGGCTTCTGCAACAGTTGAGATGAGAGTTATCTTGTCGTGAGGACAAACAGCTGCACCATTCAGAAGACAGACACTAAATGCTGGAGTAACTCAGGCAGCCTCTCTGTAGTAAAGGAATAGGTGATGTTTCGGGTCAAGACCCTGCTTCAGACTGAGAGTCAGGGGAAAGAGGAACGAGAGACAATAGATGGTACTTAGGAAAAATGAATGGAAGATTTGCAAAAAAGCAACGAGAATCAAGGAAAGGTGGGGCACCCAATAGGCCATTGTTGGCTGTGGGTTAGGTGACAACGAGTATGCAGACCATTCAACAACCTCCCAGAGTCACCTCATTGCATCGATGGTGCAGGAACATAGTTCCCAAATACATTGGCATGTCTCCGGCCCCGTGTGGGATGTTAATACTCTAGATCACTGCTACACCACATTCACCCCATCCCTCATCCTCTTGTCGGACGAAAAATCCTTTTGCTCTGCTCAGATTTTGCACTAACATCTTGCACAGTTCAGCTGTTTTGCACTCATATTAATTGTTGTATACCGTTCACTCCGAGCTTCATGCAAACAAGGATTTTCACTGCACCCTAATGTAAATGGTAATAAACTCATCTAAGGTGATGTGTCCATATGGGTTTCGAAATGGCTGAAGAATGTTGTTTCACCCAACAAAGGACACTCTAAGATTTGTCATTCACCTCCAAAATATCCATTTGGCAGATAGAACGCATGAATAGAGTGTACAATAGAGTGCATGTATAGTGCACAACAAAGTTAAGCTGATACCAGGCCATAAAACATTTTGCTTCAACCTAGGCCTGCATTTCCTATCTATACTCTTGTACACCACACAGAATGAATGATACTGAATGAATGAATGAATAATATTTTATGAATAATACTTTATTATCACATGTGGCATGTCACAGTGAAATTCTTTGTTTTGCATGCCATATACAAAGTATGCAAAGAGTTACCACATATAGAGTGCCAAGAAAGTTACAAAATGTTCAACATAGTCCCAATGGTCCCTTGTCATTCTCCATGGCCCCCCATGCCGTCTCCCTCATTGTTCTCTCGACGGCGGCCCCACGCTGTGTCCCTCCTTGTTCTCGGCGGCCACCCCAATCCAGGTCCCTCTTTGTTCTCTTGGCAGCACGTCCTCGGCTGACCTCCGGCACCCACAGCGGGCCCGGCCAATGTTTCAAGTCAGGACCATACTTCAGACTTCAGAGAAGACTAATGTTGGTCCCTTCTTTGTTCTTAGGCTCTCATCCCTCTGAATTGAATCTGACCTGCAAACACCCATTTGCACTAATCCCATTTGATTCTCTCCCATCAACTTTTCACATTCAAGAACAGCTTCCTCCCATCAACCATCAAGTTCGTGCACAACCCTACCTCAGTTCTGAACTACTATGGATTTCGCATTATTATAGTTTATATACATTTGTGTTTGCACTTTCATGGTCTAGTTTGGATGTCTAACAGGAATCGGACCTACACAGTGAATAGTAGGGCTTTGGAGAATGTTGTAGACCAGAGAGATTTAGGGGTGCATGTAGATAGTTCATTGAAAGTGATGTCATAGGTAGATATGGAGGTTAAAAAGGCTTTCAGCACGTTGGCCTTCAACAGTCTAGAGTATTGAGTACAGAAGTTGGGAGGTCATGTTGCAGTTATATAAGATATGGTGAGGCCATATTTAGAGTATTTTTGGAGTTGTTTTGTTTACCATGTTACAAGAAAAATGTTGTCAAGCTAGAAAGGATGCAGAAGAGATTTACCAGGATGTTGCCAGGACTCGAGGGCCTAAGCTACAGGGAGAGCTTGAGCAGACCAGGGCTTTATTCCTTGGAGCGCAGGAGGATGAGGGGCAATCTTATAGAGATGTACGAAATCATGAGAGGAATAGATCGGGTAAACACACAGTCTTTTGCCCAGAGTAGGGGAATTGAGATCCAGAGGACTTGGGTTTAAAGTGAGGAGGAAAGATTTAATATTAACCTGAGCGGTAACCGTTTTACACAAAAGTTGTTGGGTGTATGGAACGAGCTGCAGGAGGTAGTTGAGGCAGGTACTATCGCAACATTTAAGAAACATTTAGACAGGTACATGGATAGGACAGGTTTAGTGGGATATGGGCCAAACCTAGGCAGGTGGGACTAGTGTAGATGGGACATGTTGGATAGTGTGGGCAAGTTGGGCTGAAGGGCCTGTTTCCACGCTATATGACACTATCGCAAGAGAATTTACTTAGAATAACTGGCATTTACTGTATATTTATTGCTGTTGCTACTACATTTGATTTAGGTAACGGAGCAGGTAAGAATTTCATTATTCTGGTTCATATCCGGTGCATGTGACAAGTAAACACTCATGACTCTTGAACTTCCCTCAAATTCTACACACTCAGTGTCATTCATAGCAGCCAATTAATCAACCAGTCCCCACATCTTTGAGATGTGGGTGGAAACTGGAGGATCTGGGAATCCCAGGTAGTATCAGGGAGAACCTGCAAACTCCACACAGACAGCGCCCGAGGTCAGGATCGAACCCAGGTCTCCGGCGCTGTGTAACATTGACTTTACCCGATGGGGCACTGTGCCTGCCACCTGTACTCTCCATATTTTAATGTTAAAATAAAAAGTTCATAACTGTTATATGCCATTTACTATTGTAATTTGGTTTGAATTTAAAAAAAGAAACCTTTGTTGAGAAGCAACATTCTTTTCCCAGATTACGATCCATAAACAATCCGAGAATGAAGAGTTTGGTTTCAGTATTTCGGACGGCCTCTTAGAAAAAGGGGTTTATGTGAACTTGATACGGCCGAGTGGGCCAGCTGATGGCAGTGGGCTCCAGCCCCATGACCGGATAGTGCAGGTAAGAGGGAAGTTATATTTGTTCCTTGGGACCTTTGCATCACTTTGAGAGGACGGTAAAGATTCCCCATCCCTAGTTGCCCCAGTGAAGGTGGTGCTGAGCTGCTCTCCTGAACTACAATGCTCCTACCCGTGAAGATGCTCCCATCGTGTTCTTGCGCAAGTTCCAGAATTTAGACACAACAACAAAGAAGAACTGGGATGTAAAGCTGTTGTGAGACTTGGAGAGAACCTGTGTGTGGTGGAGCTTTGTCGACCCGAAACGTCCCCGGTCCATTTTCTCCAGGGATTTTGCCTGGCCCACTGAGTAACTCCATCACTTTGTGTCCTTGCTCCTTTCGTGGTGATGTTCCATGCATCTACAGGGCCTTGTCTTTCTTGGTGGTAGTACCTCACGAGTTGTGAGAGGTGATGTGAACTTTGCAATGATGAAGTGCTTGTGTAGCAGGAAACATTGCTGCCAATTTGGAAACTATGAGATCCCACAAGCAATGGGGTTAACCTCTAGATCATGCAGTTCCAGTGGTGGAGGGATCCGAGTGTTGCAATTTAACCGTTTTATATTTGCCATGCAATCTGTGACGAGAAACATAGAGCTCTTAAGGTTTCATCTGAAAGACATTGACCACATGGCCATACAATGTAAGTCTCCTGGGAGTGTCAGCCTGGATTATGGTCAAGTAGTGAATGGGCCACAGACCATGTCCGAGTTGCCATGGGGAAACCACTCAGACTAATATCTTTTTCCTGGAGATAGACACAAAACGCTGATGTCACTCAGCGAGCCAGGTAGCATCTCTGGAGAGAAGGAATAGGTGATGTTTCAGGTCGAGACCCATCTTCAGACTCGCCCCTCTCCTGGGTGGCCTGCTGCTAGTGTTGACTTGCGTCACGTCAGCTGGTAATGTTTCAGGATCAACCAGTTTTTAAGGGCACACTGGAAGGAATGCTACAGTTACCCCAACCCCTCACAGTTGAGCAAAGAGTGCTGGTGCTTTAGCTCATTTGGGGAGGGAGGGAATAACACAGATAAGTGGGAATAAAGGAAATAATTTCTCTAGATTTGTCCTGAGGACGATGGCAAGTTGAAAAGTTGGCTACAGAAATGTGTTGACTTGTGTACTGCCTAAGTGAGGTCTGCTGTATGATTTTACCGGGTTGCATGCAAAACAAAGTGTTTCACTGTACCTAGGTGCATGTGACAATAAAGTATCATTGAATTGAATTATTGAATCATTGATGCTCAGGATTTATTGCTTGTCCCTCGTTTCCATTGCGAAGGTAGAAGTGGGTTTTCTCACCGAACCACTTCAGTCTGTTAACTCCCACAGCAAAGCAGATAGGATGTCCAAATCTCTTCAGTCTGCAACAGTGTTCAAATCAGGATGGTGCACGAGCAATGATGGTGGTATTCTCATGGTGTTGTTGTTCTTACACTGTCCTCTGTGATCGTGATCAGAGTCAGGAGATGCTGTCACAGGTAGCCTAGCAAGTGCAACCTAGGGCTACCTGATGTTGTGAAGTGTGTGCAGTATTAACTGCAACAGAAGGAAAACATTGTCCCAGATGGTACAAGAGGCTTGAGGTAACTCTCAGGGTACAATGGGCACGTGTTTGAAGTAGACTGAGATACAGCACTCTGGAGAGAAAGCAGGGTTAAGGGATAAATGTTGAACCTCACACAACAATGATGGCACTTGTTAGCTAATACTCTCTAATCCAGATTAATGCCTGGATTAGAGGGTATTATCAAAAAAGAAAGGTTGGACACATGGGCTGTTTCCTCTAGAATGCTGAAGGCTGAGGGGAGTCCTGTTAGAATATAAAATAATGAGGTTAGTCAGAACCTTTTTACCAGGGTGGAAGTATTAAACAGTAGTGGACATAGCTTTAAATTAAGTGGGGCAAAGTTTAAAGGCGATGCACAGGGCAAGTTCTTTACAGAAGATGTTGGGTGCCTGGAACACGCAGCCAGAGGTGGTGGTGGAGGCAAATATGATAGTGGCTGTTAAGAGACTATTGGATAGGCACATGGATATGCACCATGTGTAGACAGAGGAGATTATTTTATCTTGGCATCATGTTGGGCACAGATATTGTGGGCCGAAAGGCCTGTTCCTGTTCTGTACTTTCCATGTTAGGAACTGCCTAAATTGGTGGTGGTAGCAGATTCAATGATTTTTAGAATGTAACTGGATAAATGTGGGGATAGAACAATGTTTGTAAGGATAGTAAAGGGGGAAGTGGGGAAAAGCAGGCAACTCTTTCATAGGGCAGAAGTAGATGTGGTGGGACAAATGTTGATCACAGTTTTCCCTAGTGCCACCTCGTGGCTTTGGCAAAGGCTTGGCCGGGGGGACTGGGAGTGGGGTGTGCGGGGGAAGCAAGCCCAGTGAGGTCTGCTGTGCTTCTGCCACAGGTGAACCAGATCCAGACGGGAGACTTTGACAGCTGCCTGATGGCGCCACTCATCTCGGAGTGCGGAGGGCGGCTGGACCTGGTGGTCAGCCGCAACCCCCTGGCCATGACCTCACGCAGCAGGTCGGAGGACTGCGAGGGGTCGCGGGAGTCCCGGCGGCTGTTGCAGCGCAAGGAGTTCAGGAAGAACACGCGGACACTGTGAGCGGGAGCAGCAGAGCCACACCCTCTCCTGCTGCCGGGCAATTTCCAATGGTGCTACTCTCCCTTCCGATCGCCGTGTACCTGACTGCTGTCACGTAGCGCTCCCTAATCCCAGCAACAGACGAGGAACGGCTCCGTGCGGGAAGAGTGAAGCCTCTCCAACAGAGACCACCACCATCCCTAAGGACGACCAACCATCCCGGGATTAAAGTCTCCAGTGTACCTGGGAGATCAGTCAGTGAGGCACATACACACACGTTTACTAGTTAGCAAAATATTGGTGAGGAAGAAGCTTATTTGACTGGATGCAGTGATGTGAGCAAAAGGTCTTCCTGCAGGTCCTCTGTGTCCAACTGTGGAGTGGGACGAGCTCTCTCCTCTCCTGTATCTGCAATAGGTTGCTAATAATACAAAGGTTTTACTTTAGTTATTTTATTCCAAGATATCTTTCCCTCCTTAGCCTCTGACTTTAAATAAGCACTGGCTGGATATTTAAGTAGATCAGCAACCAATGGATCAGAGTGTGGGACTGGGTCACCAGATTAGGGCCTGCTGTCAGTGTGCAGGGAGGGTGGTTGCAGACCACTGACTGTAACTAAACCAGTAGTTAATGTCCTTAGCTTGGGATTATTAAAGCTGCTGACTTGGTATCCCCCAGGAGGCCAGCAACATTCTGAAAGGGGTCAAAGCCATATCCGACCCAGTATCTCTTCCGCTTATTCACAGAGGTCGGTGAGAAATCTCACCCTTCCCAGATCCTGCAGGATTAGCAGGGAATCACTCATCAGAAGGGAGGTAGGAGAACGTCGCAAGAGACAATCTGAATGGGAGCTCCATTTGGACTGAATGAAGTTGAAGCACAATTAATGCACTCAGAGAGGCCAAGCTTCACACTGTGAGGCTGATGTGCTGGGTTTGTTTGTGTGTGTTCTTACATGTTAAATTATGCATTGTTTGTGTCAAAGATGGCAAGATTTGTTTTAAAAATATATATAAATTGCACTTCTATAGCAAGTTGAAAGCCATTAAGAATTAGAATCATCTCGACCCTATTGTTTAGTGGTGGAAACCTGGCACTTGGTATTGCTCAGATAGTCGGTAGATGTCAGGTTGGTCCACTGTCCTGGACTGCCTTTCTCTCTCGTTTGCCCAAAACTGTTATGTCTTGCTGTGGTCCCAGGTTCCACGCTATGGGACCATTGCCCAGTCCCAGCTTGGTGCCTGTTAAATCCTCACACCACTAGGTTATGGGATAAAAGGAGGTATCCACTAAATAATTATTAGAAACCCTTCTCATAAGTTCAAGTGATGGGAGCAGAATTAGGCCATTCGGCCCATCGTCTACCTTGCCATTCAATCATTGCTGATCAATCATCCTCTCAACCCTTTTTTCCTGCCTTCTCCCCATAACCCCTAACACCTGTACGAATCAAGAATCTTGCTCACCTTCAAAATAATTATAGCCCTTCTTCAATGAGCTATTATCAAACTAAATGATCAAAATTTGACAAGTCGGATTGTGAATTGATTCTTGAGTCGGTGATTTAGAACAATATTAATTGTCCTCACCCAAAGATGACCATCCTTTCACCACATATCTTGAACATTTTCTCAACCTTGGAGAGGTCATTTAAAAATGGTGTGAAGATATTTCTTCTTGCAGGGAGGAGTGAATCTCTGGAATCCTCTTCCTTGGAGAGATGTGGAGGCTGGAATGTTTGGAGGTGTTTAAAGATGAGGATGATATATTTGAAAGATCAGCAAAGTGAAGATTATGTGGGATCGGCACAAGGGGAGCAGAGACATGAGGTAGATCAGTCATGATTATAGTGAATATGACGATGGGCTTGAAGGGCCGAGTGGTGAATCCTGATCCTGTTGTGTACTCCATTGTAAGTGCTGCTACAGTTGACCTCAGCACCCTGCTGGACAAATCCATCCCACTTCACCTTCAGGCCATTCCCACACAATAGCGCGGGTGAGCTGGGCTGTTAAGCCCACCGCAGTGGGATAGATCCCACACCATTCCCTGTCACAGGCAAGAATCAGAAACCTTCGAAAAAGAAAGTCTGGGCAGAGAGAGTGGAAAAGGTTGTTCATCAGTGACCACACTCCAGCACTTACTCGCATCATAGTCTTTCCCACTTGTTAGTCCAGTACAGATCAGCAGCCATTTTGTCACTGTAGTTTCAACAATGTCAAAGACTCTTTAATCAAAATGTCCTCTGGTACCATCTCTGCCTGATAACAGTGTGCCATACCATGTTGTTCAAAACCCAAGTTATTACCGGGGAAGAATTTAAAAAAATTTCTTGATGTTAATCACCAATAATATTGACTGAAACTATTAAAAAGATTAAAAAGGCTTTAATATGTACCCTGCCCTGTCGAGGGCAACAGTACCTATTAATGCCTTTGGAACTGATGCATCCTTAAACTTGTATTTTTAAATGTGTAATACTGAATGGTTTATGCTGTATGCCCTCGATATTATTTTTCTATGAATTTTTCTTAATCGCTTGTAATAGCACAATGTGACAGACTTAAATCTTTTGGTCCCCAGTGGGATATATTGTTAATATATTTATGTATGAAAGGAATTGCAATGAAAAGGTTTTTGTATTGCAATAAAAAATGATGGAGGTTGTTGAGGATGTGGAGGTCTTTGTTCTGCACACATTATACCAGTTTCTATATCCATGGCCAACACAGGAAAAGAACGTCCAATTTTTCCAAGGCCAACTCATGTATAAAGACGATATGAAAATTGGTGGTAATGCCCATGAATGGGTTAGATCATTGCACAGTGGATAGTGATCACTACACAGTGTAGTAATAACTGCACACGGGATAGGATCACTTCAAACTGGATAGTGATCAGCGCACACTGGGTAGTGATTACACTGGATAGTGATCACTGCATACAGGATAGGATCTCCTCATACTGGATAGTGATCAGCACACAGTGGGTAGTGATCTCCTCATACTGGATAGTGATCACTGCATACAGGATAGGATCTCCTCATACTGGATAGTGATCACTGCATACAGGATAGGATCACTTCAAACTGGATAGTGATCAGCGCACAGTGGGTAGTCATCGTCACACACAGGGTTGTCATAAGCCATAGGAGCAGAATTAGGTCATTCGGCCCATCTAGTCTACTTTGCCATTCAATCATGGCTGATCTGTCTTTCCCTCTCAACCCCATTCTCCTGCCTTCATCCACACACATTGTAGTGATCACCACACGCAGGGTAGTGATCACCAATGACTAGCATCTCCCCCATGCCCTTCCACACCTAGTTTCATCTGCCCATCATCCCCCACCTCAGCTCATTTCAACTATCACATACCCGCCTGTATTTCCCTTTTACGTGTTTATACTAGCAATACTATTCCCCTCTACACTCTCAGTCTTGAAGCAAGGTCCTCATTCAATACAATGTCCCTTTGCCTCCACAGATGCTGCTCAACCCTCTGAGTTCCTCGAGCAACTCATTGTTTTGCTCGATTCCACCATCTGCAGTCTCCTGCCGTCACATAAAGGGTTATGATGACCAGCCGCAGGTGGAGCAGTCCCCAGGGCAAGAACCTGCTCTTTGTATTTTACAATAGAAACTCCTAACTACAGGAGGATATACTTCATCCAGTTAAGACCATTTAATGTATGTCGGTTACTTTCAACTAACTGACAGGGGCAGTATTAATGGCACCACAGTGTCATAACTAATAGAGCTATTGCCTCACATTTGCAATAAGCTGGGCTTGATCCTGACCTCCCCAAGTGGGTTTGCCCTGGTTGCTGCAGTTTCCTCCGTCATCCCAAAGATTACCAAGTGGGTGGATTAATTGGCTGCTATAATTGCCCCTCAGTGTGTAATTGAGTAGCAGGGGAATCAAAGGGGATGTAATGGCCAGGTAAGTTTGAATAGGTTACAAGGAAAGAAGTGGAGGTATGGGATTGCTAGGAATGATCTAAGAGGTAGTATAGATTTGGTCTCTCTCCATCTCTCCCTTGCTCCCTCACGCTCTCTCTCTCCTCACCATCGATTAATTTTGCCAATTACTTTTCTTGTGGCAATTTACAGTGACCAGTTAACTTCCCAGCTCACACAAGATGTGGGAAAAAATTGGAGCACCCAGTGGAACTCACACAGTCACAGGGAGAATGTGCAAACTCAACATAGACAACACCCGAGGTCAGGATCAAACCAAGTTCACTGGAGCAATGAGGAAGCAATACACACCACCAAAGATCATAGCTCCTCTATGATCTTTGCACACCACAATGGTGGTTGTCTGTATCTCAGTAATTTTAAAAAATCTGTTAATTTGCATACTGTGTTGTTATAGCTGTGACCTTTCATCCTTACTTTCCTATGATTGACAACTGCAGGTAGTTTGTAAAACATGTTGGTTAGATTAAAAACTCAGCCATCCTAACAGCTTGTTACTGGTAGGCGACACAAAATGCTGGAGTAACTGCGGGTCAGGCAGCCTTTCTGGAGAACATAGATAAGGTGACATTTCCAGGGGGGGGTTGGAAGAGCCCGAACAGAACATCTGTGGCATAATGAAGACCGAGTAAACTGAATATGGATGATGCAAGTGGAGCCGGTGCTGGATGGAAAAGAGGGCTGAGGGCTTGTAAATCACAGTTCTCTGAAGAAGGTATAAATATTGGGAGAAAAATGTTTAGTGTTCAGCTCCTATGAATAATCTGCTTCTTTCTCTGCAAATGTTACTTGAGTATTTCCAGCATTTTTGTTTTTATTTGTGAAAGTCCTTTATCCCAGAGTAGAAATGTCAGATTCTAGAAAACACGGCTTTTGCGTGAGAGGTAGGAAATTTAAACGAGATACTGTATATGAGGTGAGGTTTTTTACGCAGAGAGTAGTAGGTGCCTGGAACACACTGCCAGGGGAGGTGGGAGAAGCAGATATGATAGCAACATTTAAGAAGCATTTGGACAGATACATGAATGGAAGAGGATTAGAGGAATATGGGTCACATGCAGGCAGATGCCGTTACTTAGATTGGTTGCATGGTGAACACTGACATGGTGGGCCTAAGGGCCTGTTCCTGTTGTATATATTCTATATTTCCGGTTTGCAACATCTGCAAGATTTTGTTCCCTGTGGATAGCCAGCATAAACAGGATGACCACAAGGGTAAAACACACGTCTGTGGGGAGACTGGGTAACTGGGAACGAAAGGACAGAAATGGATGTTGGAGGATGATTGTGGCACAGAATGGGCCAAACTTAGGATGGGCGACTGAGCCCATTTGAAGTGCTCATTTCAACATTTAAAGCCCATTTGAAACTACTCTTTACAATTCCACAATTCCATAATTCAAAAATATTAAATCAAAATTAGATTTAAAACCTGGACTTAACTCACTGTTCTCAGGGGCTGTAAGTGATCTTGTGCCCTTTACAAAACAGACTATTCACTTCAGAGCTCACCCCAAGATTATGCACCACAGTCAGTCTCCTCACCAACGTCCCCAAGGCAGAATATTCAGCTGTTGTTGAACTATAAGTGATAGGAGCAGAATTAGGCCATTCGGCCCATCAAGTCCGCCATTAAATCATCACTGATCTATCGTTCCCTATCAACCTCATTCTCCCGCTTTCTCCCCATAACCCCTGACACCCATACTAATCAAGAACACCCTCACAATGATCCGTTGATGATAGATCTTGCTGTGCTTGATTTGTCTGCCTGGATTGCAATAACGACTTGCAGTTGAAAAATACCTCATCTCCCGCAAAGGCTTCTGGCAAGTCTTGGACATGAGGGGAGCTTATAAAATGGATGTGCTCAGTGGCACCTCAATGTGCTAAATAGTCACTTTCAGTTATCAACATCATGGGAATTGCTCTCGGATGCAGAGCACCTGAAGATGCACTCTACATTCAAAATCGCTGGTTAGGGATGAACGTCAAGACACTGTCCTGCATTTGATTTGTGATCGGTACCAAGAACTAAATCCAGCTCAGTTGTTTAGCATGAGAGACCTTGAACAGGCTGCCGGGTTATAAATGAAACTTTCATCAGCAACACCGCAGGTGCTTTTCAAATTGCACAGGGTTGAACAACGCCTCCGTGCAGTCACATAAAATAGCCACGGGCTGGAAATCTCCTATTAATAATCAGCATTATAACTCAACTAAATAAAGACCAGCACTGCGGTTGGTAGAGAGTAAATTATATGTAAGGCAGAACCTGAAATATACACTGAAAATCTCGGAATTCGTAAAACATTTATAATGCAGAAGGAGACCATTTGATCTTATGTGTTTGTGTTGGTATGGGATCCAGTTAAACTGGGCTGTGGTAGAGTTCTGACAATTCAAGTGACTTTGAAAATCGATAGCGCTTTAACATGATGCAGGGGAGGGAGGCATAGAACACAAGAAAAATACATTCAAAAGTGGGCATTTGAGAAATAAATAGCAGAGGAGGTCATCAAGAAACATAAAGAGATTAACAGTGATTATAGAATATTAATTGTCAAGCTGATGCCACAGAAAATTGGGAAATGTTAAAAATACCCTTCAGGTTGGATGGATTAGAGGGGCAGCAAATGTATAGACTGATCAAAATTAAAGAAATTAGTGTCTGTAAAATGAATGTGTAATATTCTGCATGAACACAGACTGATCAAAATGTGTTCAGTGTAACTGTATGGATTGAACTGAATATGGCACATGGTGACTGTACGGGTTACAGAGAGTGGTGGCCTTAGCCTTGTTCATCACAGGCACAGTCCTTCCCACCATCAAACGTATCTAAATCAGGCGCTGCCTCAAGAAGACAGCAACTATCTTCAAGGATCCCCACCATCTGGGCCATGATCTCTTCTCACTGCGTTGGACAGTAGATACAGAGAACTGAACCACTAGGTTCAGAAACAGTTACTTTCCTACAACCATCAGGTTCTTGAACTGACCTGCACAGACGTGATCCTACCTCAACGACAGAACGCCTTGGATTATCTCTTGTACTCCCGTGGGCATTTTCCTATAATGTAATTATTCAATGTCTTATTTTTGCACTGTTTTTCTTTTCACTATTTTAGAATGTCTGTATAATTGATGCGTGTGTGGGTGTGTTGTCCATCTATGTGCCTGTGCTGCTGTAGCAAGCAAGATTTTCATTTTACCTATACCTTATCTTCATTCTACCTATACTTGTGCCATATCACAATAAAGTCGACTTGACTTGAATTGACTGAGTAACAGTGAATGTTGGGCTGAATGTTGGATAAAGTGACTGTATAGGCTGAATGATGTTAAAGTGTAACCGTGCAGTCTGAACTGAAAGTAGGACAGCGTGAGATGGTGTTTTTTTCCCTTCAGAATGTTGTGAATCTTTAGAATTCTTGTGGACAAAGCATGCTCGAGGGGCCGAGTGGCCTGTTTATGCCGCTAATCATTACACTCAATATGGTCAATCTGACTGTGCAGGTTGAACAGATTGTGCCACACCTTGACTATACAGGCTTGTCTTAGTGTAGGACTGCACTGGGTGAAGTGAATGTGGAACAGAATGAAGGTGCTGGTTTGAACTGAATGAGTGATAGTGAATCTATACCAATGTTGGTCTGTGACTGTTACAGTACTGGTTGAACTGAACATTAAACAATGTGACTGCATGCAAAGAGCTAAAAAGGGAGAATTCAGGAGGTATGACAAAACGCTTCCCAAATAAGTCGATTTTGAACTGGATTCATAGTGGAGCTAGTAACCACCAAGGCACTTTGTGTGCCGAGGATGCCCAAGTTCGGTTGCTCCTGGGCCTGGCCAAGCTGGCGAGTCACAGCGCCAGGCGGAAGAGGGCTCTGCCCGAGCCGGCTGCCTGCCCCTTTTCTGGGGTTACGTTCGTGCCCGGGTGGTGTTAGAGAGGGAAGGTGCATTGTCCACGGGCACCCTGGGGGCTTTCTGGGACCGCTGGGCACCGCGGGGGGTTGAACACATCCTTGACAAGGAGTGTAAGATAGTTGTATAATAGTTTATCGTTTGTCGTGTATTATAGTGGTGGGTTCTGTTTTGTTTTTTATTGTACTGTATGTATATATTATTTTAATATTTGAATAAATATTTTTGTTTAAATAAATATTTTTTAAAAATTTTAAATTTTAAAAAGGCACTTTATGAGAAATACTAAACAACTTCAATAAAATCAATAATTTGGAACTGAACATCGGTATCGATCAGTGTGAGCTTGTGCACTTTGTTGGCGGGATTATGGAGGCCAAGGCTTTGTAGGTTCTTTCGAGTCCACTGCTGGTCAGTGAGGCAAGTAACTAGGATAGAACTTCTAACCAAACAGTCTTTACTGAAGGTACACAAAAAAGCTGGAGAAACTCAGTGGGTTTTTACTGAAGGCTAACTAGTCAGTGAACAGTGGCTGATACAACAATGTGTCAAAAGACACACCACATAATAACATAGAAGACACAGTCAATACATACAGTTTAGTTTAGTTTATCGTCACATGTACCGAGGTACAGTGAAAAGCCTTTTGTTGCATGCTATCCAGTCAGCGGTAAGACAATATATGATTACAATTCAGATGTCCACTGTGTACAGATACAGGATAAAGGGAATAATGTTTACTGCAAGATAAAGTCCAGTGAAGTCGGAAACAGTTGAAATCAAACCTCAAACTGAGAAATTTCTCTCTCCTATTACCAATCGCTAATAATCCCTCGTTTAAACCGTCTACTTTAGATAAGGGGTTTGCACAATGGAAAAAGTCAGGAATTGAAACGGTGGGAGATCTTTACAAGCAGGGGATTTTCCTCTCGTTTCAAGAATTACAGGAGAAATGTCACTTGAAAGCAAGTAATTTTTTCAGATATTTTCAAATCCGAGACTATGTGAAAACATATACACAAGACTGTTACTCTATGGGTCCAGATATACTAGATGACTGCATGAATAAACATGTTGATACAAGCAAATTAATATCCTACATTTACAATACTCTTTTAACTGCACACATCCCATCTTCTGAGATGCATAGGCGAGCATGGGAAGACGAATTGGGTTTACTAATTTCAAAAGAGAGCTGGGAGGAAAGCCTTCTATACATACACTACTGCTCTCTCAATGTTCGGCACTCCCAGATACAATTTAAAATACAGCATTGATTCTACTATTCAAAGACCAAATTAAACAAGATCTTCCCAAATGTCTCTCCTATTTGTGATAAAGTCTCCTCCAAGAAGCGACTATAACCCATTCCTTTGCCTCCTGTATAAAGTTACAAAGCGGGGAATATTTGATATCTTCTCCAAAATACTTAAAATTAAATTGGAACCAGATATAAAACTGATCACTTTAGGTATGTCAGAGGCCTGCTCTAAATTAATAATATTCCAAAGACGTTTCCTTAACTACGGCCTAATAACGGCGAAAAAATTAATGCTCAAATTCTGGAAACAGACAACAGTCCCTACAATGAAGATGTGGATTACTGATATGTTTGATACGCTACATTTGGAAAATATTAGGTTTGTTTTGGCGGAAAAAGCAGATCAATTTCTTGAGACACGGTTCCCTTTTACTGAATTTCTGCAACAAGAGAATGATTAAACACAAATTAAAACCCGATACCAGGGATGGGTGAGGGGGGGGAAGGTATATCTCCATCTTTTCTTTTCTTATTTCTTTTCTTTTCTCTTGCACTTCTTTGGTAGCTTGAGGCCTTTCTCTCGCTTTTTCTTATTTTACTTCTTTCTTCATTCTCTTCTTTTTTCTCTCTTTTTTTCATTTTTAAATTTTTTTTAAAATTTAGGTTATAACGTTAAAAATGAAGCTGTACAATAATTGTATAACTGTTATGTCGATCGCCTTATCCTTGTACAATCGCTTCTAATAAAATAAATAAATAAATAAATAAATAAAGGTCCAGTAAAGTCCGAGGGTCTCCAATGAGGTAGATAGTAGCTCAGGACCGCTCTCTAGTTGGTGATAGGATGGTTCAGTTGCCTCATAACAGCTGGGAGAAAACTGTCCCTGAATCTGGAGGTATCTGTTTTCACACTTCTGTACCTCTTGCCTGATGGGAGAGGGGAGAAGAGGGAGTGACTGGGGTGAGACTCGTCTTTGATTATGTTGGTGGCCTTGCCGAGGCCGTGTGACACGTAGATGGAGTCAATGGAAGGGAGGTTGGTTTGCGTGATGGTCTGGGCTGCATCCACAATTCTCTGCAATTTCTTGCAGTCTTGGATGAAGCTGTTCCCAAACCATGCTGTGATGAATCCCGATAAAATGCTTTCCACAGCACATCTGTACAACGTGGAAAGCAACTTACATTTTGTATCACTACAACCATATAATTATTATTACTTATTAAAACCAATTTGTACAGATTATGTCAGCTACTTTCTTACAATACACTGCATCAGCATACCTTTAACTGAATTTTTCACAGGTTTTCCCTGAATAAGTAACAAATCCATAACAATAACTATTTATATATGCAAAATTATTTTGCCAAGAATCTAGTTAACTACAATAATAAATATACAAACCACCAGTTATTCATAGGAATTTTAAATCAAATAAATATAAATATACTCAATATTGTTTCATATGACAAAAATACAATTGAACTAGATCGAACAATCCAACAGTACCTGCCCCTGACACTGATAAATCTAATTAATGGTTTTACAATAGGGAGCCCCGTGATAAATTTCACATCCTGAAATGAGAAATTGCATTAATTATCTCCTTTTCAGGCAGTCCCTCAGGATCGAGGACAATCTGCTTTCAATCCTGTTTTGTTGGTCCTGAGGTGGCTGCTGAGAGCAATATGGGACTTGCAAATTCTCCCACAGAGACCTTTGTGCTCGTAGTGCATGAACTCAAGGTTTTCATCGCATACGTGGTCCTGGGTGAGACGTTTCCAAAGCCAGTGGAAATGTTACTGGTATCTTTTATTCTGTCCTCCTTGTCATCCCTTCCTGTGACTGAGTTCAGAGTGTCAGTCTTGGGGTCTAGTGTTGGGCATGTGAATAACATGCCGTGCTCAGCATTACGAACAAAGTGTATCCAAGGCCTTGATGCTGGGGAGGTTGGCTTGGGAGAGGATGCCAACATTGCTTTACTTACTCTTCCAGTCAATTTGGTGGATTTTGTAGCGACAGCATTTGTTAATTTCATAGGTTCTCGAAGCAGAATTAGGCCATTAAGCCGATCAAGCCTACTCTGCCATTCAATCATGGCTGATCTATCTTTTCCTCTCAACCCCATTCTCCTACCTTTGCCCCATAACCCCTGGCACCCCGACTAATCAAAAATCTGTCAATCTCTGCCTTAAATATATCCATTAATTTGGCCTCCACTGCCGTCTGTGGCAATGAATTCCACAGATTCACCACCCTCTGACTAAAGAACTTCCTTCTCATCTCCTTTCTAAAGGAATGTCCTTTTAATCTGAGGCTATGGTCACTGATCCTAGACTCTCCCACTATGAGAAACATCCTCTCCACATTCACCCTATCCAGGCCTTTCACTATTCGGTAAGTTTCAATGAGGTTCCCCCTTCCTCTTCTTCTTGCGTATGGCGTGCACAACCTAAAGTTGTAGGACAACTTGTTCTATTTGATCTTATTTGATTGTGCACACCAGATTGATTGCATTTGTTGAAACAGGGCGGACCACGTGAAGGTTGCTATCTCCCACCCCGAGGTTCCCCCTCATCCTTCCAAACTCCAGCGAGTACACGGCCACTATCTTCAAACGCTCATTGGTGTTAATTTTCCAGTACTCCGAGGTGCCTGCCTTGGTAGTCCAGGACCCAGAAGAATACGGAATGACAGGGATCACTGCCGCTTGCTTCCCAATGGACTAAAGGCTGTTCTGGCAAAATGAAGACATGGTGAACTTCATCACTTCATCACTTCACTTTGAGGTGAATCCCCAGAAAGGATCGTGTTTCCCAGCTTCCCACAATTATCTGTGGCGACATACCTATGCAAGCAAAGAATTTCACTGTGACTTGTCATATGTGACAATAAAGTATTCATTCATTCCTTCATTCCAGCCTTGCGCAGATGTGAGCATCTTCATTTTTTAGGATTAGGTTTCTCTTAATGCTTCCCACTTTCCTGCCTTTTTCTCACTCTGGCCCACGTCATACGCTGCCTAACACTCCCTGTCAACACTGGATTTTTCCTTTTACCTGCTGACAATGGAGAAGTCTTCCCCATTGACTGACCCTCCCTCACTGGTTCCCAACATACCCCTCTGAGACATTACGGTTCTCAGCCTGCCTTGCCACAGCCTAGACTGAGCGGACTGCTGTACATCCAGCCCAGGATTGTCCCTTTCCTACATCTCAGGGATGTATTGATGAGAATGTGGAGAGAACAAAATGGAATCAGTGCACGGTAAATGTCAATGGATGCTTGATGATCGGTGGGGACTTAATGGGCCAAAAGATCATTTACCATACTATGTGACTTTAGATCTGTGAACGATTCTGGTGTATTCCAGTATCTTCAGCTCTGTGGAGATGAGCTTTGAAGGATATCTGCTATCAGGTAAAATATAAGAGAGTTGCCAGTTTACAACCCCAGAGCTGATGTTAGGACAACAACTCAACAAGTCACTAAGTGTGAAGAACTCGTTACATTGTTATATTTGTCAATTAACCAAAGTTAGCAGAAAGCCCACATTTTGTTTTGTTTGATGGATGGCCTTTGATTTATTCATCAGATGAAATAGTGACTAAAATTTCCACTTACTATCCGACAACTCTTCACAGTCCAAGATGATTGATGGAAGAAATGACACACTTCATTAGTTTTAGATTATAGAACGTAAAGCTTCAAGTAAATCTAATCAAACAGATATTGCTGAGACTCCGTGGTGATATTTTTAACACTAGTTAACTATCTATTCCGGCTCATCATTGAGACAAGAGCAGAACAATTCTGAGTAAAATTTTGATTGTAAAGAGAAGGAATAAAATTACAACATATTCACCATGGCAGCTGCCCTATTAGTTTTTCTTGATGCTAGATATAATGCACGGGGATGAAGCTGCATTTGAATTATGTGTAGTTTACTACCCTAGAAAGATGTGATCAAGCTAGAAGGATCACAGAAAAAAATCACAAGGATGTTGCCTGAATTGTAGGGCTTGAGTTATAAAATGAAAGTGAAAGACCTGTGTGTTTTCCCCGCAGTGAAGGATGCTGAGAGTTGACACGATAGAGATGTGTCAAATTATGGGAAGCAGATAGGGTAGATAGATGGTCATTTTATCATTGTAAGGTGTCTAAAACTAGAGGGAATAGAGGCGGCATAGTGGCGTAGTGGTAGAGTTGCTGCCCTACAGTGCCAGAGAACCGGGTTCGATCCTGACTACGGGTGCTGTCTGTTGCAGTATGTCCGTTCTCCCCGTGGCTGCGTGAGTTTACCGTGGGTGCTCCGGTTTTCTCCCACACTCCAGAGACGTACAGGTTTGCAGGTTAATTGGCTTTGGTAAAGATTGTAAATTGTCCCTAGTGTGTAGGCATGGACTCGGTGGGCCAAAGGGCCTGTTTTCATGCTGTATCTCTAAGCTAAACTAAACAAAATTTTAAGGTGAGCAGAAGGAGGTTGTAAAGGGATCTGAGGGGTAAATTTCTCACACAAAGCAGTTGGTGTCTGGAATGATCTTCCAGAGCAGATGGTGGCGGCAGGAACAGTAGTAACCTGGACAGGTACTTGAAGGAGCAGGGCATAGAGGAATATTGAACTAATGCAGCCATGAGATTACAATAGTTAGACATAATAGTTGGCGTAGATGCGATGAGCAAAAGGGCCCGTTTCTCTGCTGAACAATTCTATGAATCTTTGATTCTAAGCCTTTCTCGATCATATTTAAGGAGCCAAATAGATTTTTGAATACAGCAACGGCGGTGCAGCGGTAGAGTTGCTGCCTTACAGCGAATGCAGCGCCGGAGAACCGGGTTTGATCCCGACTAAGGGGGCTGTCTGTCTGTACAGAGTTTGTACGTTCCCCCGTGACCTGCGTGGGTTTCCTCCGAGATCTTCGGTTTGCTCCCACACGCCAAAGATGCACAGGTTTGTAGGTTAATTGGCTTGGTAAATGTAAAAATTGTCCCTAGTGGGTGTAGGATAGTGTTAATGTGCAGAGATCACTGGTCGGCGCGGACCCGATGGGCCGAAGGTCCTGTTTCCGCACTGTATTTCTAAAACTAAAACTAAAATAGAGGGAAGAGAGAAGGTGGAGACGGGAGCGTGAGGTTCATTTTCCCACATAAGCCATAGGTGACTGGGCAATCTGAACCTAAGCACCAAGTTGAAAGCTGCCGAAGGTGTGCATTCCTCGGGACAGCCCCCACTCCCCCACAGCCACCCTCCGCGAGCGGAGGTTTGGGACAATGTTCATGCCTTCACAGTGATGTGATGGACGCGGGGGTCTGGACCAATCACCGACAAGTCCCGCCTCCCTGCAACGTCATGTCCCGTTATTGGACTTTTCTGTTGAGCGGCAGTCAGTCCTTTGCCTTGTAGGCGACGCCGCCTTTCGGTTAGGTGGTGTTTCGACAGAGCGGACATTCGGTAAATTTGCTTTTAGGTTGTTGCCTTTTAGGCGTCCCGCCCTTTCTGTTAGTTTGCATTTAGGTGTCCCATCCTTTCGGTTAGTAGGTGTTTCGTCTTCGGACTCTTGCGGTTTATTGGTGTTTCGGCCTCGTTGCCATTCGGTTCTTTGGCTTTGACTTCTTTGCTTCGGCTTCTTGTCTGTCGGCGCCACGTCCAGGTACCGACAGTAACACCCCCTACATCAAGATAGCCTTTGAAGGAAACACATAAGGACATTTTCAAGGAAAGACACAAAGTGCTGGAATAACACGATGGGTCAGACTGCATCTCTGGAGAATGCAGCATCTCTGGAGAAGGACATTATCAAGGGTAATTTTCACGCCAGTCATTCTCTCTTCTCCCTTCTCCTGTAGGGCAGAAGATCCATAAGCTTGAAAGCATGTACCACCAGATTCAGGAACAGCTTCCACCATTATCAGACTGCTGAATGGTCTTCCAAAAGCCAAGGTGTGGTCCCAATCTTTCACCCTATATCTTTGCAGACTTTGCTTTTTTTTTAAATTTACACTTTGTAGTATTATAATGCTGTAGCACTCTGCACTCTGGATTTTTTCTCTTTGCACTACCTGTTGTACTCATGTATGGATTGATTGTACTAAACTATAGTATGATATGAATGGATAACATGCAAACAAAGCTTTTTATATCTCGATACACTTGACAATAATGAACCATTAGCAATACCAATGGATCTGGCGCCTCCTCTATCCCTGTTGTTTCTGTTAACGGTCCCACTGTTGTCCAATGCAATATCTGGCACTCCTACCTCCATCTCCCCCACTGCCACCTCCACGACCCTACCTCTATACCACTTGCACCATTTGCTGCTGCTCACGGTATCTTTGTTGTTTAAGACTGTCTTATCCAAAAAAGGAAGGGTGGTTAGTCTTCAGCCCCATACATAACTTTTCAAGCATATGTCCAAATGGGTATTGATGCTATTCTGCCCGTCTGCCCATATTGTAATATGTTGGTTTCTCAGTTCCCTCTAAAAATCCTATCTTGTTTTATTTATAAATAAACCACTTGACCACGACCCATGCCCTTTAATTTCTCACCCAGTCCATTCCTCCCGCTCGCACCAAACGATAGGAGACAATTCCTGCAGCCTTCTGCTGTCTTCTGGGCCACACTCCTCCTATTGGGACCTATTCTTAATTCTCCAGGACCACCCTCCATCCATTTGGATCCCACTCCCATTCTCCCTGCCCTGGAATCCTGTGCAGAGCAGCAGCAGAATGTAAGAACTTTGAGAATTTAACCTTGATAAGTGAGAGGCAGTGAATTTCTGATGGACTAATATGGCAATGTATGCTTCAGGGAGTATTGAGGAACAGAGGAACCTGAGGGACTGGTTGCAGCAAAGTCACTGAATCCCCTCAGCATGGGGGAAGTGCTGCAAGATAGGATCCATTTCTGCTTGGATTGAGTGTGATGGACCTGCTTCTATGCTGAATGACTCTATGATTCTGTGATTCTATCATCTCGGTGTACAAGACCAAGGATGACGGAAGATTGCAATGTAGGTAGATATGGTGGCGGGAAAGGGCACACAATACGCTTGCCAGATATTAACTGGGGTGTAGAATATCAGAGCAGGAAAGGTACGGTACTAATTCACAAAACATTACATAGGCTAAAGTGGTACCTTTGATGTTAGATGACATTGTCAGATGACACTGTGTTATCTGGAGCTTTGATTGTGGAGGTCAGCACTTCTTTATTGTGAAAAATTAACAAGAAATATGCCACGACTGATATAGAAGCACTGTTCAACCCTAATGTAATAGAATGGAGGAATGGGATCGAGACCATGAATAGTTTGTATGCAGCTGAATAGCTGAACATAGCAGGTGAGGCACCTTAGATGAGTTTGATCTGTAGGCAGAGTAATCAGTCGGTGTGTGTTTTGACAGATGCAAATGCTAGACTGAACGTTAATTTAGTGAGTCACGGTGTGAGCTGAATTATAACTTCTACTATGCTCTTCCCTTCGAATCCTTGGGTGAGTGAGTCACACTGTGAAATTGCAAATCAGCTCTGAGTCCATGTCACATAAATCTCACTAATTGATGCTTTTATTCCATCAAAAATGTGCCTTGTAGAAATGACAGAAACAGGGAGAGATTTTCTAATCCGTGACTAACAGTTTGGTGTTTTTAAGAATCTACTTGTAAAGGAAAGTAATAATTAAGGGAAATGAAGTATTTATGGACCTGCCACCCATTTTGTGTTTAAGGTGAGAGGCACCAATGAAGGAGGAAGGATCACATTTCATTATGTATAAGTGAGGTCAGATGAATATTAGTTCAGCAACGGTCTCTCTGGAATTCCTGCGTAATCTTTGAGGGAAAGTATAAATTTTCCATCAGGGCGGCACGGTGGTGCAGCGGTAGAGTTACTGAATTGCAGCACCAAAGACACGAGTTTGATCCTGACTACGGATGCTGTCTGTATGGAGTTTAGATGTTCTCCCCATGACTGCATGGGTTTTCTCTGGATGCTCCAGTTTCCTCCCACACTCCAAAGACGTACAGATTTGTACATTAATTACCCATGAAAATTGCAAATTGCCCCTGGTGTGTAGGATAATGTTATTATATGGGGATCACTGGTCTGCATGGATTTGGTGGGCCGAAGGGCCTGTTCCCACACTATATTTCTAAACTAAACTTAAGGCCTTCCATCCTTCAGCCCATTTCCACTGGCAAGGTGCCGGTCACCAAATGTATCCAACATTCTGTATGCTCCAGGAAGCAATAACCTGAGGTACTGAAGTGCTGGAGTAAATGATGGTAAAGCTAAAAATATTATTTGATTTTTCAATTCAAATAATTCTCCCTCATAATGTCTGCACAAAAGTAGGCAGAGAGTACAAGGATACAGGGTACCTGAAACCACACAGTGTCACATGTACCCATTGCAGTTGGTCTGCATGGACTGGTTAGGGGAGATCGTCCAAGCTTCACTGCCGCAACCCCAACCTGACTCATAAAGTCATAGAGTCATACAGCACAGAAACAGGCTCTTTGGTCAAATTCATCCATTTCAACCAAGATGCCCCACCTAAGCTAGTCCAATTTATCTATATTTGATCATCATCCCTCCAAACATCACCTATTCATGTACCTGTCCAAAAGTCTATTAACTGTTATTATTGTACTTGCCTCAACTACTTTCTCTGGGAGGTCCTTCCATATACCCATGAAAAAGTTGCTCCTCAGATTCATATTAAATCTTTCACCTCTCACATTTAACCAATAGCCTATTGTTCCAGATTCCCAGGGAAAACACTGACCATTTACCCTATCTGTTCTCCTCATGATGACTTAGTTGTTTGGATTCAGAACTGGCTTACTCATAGAAGACAGAGGGCTGTGGTGGAACAATATTCCCTGAAGCATACATTGTGTTATTCTGGCTGGTGGTCTGTGATCAGTCGAGTTCTGCAGAAATCTGTGCTGGGAGCTTTGTGTTGTTTGTGATATATATTAACAACTTGGACGTAAATGCTGATGGATTGGTTAGTAAATTTGCAGACAACACCAAAATTAATGAAGTTGCTGTCATTGAGCAAGGTTGTCAAAGTATACAGCGGAATATAGATCAGCTGCAGAAATGGGCAGAGAAATGGCAGATGGAGTTTAATCCAAGCAAGTGTGAGGTGTTGCACTTTGGGAGGTTGTTTGTAAGGAGAAAGTATAAACTTAATGTCAAGACCCTTGACAGCATTGATGTACAGAGGGATCTTGGAGTTGAAGTCCACAGCTTCCTGAAACAAGTAGATAGATTGGTAAAGAAGACATATGGTATGCATGCCTTAATCGGTCAGGGCACTGAGTATGTGTCAGGAAGCATGTTGTAGCTTCATAGGACTTTTTTTAGGCACTTAGGGTATTATGTGCAGTTCTGGTTGCCCCCAGTAAGGAATGATGTGGAGGCATGAGGGTGCTGAAGAGGATTACCAGAATACTGCCTGGTTTAGAGGGTATCAGCTGAACAAATTTGGATTGTTTTCTCTGGAGCATCAGAGGCGGAGGGGAGACCTTATAGAAATCTATAAAATGGTTAGATACATGGATAGAATAGTTAGAACATTTTGCACAGATTTTGTCAAAGATTAGAGGAAGTACCTTTAAGGTGAGGGGGGGGGGGAGTTTAAAGGTGATGCGCAGGGCATGTTTTTTATAGAGAGAATGGTGGGTGTCTGGAATGCACTGCCAGAGGTAGTGGGGGCAAATAAGATAATGGCATTTAAAGAAGCTTTTAGATAGGCATGTGGACATGCAGGGAATTTAGGGATATGGATCATGTGCAGGCAGAGAAGATGAGCTTAAATTGACATAATGTTCAGTGTGGACATGGTGGCCTGAAGGAACCTTTCCTGCACTGAACTGTCGTAGAAATAAAGTCCTAGCGTGCCCAACCTCTCCCTGTAGCTCAGGCACTCGAATCCTGACAACATCCTCTTAAATCTTCTCGGCACCATTTCCAGTTTAACAGCATCGCTCCTGTAGCAGGGTGACCAAAACTGACCACAATGCTCCAAGTGCAGCCTAAACAACATCCAGTACAACTGTAATTTACCTCACCAGCATCTTGCACAACTGTGAGATTACATCCCAACTTCTACACTCAATTCCTTGAGTCATGGTGGCTAGTGTGACAAAAGCCTTCTTCACCACCCTATCTAACTGTGGCACCACTTTCTGGGAAATATGTACATGCTCCTAGACCCTCTGCTCTACAACATCCCTCAGCACCCAACTGTTCACTGTGAAAGCCCTGCCCTGTTTTGACTTCCCAAAATGTATGAAACTCCACTAACTATTCCTCATCCCATTTGCTCAGCTAATCAAGATCCCATTGTAAATCTTGATAATCATCTTCACTGTCTATGATACCATGTATTTGCCTAATCTGTAAATTTGCATCATGTACACCTTGTACATCTTCATCCAAATCATTCATACAGATGACAAACAGCAATGGCCCTAGCACCGATCCCTGAGGCACCCCACTAGTCACAGGTCTCCGGTCCAAAAAACAACCTTCCTCCACCAGCCCTCTGCTTCCTACCATGAAGTCGATTCTGTATTCAGTTCCTAGCTCTCACTGGATATCATGTGATCTAAAATGGGTGTTACTTAAGAACATGATGCTCCAGTAGATTAAAAGACCCCTGGGACCTGTTCAACCCCCAACAAAAGCAAGGCTGATCCTGCCCTGTTACGACTATCAAGCCCAATCGCTGTAACCCCCATTTCTGTGCTCAAAGGTTGATTCATCCAGCCATATATATGGTATTGGAGTCGATTTGTCGCATGTACTGAGATGCAGTGAAAAACGTTATTTTGCATGTTATAAATCATACCATGCATGAGTGTAATCAAACCACACACGAGTACAACAAGTAGTGCAAAAAGAAAAGGAAACAGATGTATAGAGAAAGTGCAGATTTTTAAAAAGTTGTTATTGTAAGGAGGTAGATTTGGAGATCTGGAATGCGCCATAGTTTATGAGAGGTTAGTTTAAGCATCTGATAACAGTGGGGAACAGCTGCAGCTTTCAAGCTTTTGGATGTTCTGCCAAATGGGAGATGAAGGAATGACCGGGGTGTGAGTGGTCCTTGATTATATTGGATGCTTCCCGAGGCAGTGTGAAGTAAAGATGGCCGATGGGGGGGGGGGAGGGGGGGGGGGTGGGTGGGTGGTTGGTTGGTCTGTACATTAGAGTGGGCTATATTGACAACTTTCTTCAATTTCTCGTGGTCTTGAGCAGAGCAATTGCCAAATTAAGCTGTGATGCATCTAGATGGGATGCTTTCTGTGGTGCATCGCTAGAAATTAGTAAAGGTAATTGGAGATACGCTAAACTTCCTGAGTGTGCTGAGGAAGTAGTGGCATTGGTGTAGTACCTTGACTGTGGCTTCAATATGGTTGGATTAGGACAAATTGTAGGTGATATTTATTGCCTAGGTACTTGAAGTTCTGATCATCTTCACTTCAACACCATTCATGATGTCTGGGATGTGTACTCCACCCCGCTTCCTGAAGTCAATGACTAGCTCCTTCCTTTACTGGCTCTCGTGAATGACAGGAGAAATAGAATTCGGAGATAAACTAATTTCTACCAATCCACTATACACCAGAAATTACCAATCCTTTCTACATCAACATTTCCTAGTTTCATGCTCTTAGTAAAAAAATCTGTTTTCCTATTTGCATGTTCAGATTGCCAAGCACATTACGGACTAATTTAACGGCAGATATTTTTCCAATGTAAAGTCTTATATTTTCTTTCTCTAACACAGGCTTTCCTCCCACTTTGTTAAATCCTTTGCACAACACGGTAATAACAGGTTAAATAAATGTCTTATTTTTGATGCATTGGATTATCAGGATTTCAAAAATAGGAGCAATTTATCCACCCTAATGTGCTTTATAGACGCCAGTACCTCCTCTCTGATAAATGGGAGCAATCTCTGTGAAATAGCAGTGCTGTTTACTCTTGATCATCCGTATTTACACATATAATATTTTACAAGTTGAAGGATCAAGGGCCCTTACCTTTACACACAACAACCGGGATTTATGTCACTGCGCTTTAACACATCAAGCCATTTCCCCTACATCAATGGCAAACAAAATTTGGATTGCATTTATTTATCATTGCAATTATTGATTCAACAAACCCCCCTTCATCCACTACCGTCACTGAATGGCAATATGTTCCAAGAAATACATTGTTGAAATGAGGAATTATTCCCATGACATGCTGAGAATCTGTGTATTGCGAGAGATTAATTGCATTCTGCTCCTCGCTTTCAGTTCAGCTTCTGGCTGTATTCTCAGCAGCATTATTCAATGTTGAGAGTGAAAAGTTTGACCACCTACCGGCTGTATGAAATGGTTCATTTCACTGGCCAGCAAGCATGACCACACACCACGAGCAGTGACAGGATAAATCTCACACTTTACTCTTCACCGCCTTCATAATGATATGCGTGGAGGTGTTCCTACCAAAACCATCCTAGTGTTCACTAGCATGAATCAGGAGATCGCAATCTACTTTACTTTGGGTTGTTTTGCCTTACGGGTGTCAGAGGTTATGCGAAGAAGGCAGGAGAATGAGGTTAGGAGGAAGAGATAGATCAACCATGTTTGAGTGTTACTTTAGACTTTAGACTTTAAAGATAGAGCTTGGAACCAGGCCCTTCAGCCCACCGAGCCAGTGATCACCCCGACACTAGCACTATCCTACACACTAGGGTCAATTTACAATTTAAAGAAGCCAATATGATGATGGGAAGGTGATGGAGAAGGGGCTTGACCCGAAACATCACCCATTCATTCTCTCCAGAGATGCTGCCTGTTCCGCTGAGTTACTCCAGCATTTGTGTCTATCTTTGGTTCCTTCCTTCTTACACATCCAGCCCTGATGTTGCACTTGGCCATGGTCTTACAACCTACACGGACCAACTAACTGGAGTTTTCACGGACATCTTCCACCACCCATTTCCACGCTGTATCTCTTAAATAAACCTTGGATCCAAGGTTTATTTAAGAGATGCAGCGTGGAAACAGGCCCTTTGGCCCCAGTGTCTGCATTGACCAACAATCACTCATACACGAGTTCTAATCCTACACACTAGAGACAATTTAGAGAAGCCAATGAACCTACAAACCTGCATGTCTTTGGGATGTGGGAGGAAACGGGAGCATCCAGAGAAATCTCATGTGGTCACAGGGAGAACATACAAACTCTATGCAGACAGTACCCGTAGTCACGATCTAATCCGTGTCTCTGGCACTGTAAGGCAGCAACTCTACCGCTATGCCGCTGTGCTGCCCTGGCCACACCATTCCAGGTCTTCACCTTCTTTGAAAAGAAATCTACAATTGCAGTGCCCAAGAAGAGCAAGGTGACATGCCTCACTGACTACCAACTGGTGGCACTCTCACCCATTGTGATTTGAAGGGCTGGTTATGATGCAAATCAACTCCTGCCTCAATAACAACCTGCACCTCCTACAATTTGCTTACTGGTAAAATAGAAGCAATCTCACAGGCTCTAAACCTTTCACTGGACCACGTGGATAATAGGAACACTTATCTGTGACCATTATTCATTTACTATAGTTCAGCATCCAACACCATCATCCCTTCCAAATTCATCATTAAATTTAAGGAAATCGGTCTATGCACAACCCTATGCAACTGCATTGTTGGCTTCCTCATCAGCAGACCTCAATCACTACAGGTTAGCAGCAACTCCCTCTCTTTGATGGCCATCAGCATGGGGGCGTGAAAGAGCTGCGTGTTCAATCCCCTGCTCTACTCTTTCGATATCCATAACTATGCAGCCATTCACAATGCCAACGCTATCTTTAAATTTGCCAATGATACCACCATCATAGGACAAATAATGGATAATGATGAGTCAGAGTACAGGAGGGAGATTGGTATTCTGGTTGAGCGGTGCCAGAACAATTTTGCTCTCAACATTTGCAAGACCAAGGAGCTGATGGCTGACTTCAGGAAGAGAAAGCCGAGGGACCATACACCAGACTTCATTGGCCGGACGGCGGTGGGGAGAGTCAACAGCTTTAAGTTCTTGGTCATGGTCACCTCAGATGATCTGCCCTGGACCCAGCACATTAATGCAATTACAAAGAAAAATCATCTTCCTCAGAAGTTTGAGATTTTAAGAAGATCCAGTATGTACTCTACAGAGGACGCCATATCGGCGGCCCTACACTCTGCCCTGACCCACCTGGACAGCAATAACACCTACATCAGGTTGCTGTTCATTGATTTCAGCTCCGCCTTTAACACTGTCATCCCCGCTAGCTTGCTTGATCACCAAACTCAGCGGACTTGGCATCCCCACCTCCCTCTGCAATTGGACACTGGATTTCCTCACCAACAGACCACAGTCTGTTAGGGTCAACAACCTCACCTCCTCCACTATAACACTGAACACCGGCGTGCCACAGGGCTGTGTGCTCAGCCCTCTCCTCTACTCCCTCTTCACCCATGACTGCATCCCTAAGAATGGCTCCAACGCCATCATTAAATTTGCCGACGACACCACGGTGGTAGGACTGATCAGTGACAACGACGAGTCAGCCTACAGGGAGGAGGTCCAGCATCTGGCAGCCTGGTGTGCCAACAATAACCTCGTCCTCAACTCCAAGAATACGAAGGAAATTATTGTTGACTTCAGGAAGAACAGAGGGGGCAGACATACCCCCATCCATATAAACGGGACTGAGGTGGAGCGCGTCTCCAACTACAAATTCCTCGGGGTACACATCTTGGAGGATCTGTCCTGGTCCCTCAATACCTCCAAACTGATCAAAAAGGCGCAGCAGCGCCTTTACTTTCTGAGGAGGCTCAAGAAAGCTCACCTGTCCCCCCAGATCCTGACCAACTTTTACCGCTGTACCATCGAAAGCATCCTGACCACCTGCTTCACGGTATGGTACAGCAGTTGCACCGTAGCTGACAGGAAGGCACTACAACGGGTGGTGAAAACCGCTCAGTACATCATCGGTGCCCCGCTCCCTGCCATGGATGCCCTCCACCGAAAACGGTGTCTGAGACGGGCCGGGAAGATCATCAAGGACCCCTCCCACCCTAACCATGGACTGTTTGCCCTCCTCCCATCAGGAAGGCGGTACAGAAGCCTCAGGTCTCGTACAAGTAGGATGAGGAACAGCTTCTTCAACAACACTATCACATTGCTGAACTCAGAGTCCCGCCGATAGATTTCTCCAGTCTCTCCATCCACATTGTTTGCTTGTTTGCTTATTCTGTATTTTTATTTCTATATTGCACTATTACTACGAACAGACGCTAAACTGCATTTCGTTGTACCCATACTTGTATCTGTGCAATGACAATAATGTTGAATTGAATTGAATTGAACTGAATTGAATGTCACTGAATCAAGCTTATTCTATCAAACTTATACAGGTGCATGGTGGAGAGTATACTGACTGGTTGCTTAATGGCTTTGTTCTGTAAGTCAAACACTCGAGAGCAAAGGAAGCTGCAGAAAGTGGTGGACATTATGAAGTCCATCACTGATACTGACCTTCCCACCATCAAAGTGATATACAGGAAGCGCTGCCTCAAGAAAACAGCTATCATCAAAGACCTACACCACCCAGGCCCAGCGCTCAACCTGCTGCTACAATCGGCAAGTAGCTACAGGAGTCTGAGTATGGTGACCTCAACACTGTATGACCTTTTGACTATATGACAATTAAACACTCTTGAACATGAACATTCTTGAAATGATAGAACTGTCTTCACTATTTGTAGATTATGTACGTGAGGCATTGGCCTGGTTTGTGTCTTCATTGCTTTAACCAGTGGTGCAATGAGCTTCCCTTTATGCACTTAGCACAATGGACAATAACTTCAGTTTTGTAACTGTCCTTGCAAATTCCAAACAGCACAGGGTGCATTGAAACCATCTTATTAATGAAGGAGGAATGTTTGTTCTTTTTAAACTGATTGCCAGTGCAATAGGATCTCAGAGTACCTCAGTTGATGAAAAATGGAACAGTTGATTAAAAACAAATAGGTTACTACAGAATCTGAATTATTTAAATCCAATAGACTTTGGTTCAGTTGGGCAAAGGGATGTAACCGAAGATTAAGGAATCTCAACTCTGGGCATAGAAATCTTTTTTGTCAATGACTGTGGATTTCTGCAAGAATTAACTGAAAGGAAATTAAATAAGAACACCCTTGTTATTCTGCATGGAAATGGCAATTTGATTAGATACAGGATGGAACCAAAAAGGAGGAGATTCATTTTTCACAAAGACTAAGATTTTCACAGATATGATATAAGATGCAGAAGAGTTACTTTGATTATGGAAAGTGATATAAAATTAATGATGGCAAATTAATGACTACTTTTACATTGCTGCCCAATTTTGTTTTAATTTAGGTTACTGTCTCTGCATTATGATTTATGCTGTTGCACAGACATCCAAGACGTTTAGGTTTGTAAAAATACAAATGACAACAAAAGTGATAATATGGTTAATCAGTTAGTAATTCTCATATCCTTGCATTTCCTGAGGGTGTTTATCTGACCTGCGTGTTTACAGGACCCTTTGCTTGCCCAGTGACAAACCACATCTGGGAAACTGTTACTAAACTAGAATGAAGAGGATCATTTGAACACCTCTATGAAATAGCTTTTGAAACCAGCTTCTAGGTTCAAATATAATTTCTAATACCTTTCTTCTTTTAAGATCGTACTTAAAGCTTTCTTTTGCCTAATTAGTATTGCACGACCTTGTCATATTGTGCCCCTTTTAGGTAGTGTTGCTAATGCATTGTTCATGCAGAAAATGAGGCAGAACTCAGAGCCTTGGCAACTGAAGAATCAATTAAACTTAGGCTTGATCAATACTGGAGGAATAAAGAGACCTCAGAGAGTTGTAAAGCTGGAGGAACTTAGAAGCAGATCAGACATGATCGTGTAAAATAGCAGCACAGCTTGGAAAGTTGTGGAGCCTCTTCTCTACCTAATGTGTCTGTTTGTTGTTCATACAGAAATAAGGCATGGATAAGTTGGGCCGAAGGGCCTCTTTCCATGCTGCATGGCTCAATCAATATGACCTTGGCAATGGAGGAATTTCAAAGCAGAAGCCAAATATAGGGTGGTGCGTGGTTAGGAAGGAGTACGCATTATGAAGTAGGAGCAGACTTGGGGGTGGCCATTGGTGGTAGAATAAGGGAGACCAACCAGCAGTGCATAGCAAGAGTGGAAGAGTGGACAAGGATGTTCAACAATAGTGGAATGCATAACAGCACAAACACAGCTTTGGGTTTCCTCCCGAAAGCTGGAAAAACCTCCAGCCTGTGTTCATTGTTCATGAATGGGATCAATGAAAATATTAATGAACAGGCATTGAACGGCATTAATCAGCCCAGTGGGTTAGGGATATCTTGTCTGAAATCCAGGGATCCAGGTGTGTCATAGTATACATAATCAATTAATATACAGATTTTATCTCAGATCTCTTTCATCAGGATAAGATAATTGACCAGAAATGCCAATCCTATTTCTCCACAAATGTTTCTGTTTTCATTTCAGATTTTTCAGCATGTGCAGATTTTAGCATTTCAATTAAATTTAGATGCAGCTATAAGCAGTTTTAATCACTGAATTAGACAAGCCAGAAAATTATGCTCTTCAAATAGAACACTTTCAGCTGACTGTAACTGTGAATACATTGCATTAACGTTATCATTTTCTTCTGGGTAGGACCCAAGGTTTGGTGCTGTCCTTTCAATATTTGTCATCGGAACTGACATGAGTACCATTTACTCCAGCTAATGCCGTCTGAATCACAGTGGTGAAACTTGCTGCGGTTGTGTTTGTTGCAGAGGTGATACATCTACTTTACGCCCTAGCTGTGCATGTCCCAGTGTGCGCGGCTGTCACTCAATCACCATAAAATCTTTCTGTGTCAAAAAGTACTCTTCCTCATAACCACTTGGCGAGCACTTTTGAATTTAGGATATTTTACAAAAATGCAGCTTTATTTGTTATTCTATATATTCATCAGATTGATTCCTGTGTTAGGCACGGCCCTTCCCCCACCTATCTTTGGTAAGAGTCGAGTGATGAACTGTTAACTCAACAGCAGGCTGATTAAAAGGTACAAAGCTGTCATCTGCATACCAAGATGATGAGGGTTCTGATAGTTGCTGTTGGGGGTCATTTAGTGGGTGCACGGGCAGGAAGTGGTGGGCTTTGGTAGTGAGGGGTCTGAGAGGGCTCAGGTTAGTTTATTAATTTAACATTCTTATTTCATCTATTTAACTCTAATTGGGTCTATCTGGTGTTTTTGGATGGTATGAAAGTTAGGCCTTTAGCACTTTCTGCTGAGGCCTTTGTTGGTGTGAAGAGATAAGGCAAGACTTTTTGGTCTGGCACGTGGAGATTGAGATGGCAACTCTATTGAGGTGTTAACTGGGAGACAACGAAAAATCCTCTCAACCAGCCTGTCTTGTTCTTTGTCTCGGAAGACAGAGGGAAGCCTAGTCCACTGGGATCATGGATGGAGAAGCCGATGGTAGACCTCTGAAGAACCTCCAGTTTAAATTCCATTTGGAATATTTTGAAGGACCAAGAACCAAAGAGAACCAAGGATCATTAGCACACCTTTCAATCTATTGTACCAACCTTACTCTGTCAGTATGTAATAAAAAGGAACTGCAGATGCTGGTTTATACCAAGGATTGGCAAAAAGTCTTGTAGTAACTCAGCAGGTCAGGCAAAATCTCTGGAGAAAATGAACAGATGATGTTTCCGATTACTGGAAACATCACCTGTCCATTTTATCCAAAGATGCTGCCTGACTTGTTGAGTTACTCCAGCATTTTGTGTCTATCTTCCTCTGTCATTCCCTATCAACCAACTTACTGTCCAATGTTTGTTGTTGGGAACGGTTCTGCTGAGGATGAAAGAGATCGCCTCATTGTGTTTTGGGAGTTTACATCATTCATTTTATTATAAAGAACTTTGAAATAATTCTTCAATTCCATAGCCCCACGGCCACTGCTGGTCACTGGCGTTTCTTTAATCCATCAGATCCAATCCAGCAGGGATTCACCCCAATTCTCCTTCAAAACAGAAGGTTTTCAACTGCAACGGGAACATTTGGTGAACTGGAGCGAGTGGGTAAAAACGAGGTGGAAGTATAGGCACTTTAGCAGGCCATTCGGTCCATGGGATAGAATTAGATGGTCATTCAGCCCGTTGTGATAGCAGCAGGTGGGCCATTCAGCCCGTTGTGCTATGGGAAGGAGGTGGTCATTCAGCCCGTTTGGATTTGAGCAGGAGACCGCCATTCAGCCCGTCGGCATAGAGGCAGTAAATGGTCATTCAGCCCGTTGTGACAGGGACAGATGGTCATTAGCCCGTTTGGATGGGAATAGAACTGGCCATTCAGCCCCTCAGGATAGCAGGAGATGGCCATTCAGCCGGTTGAGCGAGGGGGAGGAGATAAACATTCTGCTCATTTCGACTTTTCTCTGGACCACAGACTTCTTTAATTATTAATGCCACAAACTGCCACAGACAGGAAAAGACGGGTCGGAAAAGCGGAGAGAGGAGGAGAGCTTTCTAAATGTGGAAGGATCGTGCCGGATCAGCGATCTCTGCAGCAGCCCCTTCTTCCCATCCAGGCGGGCACGGAGTCGGTAAACATCTATTGCGTTCACAAGTGTGACACTTGAGGTTTCGTGTAGAAAAATGATGTCGACATGCGTTTTATTCAAGTTCAGGATGGTATTTACAGGTTTGGGCTCCGCGGTGTCCGTCACTGTAAAGTCCAGTCACAAAAACCCCGAGACCGCGTAAAGACGCGCGATTCCCAGGCAACAGCTTGGTCATGGTAGAGGGAGAAGAAACTCAGCAACTGCACATTCACCCCTCAGGCACACAGGACAGTAATTACTGTTCTCTCGTCTTCACATCCCTTCACACCTCGCTCTCTCGCCCCATTCACTGGTTACTCCAGTCCTCTTCATACTCCCCCCCCCCTCTAACACATCCCTCCTTCTTCCCACATGACTCCTCTTCCTTGCCGCGCTCTTTCCTTTCCCCCGCGTTGCCTTCTTCCTGTCTCTCTCCTCTTTGTCCTTACCCCGCTTCTTCTCACCTCCTCTCCTCGTCCTCTTCCCTCTCCTCTCTCATCATCATTCTCTCCTCTTCCATCTTTCTCCTCTCCCTTTCCCCTCTCTCTTCTCCCCCTCGCCCCCTCTCTCCTTTCCCTTCTCTCATCTCCTCTCTGCCACTCTCCTTTCCTCCCCCCCCCCCCCCCCTCTCCCGTCTACCCATCTCGCCTCTTCCGCTGTCCTCTCCTTCTCCTCCACTCTCTCTTCCCCTAACCTTCTCACCACTCTCGGCTCTCTCTTCCCATCTCCGCTCCTATTCGGTATCCTCTCCGCCCTCTCCCCCACCCCCTTTCTCCTCTCTCTCCCTACATCTAGGATCTCTCTTATTCTTACAACTTTCCTCTCCTCCTCCATGTAACTACCGCTGGTTGCCTTTGCTCACGCTCCGTCTTCGCCCCCCCCCCCCCCCCCCTCTCTCTCTCTCTCTCTGCCCATTCCTTGGATCTCCTAGACACTACGACATGCGTTAAAGAACATGCTGGGAAAGTGATGATAAAATCGCGAATACACTTAAAACAAACTCTGGTCCAGGTAACAGGTTTATAAGATTTTAGGGGGGGAATTCCATGTGAATGGAAAACAAAAATTTTACGACATTTAAACATTTCAATCTCGGCCTTCAAACTCCCCATCTGAAGCATCTCTCCTCCCGGGGTGTTGCCGCTTCACCTCCGTCTTACTCACGCCACCTAGCAGCTCTAACAGGCCACAAGCCACAGGGTCCCGTGGGTCACAGGGGAAGGGGAGATCGCTGCCTGTGCCGGCCGCCTCCGGGTGCCTTCTGGTCGGCTGCCGGACACTAGACTGCGCCTCTCTCTCCCCGGAGTCAGACTCGGCCTCCCAAGCGCCGCGACTGGGCTGCCGGCTCTGGCTGGACAACACGAGCCTTGTGTCTGGGTGCTGCCGCTTGGAGAGCCCCTCTTCCTCCCCAAAGAGGGGCCCGTCCGCACCTCTCCTCCCGGGATGTTGCCTTTTCTCGACTTCCCGGTAATCCTCTTCCTCGTCCTCTTCCTCTTCGCGTTTTCCTGGATGTTGCCGCTTCTCCAAATTTACTAAGCGTTTCCCCGGGTGCTGTCGCTTGGAGACCAGTTCGGCTGACGGCGAGTCCACCTCTGAAACAAGTAAAGGAAGTGTCAGAAACACACGAGGCTGCACAGCGTAAAATAGCAGGAAAAACGGACTGGATAAGGAAGGGGTTGGAGAAAGGCCCCTATCCGAAACGTCGCCTGTCCACTTTCTCCACGGATGCTGCCCGACCCGCCGAGTTAATCCAGCACCTTGTGTCTTTCATTGTTAAACCAATATTTGCAATTCATTGTTTCTACCAAGATGTTACAATCTATTGCACTCACGTATGGTATGATTAAACTAGATAGCAAGGAGAAGTCGTATTTCACAATATATCTGCACGCATGATAACTAATAAACCAAACCAATTAACCTGTGACCACGATTAACGGACACCCGCTCTTCTAATGCCCCTGTCCCACTTAGGAAACCTGAATAGGTCGAAAGTGGTTTCTGCGTAGTGGAGGATTCTTCTATGTTCCTGTGATTATTTCAACAAAATCAAAACCGGTCTCGACTAAAAATAGGTTGCCGTTTGGTCGCAGCCAGTGGAGTGGGGTCGCCATTTACTTACAGGCAGTCGAAGGCAATCTCCTTCGCTGAACGGCCATTTTGATTGGCTCATTGGAGTTTTCAGCAGCTTTTGTTTTCAGGACCTAGAAGATCCGCCGCTTATAATGCCCGCTAACTTTATTAAACTTCTTAAAACTGTCCCTACTCCTCCCCCCCCCCCCCCCCCCCACCCCCTTATCTCCCCTTCTCCCCCCCCCCCCTTCTCTCCCCCCTTCTCTCCTTCCCTCCCGCGCTCTCTAAAGGACGTACCGTGCTTTGTGGCAGCCGTTTACCTTCCTCTTCATCGCGCAGACAGCGCTCCCCCGCTGTCCCTGGCCCCCACCTTCGCGATGTGTTTGTGTGTGTGTGCGGTCGGTCAGTAGATGCAGCTCACGCTTCGGTCGAGGCTTTCCAGGCGAGTGACCAAAACCTCTGGCGACTCATGGAAACCTTGGGTGGGGCGCAAGGTCACCAGAGGTTTCCGTTCAGGTTTCCGTGGGACAGGGGCATAACTTTAACGGGTCTAAATCAGCTCTTCCAACTCTCACTGTTCACCAGGACTGCCCGTGTCCCTGCGCCCCACACCGCTGTCCCTGGTGCGAGTGATATTGTCCGCCGGGGGACAGACCACGAACGCTGGTGGGCGATTCATTCTGCGGATGTCACAAAACAAAAGGGCGCCCGATGTCAGAGCGACACCAGTCCCCTAATACCTGCAGCAGCCGACTCTGAAGCTCTACTCCCGCCGGCTCTCGCCTGCTGGAATACAAATGATCATCGCTCGCACACAGCCGTTCGCTAAAATTCCTCCGAACCCGGTGCTTTTCCCTGTTTTCTAACATCCGTGTCTCAGAACAAAAAAGTTCGACGCTAATTCTCCAAACAGCGCGCTACCCGAACTCAATGAACGCTGGAATTTTAAAGCATTGCAAGTAAAAGTTCTTAAAGAGTTCGCAGTTTCTGAAGTGACACGCCGTGTTATTACGGAGGGAAATAATGGCAAGTGGGTTGGATCTATGATCCGCGTACCGTTAGTGTTGACCCCTTGTCCCATTTCCATCAGCATGGCGTGAACAAGGGCCGCCTCGGCTCTCTGGAGCTGCCGCTCTGCCGCTCCAGCCGCCCGCTGGCCCGCGACCACCGAAGCGCTGTGAAAGGCGAGTGAGAGCAGCAGCAGAAACCACAGCGACCTCATGGCGGTAAAATCGAAAAGCTGTGAACACGCTCTGTGAAAGGGACAAGAATCGGAGTTTGCTTAATTCTTGAGCAGGAGAGACGGGGTGTTTGGGTGCGGGGAGCGGTGCGCTGTCCCTGGTCCTGAAATAGAGAGACCAGAAACATCGAGTATCGGACTGACTGCAACGCCTCACTCAAACACACTCACTCACATATATCAACATAGACACACTCACAGACACGCACACGCGTATATGAGCACACAATCTCGGACACACGAACACGTCTATATTCACACACACACAGACATGTACATTCACAGATACGCACACACATACGTATATTAACACACACACCTACAGAAGGACTTACACACACTTATTCATTTACACACACAAGAACACACAAGCATAGATACATTCACAGCCACACACGCGAACACACTCACAAACAGATACAATCACGGATAGACTCTATCCATTCATATACACTAACACACTCTCAGAAACAAATTCATATTCACACGCACTCGAACGCGCATTCACAGGCACACACAGTCACACCCGCTCTCGCACACAGAATCCCATACATGCTCACACACTGGTGCTCACACACTCATGCATATATTCGTAACATAGGTGCAAATAAAGACCTACTGTGTAGGTAAACAAGCACACCCACACTTTCTTTCTCACACGCTAATGTGAGATTTTAAGTGAGGACTGAGCCCCATTCGGGTGCATAACGTTACCTGTCCCGTTTCCGACTGCCCTAGACTGCAGGCGTGTAACTCAGTCCTGCTGTGAAAGATCGTCGCTCGGACTGAGCCTCTCTGCTCCCAACTTCGTTCTTGATTCAGTTTGCCTTTGCCGATCGAAGTTTCCCCATTTATAGCAGTTTTGTCGCCCCCTCCCCCTAATCCGTCCCACCTCCAGCCTCCAACTATGTAGAGAAACCAGCCGTGGGTTGGACGGATGCAACTTTTCACTGATCAGAAAAAATAAATAAAAGTCCTTTCTCACAGGCGACAGTCACATACTTATACGGGTGCACACGCGTACATGTACAGAAATGTGTTCTCATGTACTGTACAGGCAGGTGAGTAAGGTAAGAAGCAAGTACATGTAAAACGAACATTCAAAAACACTCATATGGACATGAATATATAGAAAGACAATTATATAAATAAATGCACGCATTTGCTCACTGAGATTTGCACGTACATTAAGACAGAAACGAACACGTAAAACTCATATGGTAGGTACACACAATTGCTGGGGAAACTCCGCGGGTGCAGCAGCATCTATGGAGCGAAGGAAATAGGCGACGTTTCGGGCCGAAACCCTTCTCATATATGGATACAACAAAAGAAAACACCCAAACACAATCATGCATCGATTTAATCATAGATAAAACATATATGTAAACACGCACACACATACAGTATACACAGATGTATGTATGCTCACTGATATACAAATCCTCTGCCTAAACGCATGGCCTGTAATATTGGCATTCTCCTGTCCAGGCGTCTTGTGTGACGCTTAATTAAAACTCCAGCCAGTTAAAATACTTTGGATAATCGTTCTCAGAAGAAAAATAAAATATATTTAATGAATCCCTCAGTTGTGTTTGCTGTGTCCTTGGAGGCATTCAGACAGCGCTGGCAATTTCTGTGACAATTAAAAAGAGGTAAGGGAATTAATCAAAGTACTCTCATTCATATACCAACTTTCAATGCAACAAAATATTCTCCAATGCTTGGCAGACAAAAATGCTCTTTTGAAATGTGGTTACTCTTGTAAATCAGTTTACATGACAGCAATTTATTTGCAAAATGCCACAAAAAGTAATGGATGATCAGATTGCATAAGTAAATGGTGCTTTGCTGAAGGACAGATGTTGACTAGGGCTGGAAAAAAGCCTCTTCCACAGGCAGTGCACATGATAACATTTTATATCCTCCAGAGAAGAACTATGAGACATTGATCAATCTTCACTTTTGCCCCTTCAAACATAGAAGAATGTTTCTGGCCCTTTGACCCACATTGTCCATGCTGAACATGATGCCGTTAAACTAATCTCCTCTGCCTGCACAAGATCCATATCTCTCCGTTCTCTACATATTCACGTGCCTATCTACATTCCTCATAAACACCACTTTTGCATCTGCCTTCACCACCATCCCCTCCACCACCATCTCCAGCAGTGTGTTCCAGGTACCCACAACTCTCTGTAAAATGGTTGCCCAGAACATCTTCTTTAAACTATGCCCCTTTCACCTTGAAACTATGTTTTCTATTCTTTGACTTTTCCATTCTGGGAAAAAGGTTCTGACTGTCTATCCTATCTATGCTTCTCATCATTTAATATACTTCTAACAGGTCTCCCCTCAGCCTCCAAAGCTCCAGAGAAAACACTTTAAGTTTGTACAACCCTTGTTCTGCTTAATAGTCTCTAATCCTGGCAGCATTCTCACATACCTTTGACATCATTACTGCAATGGGGCGACCAAAACTGTACACAATACTCCCAATGCAGCCTAACTAAGCTCCTATAAAGCTGCAGCATGACTTCTTGACTCTTATACTCAATGGCCCGACCAATGAAGGCATGCATACAATATGCCTTCTTTACCACAATCTGCTTGTGTTACCTGCTTTCAGGGAATTATAGACTTTGATTCCAAGATCCCTCTGTGTATCAATGCTGTTAAGTATCTTGCCATTAAATGTAAACTTTCCCCTTACATTTGACCTTCCACACTTGGTCAGATTAAACTCCATCTGTCATTTATTCGTCCATTTTTCTAACTGATCTATATCCTAATGTATACTTTGATAGCCTTCCCCACTGTCTGCAACTTTGGCGTTGAATGCAAACTTACTAACCAACCCATCAATAGTGGTCCAAGTGGTTTATATATGTGCCTAACAACAGATCCCCGTGGAACCCCACAACTAGTCACAGATCTTCAGCCAGAATAACATCCTTTCACCACAACCTGCTGACTTCTTTGAGTAAGTCAGTTTTAAATCTAAATGACCAAGTTACTATGCATCGTATGCATCTTAATATTCTGTAATCCTGTCAGCATTCTCACATACCTTTGACATCATTACTGCAATTGGGTGACCAAAACTGTACACAATACTCCAAATGCAGCCTAACTTAGGTCCTATAAAGCTGCAGCATAACTCCTATACTTAGTGGCCCGACCAATGAAGGCATGCATACAATATGCCTTCTTTACCACGATCTGCTTGTGTTAGCTGCTTTCAGGGAATTATGGACTTTGATTCCAATATCCCTCTGTGTATCAATCTTGTAAGCTCTAGCAAAGGGTTTGAATCTACAGTTTTATCTAAAGTGGAAGTTTACTTTGTGCCACAAATGACACTTCAATAAGCAAAACAAAATGGATCGTTTAATGGCTAATTAGTGAGTAACTTTCCAGTTAACAGAAGCACGACATGGATGTTTTGCTTTGATGACCGCTACTTGGCTGAAGGTTTTGGCTGCCAAATCAGTCTTTGAACATTATACACTATTCAAAAATCAAATAGTCGCATTTATCTTAGTGACTGGACTTTAGCCCAGATAATAAATAATAACTCCTGCAGCATAATTGAAAGATATAGATCAGCAACCACAAGTATGAGGCTTGACTCCGCCATTGGTGTCAGTCCCCTTTGATGACAGTCAAGTCACCACTATTTTAATTGTGCTGCAAACCAATACATTTTTATCGTTAGCTCCAGTCAATCACCACCAATGCTTGCACTTTTTGATAGAAGAGCAAGCAAGTAAATAGAACACAAAAATAATTAACATGGCCTATTTAAGCAACCACATTCGTTTGAAGGTTGCAAGGAAAAATCCTATTATTTTGCTATTATTATTTTGTATCCCGATGAGAACAACATTATCAATACGCATTTTTGCCCATCCCTAATTGTCTCTGAGAAGGAAGTGGTCATCTGCCTCAATTGAATCAACGCACTTGATGGATGAAGATACTCCCACTGTGCTGTGCGGTAAAGAGTTGCCGTATTTTCACCCAGTAGAGATGAAAGAACACAGAAGCATTTCCAGTTCTGAATGGTGTGTGCTTTGAATCAGAACCTGGAGATTGTGATAATCCCTTGTACCTGCTGCCCTTGTTCCTTTCTTGAATCTGGCATATTCCATTTGCTAATGAAGTCATCTTTGTGCCAAGTCTTCATTTAGTTGCCTGATTGCAGCTGGAAAGAAATTGCTCCTGAATTTTAGGTATACATTTTCACACGTCTGTACCTCTAGCTGATATGAAAGGGGAGAAGGGGTGACTGAGGTGAGACTGGTCCTTGATTATGCTGGTAGCCTTGCCAAGACAATGTTTATGTAGATGGAGTTCATGGAAGGGAGGTTAGTTTGCATAATGATCTGGGCTACATCCACAACCCTCTGCAATTTCTTGCAGTCTTCAATGGAGCTGTTCCCAAACCAGGCTGTGATGCATTCTGATAAAATGCTTTCTACGGAGCATCTTTAGACATTGGTGAGGGTTGTCAAGGACATGCCAAATTTACTAAGTCTTCCAAGGAAGTAGAAGTGTTGGTGTGCTCTCTTGACAATTGCTTTGATGTGACTCAATATAATTAAAAGATCAATATCATTGAACATTCAGTCACCCAATAGGTGCAGCCAGTACCTGGTGGCTTTCAGGGTGCAGACCCCCAGCTAATGTGAGTTTATCGTATAACCATAAAACATAATATGTCTTTGCGTATGGACAACTTTAGACAATGAATTCAAGTCTAAGCCATCGGAAATCATATAACACAGTTCAAAAACAATTCTCTGAAGGGAGGTTTAGGAAGTGCTAATGAAAAAGTCTGCAGACAATAAATAGACTATCCATTTAACTGGTCTGTGCTCCTTGCTCTTATTCATCACAAGCTTCACCCCAATTTCCAAATTCCAGAGGGCTGGATTTTACAGCACACAGGAAAGGAAGAAACAATAGCATAGTCCTTTGGAACCCACTTTGTGTGAGGTGGTATTTTTGGATCAGACTAAGAGTGTTCTCATGACTGCTAACTCAGTGCAAGTGATCTTAGGGATCAGAGAGTGAATGTTCAGAGACAGAGAGGATCTCAGGAATCACAGAGAAAGTGACCGCAGGGATGGAAAACGAGGGACCTCATGGGTAGAGGGGGAGTAGTCTCAGAGATAGAGAGTGAGTGATCCCAGGATAGAGATGGATAACAGGAATAACAAGGAGTGTGTTCACAGGAATCGTACGGAAGAATAGGTGAACACAGAGATAAAGAGTGAGTTCAGACTCTTGAATCTTCCTGTTCAACCCTAACCACATCCATGCCTCAATACTGAACTACTGAGGACCTTTACACTACTATGTTATTTGGCTTGCAATATAATCGTCTGGTTTATATGAATAACTGATCATTCGTTTTGTATTTATTTGTCGTGCCATTGTGTTTAATGTGCAAGTAGGAAATTCTTTGTGCCGGTCCCAGCACATATGACAATTAAACAGTCTCGAGACTCTTGAGTGATCTCAGGGATCAAATAGTGAGTGAGCTCAGACCAAAACAGACCTTTCCTGGTCTGTTTACTTTAGTTCTACTTCTTCAACAACTTTCTGTTTGATGTCCATGTGTCCTTATACGCGCTCAGGATCGGAAAAAGTGATTAGCTGCCCCTCTGACTGTCCTGGACCCTGCACATTTCTGATCACTTTTCTAAGTAATGTGTGGCTTTACTGTTATAAATCGAGTCATATAAATGGGACCACCGATGCAAAACTTTGAAGGAATTGTACTTCAGAAGTACATTACTCAGATAGAAATAGATGATTAGCACACAGGCCCCTGTGAGTGATGTCTGTGGTCCCAGTTTAATATAATATTGACAGGAGTGTAAATTAGAGATGACAGGCTGTTTGTGATGTTTCAACCATTTCATTATGCAGCTTTCAGAGTCTTGCATCCAGAATGCGCAGAGCGGTAATTGGACAAATTTTATGTATGAGATATCAGCATTTTGTGAATTTGAAACTAGATTTTTTTTTAATTTAATGGATTTATACAGAAAAATACCTAAAAATACAAAGAAAAAAAATAGAAACCATATGGTGCAGGTTAGGGAAAGATTGTGGTCAACATAAGAGCCAAATAAGAGGGAGCATTCACCGGTTTTAATGTTAGTGAGTCAACATTGACCTTCATTAAAAATATAATCTAAGAAAAAGCAAAATAGAAGCAGGAGTAAGTCATTCAGCCCCTTATGGCTATCCCACCTTTCAGTGAGGTCATGGCTGGCAAATTTACTTCAATTTGATTTTCCTGTATATCTTTCCCTCATGTTCCTGGATCCTTGCAATATCCTGAAAACAACTGGTATTTATCTTGAATCTACTCATGACTGAGCCTCTACAGCCCCCCTCTGTGTACCTCACTTGAGATGAAGAAATCTCTTCTCTACCTGTTCTGACTGACCAACAACTTTTGAGAACCTTGACCCTTGGTTCTTGACTCTCTGGCCAGGGAAAATATCAACTCTGAACCCATTCTGTCCAGGTTCAAGGGAATCACATCTCATCCTAAAATCCAGAGAAAGACAGCTGAGCGTTTCCAGCATTTCTGTTGTTTATTCCAGGGAGTACAATTCCAGACTAGGGATGGGGAGAGTGGTGATGAAACTGACCAGAATTTGATGAAACTGGCCTGGATCAAAGGACTTTAGGTTTGGGAGAGTTTGAATAGGCTGGGCTTGTTTTCCCACAGCAAAGGAGGTCGCGAATGATCTGATAGATGTATATCAGATCATCAGAGGCATAGATTTGGTAGATAGTCAGAATCTTTTTCATGGTATGGTTATCAAAAACAAGAGGGCTGAGGTAACGTGTGAGGATGGAGTTTTAAAAGGGAACAAAAGGATACATTTTTAATGGAGAGAGTGGTTGATATCTATAACCCCCCACCCGAAGAGGAGGAGAAACATTTAGCCAGACATGGAAGGATAAGGTCCTAATGCAGGCTAATGGAATTAGTATAGATGGGCAAAACGATCGGCATGGAGATGGTGGGGGAAAGGCATCATTTATGCGCTGTAAGACCGTATGAATCTATGGTTACTTAATCGCTCCTCATAGACCAAGCCGCTGTATCTTTGCTGCAGGTCTTTTGAAACCAATGAGTCCAGACCCGTGTACAGTGTTCCGGAGGGCTCACCAATGCTCTGGTTTATTAGACTAAGATGTCTCTACTCTTGTATTCAAATCATCCTCCAAAAAAAGGCAAGGTGCCATTTGCTTTCCAAATTGCTGATGTTTCAGAACATTAAGTAGTAGTGGTTCTTATACAATACAATACAATTCAATTTATTGTCATTTGGACCCCTTGAGGTCCAAACGAAATGTCGTTTCTGCAGCCATACATTACAAAACAAAAAGACCCGAGACACAACACAGTTTACACAAACATCCATCACATCGTTGTGATGGAAGGCAAAAAAAACTTATCTCTCCACTGCACTCTCCGATGTCAGAGTCAGAGTCAGAGTCAAAGTCAAAGCCCCCGGCTGGCGATGGCGATTGTCCCGCGGCCATTAAAGCCACGCCGGGTGATGCAAGGTCGCGCACTGGGTCTTGGTGTTAGAGCCCCCGGCGTGCGCTCGCAAAGTCCCGCGGCCATTCCAAGCCGCGCGGGGGGCGATGGTGTAAGGCCCCGCTCAGGTGCTCTTCAACCCCGCAACTCGGGCGGGAGAAGTCGCCATTGCGGAAGCCCCGAAAAGCGGTCACCCAGCAGGGACCCGCGGGCTCCCGGTGCCGCCGTCCGCCAAACCCGCAGTTGCAACCTCCGAAGCTCCGGAGGTCAGGTGGCAGCAGCGCTCCACCACCGCTCCACCCGCTCCGGACTCGGCCAGCCCCGTGACGGTGAGTAGTCGGCAGCTCCGCAGCTGGAACCCCAGGTCGTTCCTGTTGGAGGCCGCTCCACGTTGCAGCCCCAACGACAACGGAGACCCGACAAAGAAAAGGTCGGGTCTCCCGTGCAGGGGAAAGATTTTAAAGTTACCCCCTCCCTCCTACCCCCCCACACACATACCCCAACAAAAAAAACAACAAAAACTACATAAAAACAAGACAAAAAATAATAAAACACAGACGGACTGCAGAGGCCGCTGCTGACGAGAGTCGCGCCGCCCACCACATAAAGATATAAACATCAAAACCTCGCAACCTTTCAAAATTATTCTACCATTCTAATTTTTTCTACTGGAGGAGATGCCCGCATATATTTGCACATCACGTTCCATCTGCCCAGCCCTCTCCCATTCACACAGCCTGTGCATATCCTCATGATGCTTCTCTGCACCCTGCTCACAATCCACACTGCCACCCAGACCCGGCTTTATGTTGGATACATTTCACTCAGTCCTCTCATCTGCCTCAATGATAGAGGTGGTGAACGACTAGAGTCTCAGCAACATCCCACTCGTCATGGCTTCCCAACCAGATTCCCAGATGCAGTTATTCCTTCCGTGTTTTCTGGCCATTAAACAATCCAGAATCCATGCCCCAATTCTAAATGCTCCAATTCTGTTTAATAACCTTGTGGTTATTGAAGGCCTTCTGAAAATCACAAGTAAACCACTTTCATTCTCCCCTCCTTATCTATTTTACTAGTGTTAACCTGAAAGGACATTAAAACAACTTGTCAAGCATAATTTCCCGATGATAAATTCATGGTAACTCTGCCCAGTCCTAGTATTATTCTCAACTGTCCTTTACCACCTCCTTAGTAACAGAATCTAACATTTCCCTAGAACTGAAGTAATCAATAACTGGTCTCACGTTTTTCTCTCCCACATGTCTTAAGTAGTTGTGCAATATTTGACACCTTGTAATCTTTGGGAAGTGTTCTAAGGTCAATGGAATTTTGGAAAAGGCCAATGAGTACCAGCCAGCTCTATCAAAAACCTGAGAGCAAGTCGACAGACCTTGGCGGTTTGTTGCCTTTCGTGTTCATTAATTTCTCCAGAACATTTCTTTCAACTAATACTAACTCCCCTGACCTAAATTATTCTGGACTATTGTTCTTCATTAGTTCCAAGAGAGTTTTCACAATTCCCCCCCAGACCTCCCCAGTTCCGCGGTCCATGCTAGATTAGCCTGCTTCCTTGATAGGGTTGCTCAGCATGTTGGTCAAAAAAATTACCTCTTACATACGATGAACTTATCCTCCTAGCTATAATTCTAATATTCTACCTTGGTTGGCTAGATTAAAGATTCCATTGTTTTTTGAATTGCCCTTGTTATATGTGCCTCTGGTTTCCTGCTACTCTACATTGCCTTTCGTATTCAAGGGCCTGGAGGCAACTCACAGTAGTGTTTCTGTCTCTACCTGTTCCATAGCTCCATCAATGCTGACTCGACTTCTCGTTCTTCTGAGCTACATTCCTTCATACTGAGTTTATCCCATTTTTCATTATCAGGTCCTCCTTGTCTCCTATTTAGTTGGTCTGTCTAAATGATAAGTATCCTGGAATATTTAATTTCTGACTTTGGTCGCTTGCAAAGGCGTCTCTATAATGACTATTAAATGGAACCAATTTATTTCTATTTGAGCCGTTAATTCACCTGACTTGTTATGTATGCTGCACACATTCAAACAATTTGTCTTTTTATCATTCACCCTGCTTTGAGTCTTATTAGAGGTAATGCTCTTATGTTTGTATGCTGTCCCTTCCCGACAGGTTCAGATTATCCTTTCCTGATCCGTAATGTCATCTTCTACTTTCCGTTTCACTTCCTATATTTTAACATCATTTAAACCCTCCATGTCAGTTTAATTTGAAGCTATTGTTATTAGAATTTCTGGGATACAGTTGTAAACGGAATTCAAATGAAGCTCAAGCTAATGGTACAGTTTGTCCACCATTGTTGGTGGTGGTAGTGCCCATGGATTAATACTCATTTATTCCACATGACACTTTGAGCTACACATTTACTTTGGGAGTCAGAGTGTCCTTTATGGTAAAGTGGCCAGATGGAAGCCACTCCTCAGTAAAAGGCAATGACAGCCCACTTGGAGTTTGCCAAAAAGCATGAGAAACAAGATTCTCTGGTCTGATGAGAACCAGGATTAAACTCTTTGGCCTGAATGCCAAGTGTCACGTCTGGAGGAAACCAGGCTACCGCTCATCACCTGGTCAATACCATACCTTTGGTGAAGTATGGTGGTGGCAGCATCATGCCGTGGGGATGTTTTCAAACCTAACTGGGAGACTAGTTAGGTTCGAGGGAAAGATGAACAGAGCAAAGTACAGAGAGATCCTTGATGAAAACCTGCTCCAGAGCATTCTGGACCTCAGACTGAGGCGGAGGTTCACCTTCCAACAGACAACAACCCTAAGCACACAGCCAAGACAATGCAGGAATGGCTTTGTGACAAGTCTGTGAATGTCCTTGAGTGGCCCAGCCAGAGCCTGGACTTGAACCCGATCGAACATCTCTGAAGGAACCTGAAAATAGCTGTGCATCTACGCTCCCCACCCAACCTGACGGAGCTTGAGAGGATCTGCAGAGAAGAATGGGAGAAATTACCTAAATACAAGTGTGCCAACCTTGTAGCGTCATACCCAAGTAGACTTGAGGCTGTAATCACTGCCAAAGGTGCCTCAACAAAATACTGAGTAAAGGGTCTGAATATTTACGTAAATGTGATATTTCAGTTATTTCTTTTTTATTACGTTGCAAACATTTCTAAACACCTGTTTTCACTTTTGAATTATGGGGTATTGTGTGGATTGATGATAAAAATAATGAATTTAATCCATTTTAGACTAATGGTTGTAACGTAACAAAATGTAGAAAAAGTGAAGGGGTCTGAATACTCTCTGAATGCACTGTATGATTAATGTAGACTTCATACTGTTGGGCACTATAATGCAAACCGTATAAAAATATAAATGGCAGTGTTAGCATTGGGCTGTAATTACACAAAATTATAGTTTACTCAGCACTGAATCTCCAGTATTCTGGACACCATATTCAATGTGTATTTGTCTCTTGCTATAAATAATTGTTTATTCTTTCTAATTTGAGAGAGGCTAACTCAGGAACTGGTAAGCAGTTTTGATCTCCAGATAATGAAAATTATATGGATGCGTTGGAAAGCATGCAGCGTTGATTTTTAAAGAATAATACTAGAGCTGTTTGAATTATCAGAAACTTTTGAAAGGACGTCATCCTTTACTCTTAAAGGTGAAGACAGAATGGTCTCCTAAGAGTTGATTAAAATCATGGAAGGGTTTAACAGGTTCAGTATTGAGAAGATTTAGACTTTAGGGATAGTGTGGGAACAGGCCCTATCGCGTACACCTAGCACTATCCCTCACACCAGAAACAATTTTACAATTTACAAAAGTGAATTAACCTACAAACCCGCACATCTTCGGAGTGTAGGAGGAAACCGGAGCACCTGGAGAAAACACATGTGGTCACAGGATGAAAATACTCCTAGCACCCGAGGTCAGGGTCGATCCCGGGTCTCTGGCAATGTAAGGCAGCAACTCTACTGCCGTGGCACTCTGTCACCCTTAATTAATGTATGGTCACCTGTGGAAGACCTAAAACTAGGGATCAGAAACATGATATAGATACAGTAAATCCAAAAGCACTCCAGAAGATGTTCAAAGTATGGATCCTGCTGCCATATGGAGCCGTTTATGGGGGAGGCTGGGTGAAGAAGAAAATAATTGAAGATGTGTTTGCAGGGATGGGTGGAAAAGATGGGAAGAGGCTCAAGGGCAGTGTTAATGGCATCGCCCAGGTGGTCTACTTCTGTGCTCTCCATTATTCCATTGTCTCTCGTCTGTGATTCTGCTTGTGTTTATAATAATTGTGTTTATAATAATAATAATAAGGCTTGCCCACCACCACTAGTGTCATTCAGTCTCTATAGATCTCCAGCCTATAGTGGAAATTCCCTTGTTTTCTCAGTGGCCGAGCTAGAATATTAGGGTTATGCAGGTCAATTCACAAACTTGATGGTTGAAGGGAAGTAGCTGATCCAGGACCTGGTGGTGTGTGTCTTCAGGCTTCAGGTGGTACCCTCTTCCTGATGGTAGCAGCAAGAAGAGGTCAAGGTAGGGATTGATGATGGATATTCCCCGCTTGAGGCAGCGTCTCATGTAGATGTATTCAAAGACGGGGAGGGCTGCGCCCGTGATTGACCAGGCTGAGTCCACCACTCCCTGCAGTCTTTTTGTGTTCCTGTGCCTTACATCTCTGGAATTTTCTGCAACTGAAGGTGGTCGGAGGTCAGATCATTAGATTTATTTACAATGCAGATAGATACATATTATGAGAAATTGGCACAGCTCCACATATCTGTACTTGGATGAGTATTTGGTCATTATGGATGAGTTGGGCCGAAAGGATAATTCTATGACTACGGGAAGTGAAGGACAGTATATATCAACCATGATCATTTTGAATGGTTGGGTCAGGTCTCAGGAACCGAGTGGCTGACTCCAGATCCTATTTTATAGTGTTCTTGGGTTCAAATGTGACCCATAAATGGTGCCCCTCAAGCTCACCCCTAGTCATCTGTTTGGGTGAGGCCAGTATATCCTACATTATGAGTAGCTCCTAGATCTCTTCACTGCTCAGCACTGTTATCCTTTGAAACGCAGTCTCTCAGTCCAAGCGACTCAAATCAATCTATGTCCACAATAGCCAGACATACCCATGGGCCATAGGAGCACAGACTATTGAACCCATCTTTGACAATGAGTAACTCAGCACCTCACCTTCCTCAGTCTCAGCAGATCCCTCCTGCATGCCTGTAAAATGTTGTTTTGCTGTCTCAACCAAAAGTGGTTCAGGTATTTCAGACATGTGTCCTGGTCTTCAACAGACCCACGGGTCACCGTATCCACGTGCCTATCATTAGTTGCATCTTCAGTCAATAACATTGGAAAAGATAAAATAAACAACTTACAGTTGTTTGTGTAGAAGCTCAAGAGTTTATCAAGTATAAAGTTCCGCCCGAAATAGGAGGTGATAGTTACTGAGTAGCTCAGACCCTTGGGACACTGGTGATACTGACTTCAGTCTGATTCCCTGTCTCCTGTCTTCCTACGCACTGTTTAAGCTGAAGTGAATCTTCCTTCCACATTTATCTCACAGGCAAAGGCCACTCAATCAGTTAAAGAGTTATTCCAAACCCCCCAATCTACCTTGTTGCCGCACTTGCACTCTTTCTTTTATCTGCACGTTATATGCAACACTATATTCTGCATGGTTTGATTGTATTCAGGTATCGATGGTTTATCTGAATAGTACACAAACAAAATGTTCCATTGTATCTCGGTACACGTGGCAATAGTAGTTCAATACCAAACACCAAATACCATGCACATGGTTTTCATTAGCTTGATTTCACCAGTTATACTCAAAAACATCACAGACCTCTGAAGACCCAGATTACCTATTCACCCTGGTCAAAGCAAAACCTGCTGGACGTTGGCCCATTTTTTACACCCATTCCCAGCTATTCCACCATTACACCATATCCTACAACCATTCACCCATTCCCAGCCCATTCTTCCTGTACAGCTCCAATTCAATAAAAAAATGCTCAACCCAGACCTGCAGGTTTGTAGGGTTTGGAGCTGGGCCCATTGCTGTTTGGCATCTTTATCAATGATTTGGATGAGAACATACAAGGCATGATTTGTAAGTTTGTAGATGTCACTAAAGTTGGTGGTATTGTAGATAGTGAAGATATTGTCAAAACTGGCAGAAGGATCTTGATTGGTTGGGCCGGTGGACTGTGGAATGGTTGATGGCGTTTAATACAAGGTAAGTTCGAGGTGTAGGAGTTTGAGAAGTCCAACCAGGGCAGGACTTACACAGCGAGTAGCAGGCCTCTGGGGAGTGTTGTAGAGCAGAGGGATCTTGGCGTACAGGTACATAGTTCATTGAAAGCGGCGTCACAGATAGGAAGAATGGTCAGGAAAGCTGAGTATTGACTATGGAAGTTAGGAGGTTATGTTACAGTTGTACAAGACATTGGTGAGACCACATTTAGATAACTGTGTTCGGATTTGGTCACCCTGGTATAGGAAAAATGTTATTGAGCTGGAAAGGGTGCAGAGAAGATTTACAAGGACGTTGTCAGGAGTGCCTGGGCTATAGAAAGAGGGGAAGCAGGCTAGGACTTTATTCCTTGGAGTGCAGGAGGATGAGGGGTGACCTTACAGAGGTGTATAAAATAAAGAGATAAATCGATAGGGTAAATGCACACTCTTTTACCCAATGGCAGGGGAATGAAGAACCTGAGAATATAGGTTTACGGTGAGGGAGGAAAGATTTAATAGGAATCCGAGGAGCACCTTTTTTACACAAAGGGTGATGGGTACTATCACATTGTTTAAAAAAATGTTTGGACTGGCAAGGTGAGTGATAGTGAGGTTATGAGGATGAGGTTGTGAGGGTCAGGGTGAGGTGGTGAGGTTGTGAGGGTGAGGGTGTGAGGGTGGGGGTGTGAGGGTGGGGGTGTGAGGGTGAGGGTGTGAGGATGGGGATGTGAGGGTGAGGGTGTGAGGATGGGGATGTGAGGTTGTGAGGGTGAGGGTGGGGGTGTGAGGGTGGGGATGTGAGGGTGGGGATGTGAGGTTGTGAGGGTGAGGTTGTGAGGGTGAGGTTATGTGAGGGTGGGGATGTGAGGTTGTGAGGGTGAGGTTGTGATAGCGAGGGTGAGGGTAAGGTTGTGAGGGGAGGAGTGGGGGAGGAGGAGGTGAAAGTGTGGGTGTAGGACATGAGGGTGAGGAATGTGATGGTGAGGAATGTGAGAGAGCGTGGTGTGAGAGCAAAGTGCATGAGAGTGAGTTGTACATCAGTCCCCTGAGTGTGTAAACTTGAACTCTGCGTGGCAATGGGCGACACGAGTGGTTCGATGTCGAGCTGTTTGAAAAGTAAAGTTGATAAATGTAACATCTCGGCCGTTAACAGACTATTTGACCTTGCTGTTGTCATCTCCTGTTGTGGGATTTGTGTGGTGTTCCTTACTAAAAGATACAGGTGATGTTTCCATGGATCCGTGCAGGAAACATCCGGGGATGTCAGTCACGAAGCATTGATACAGAACACATCATTCAAGAGTCTCCTTTGTCTAGGTCTCCATGATTGAATTACCCACTCTCAGGGTAGTTCATTTTCACATTACAGACAGAAGACACTGTATTCTTTTTATTCATTTGAAGTCAGTGACTTTGTACAGTGCAGATTAAGTTGAAGAACACAGAAACTATTTTAATTAAGCAGGTCATTGAGGCCTGTCATATGTCAAAAAATATGGCCCAATTATTTTGAAAAGCTAGCACTATATTTTCATACCTGATGTTTACTGTGACTCATTGCTGTTCACTTTAAGTTTTGGGGAATAATACCCATTAGATTCATTCCCATTTAACAGCTGTATAATTATAACACTTATGGTATGCAGGGGGGAGGGATGAACATGCCTGGTTTGTCATTTTATACAAAGCCGTTCTAGCGCTCTTTCACTTGGTGCTATTTTTTTCCTCTTTATTCGTAGTTTTGAACGTGTTTTCATTCACTGCACTGCAAGAAATAATAACTGCGCCATCGACTGCAAGTTGATGAAGCGCTGTGGTGAACTTCCATGTTCCCATTAGTGTTTTGGAGGCTTTATCAAACATGGACTGCCCCTATCTGCAATGGAAGCAGAAATGAACGGTGAAGTGGGACCCTCCCCATCTCATTTCATCATGATTGGAATTAACTAGGGCCGGTGTCCAGATTCCCTGAATTACTAAAGGCCAACAACATAACTGAGGTTTGCACCTTCATTGGGAGATGTGTCTTTAGATACAGCTGGCCAACCCACGGTATTCAATCTCAGCTGCAGGAGGCATTCCTCCCCCCCCCCCCAACCTCCCCACCCCCCCCCCCCCCCCCCTCCATCTTGGTCGGAGGAGGAAGGGGATGTTGGGTCGTGGGCCTGCAACAGCCTGGGGCTTACCTGGGCTTACCTGGACCAGACTGCGGACTGCGGACTTAGGACTTTTTCTTTGTAAATGGTACCAAAATATGGTGACGTGCATTTGTGGATTTGCCCCAGGCTCAAAACCCCCCTGTGTGCCTGGGTCCTGGACTTTCTCACCGCCAGGCCCCAGGTAGTCAAGATGGGAGGAAATACAGCGAAGTCCCTCACCCTGAGCACAGGAACCCCCCAGGGTTGCGTCCTCAGCCCCCTACTGTACTCCCTGTACACACATGACTGTGTGGCTAGATTCAGCACAACTCTATAATCAAGTTTGCTGATGACACTCCGATAATGATGAGAAGGCCTACCGGGAGGAGGTGGCTGATCTGGCACTCTGGTGTCAGAACAACAGCCCCCTCTTGAATGTCAAAAAACTAAGGAGCTGATCGTGGACTTTAGGAGGGCACAACGTCCAAGGACGTACACACCATTGAAGATAAATGGGGATACTGTGGATAGGGTGAGCTAAATCATAATGTCTCTGAGGATCCTCCAGTGCTTCTACTCAGCGGCTGTGGAAAGCATCTTGTCCGGAAACATCACAATTTGGTTTGGGAACTGCTCTGCCCAGGACAAGAAGGTCGCCCCCCTGCAGGAACTATACATCAGAAGGTGAAACTCCAGAGCCAACAAGATCATGGGGGACCCCTTCCACCCCAGCAACAGACTGTTCCAGTTGCTAAGGTCAGGCAAACGCCTCCGTTGCCATGCTGTGAAAACGGAGAGGATGAGAAGGAGTTTCTTCCCAGAAGCTTATATCTCATCAGGGACTAACTTACTGTGCCAATTTACTGTTGTGTGGTGTCTTTTTAAAATTGCTGTTTTAAACATTTTTTCCTCCCACAAACATGTAACATGTGAATATGTGATTTTACTTCGGAGTCACGTGAATGACTACGTGAAGAGCCCGCTCAGCACGCATGCGCGGCATTGCGTTCAGCAGTGCAACAGCGGCCGCATTGGGAGTCAGGCGCTCCCGCTACAGGGTGAAAGAACGGACCGTCAGGTAAGTACCCTGAGGTTGGGTTTTCTTTCACAGGAGAGCCTTCTGCTTTATTTCAGGCAGAGAACAAAGGCTCTTGGACAAACCTGTCCCCCGCTCGACTCCACGGAGGAGCATTCCATCTGGGGGGGTCAGCAACAAGGCGGTAGGACCGCTTACCGGGCGCTCCGCTATCCCCGACACCGTGCCGAGCCCAGTCCCGCTAGCGCCTGAGCAGCGGGCTGGAAGTAAAGCTACCGAAGAAGAGTCCGGCCGGTGGCTTCCGACTTGTCTGACGGGGACGTCTCTCCACCCGCACGGGGAGGGGAGACAGCCGCTTGAGCCGCTTGAGCAGGAGCTCCAGCGAGACGCGCTTCGTGAGGGGCGATCTCGCAGGGGGAGTTCAGGCACTCCCTCCACAGTATCATGTGCACTGTCCATTGCTTCCTCCTTACATGAGGGCAGCTTTGGTGACCAGGACTGGGCTGGTCAAGAAGAGGGGACGCTGGCTGAAGATGTCGGGAATATGCAAGGGGTGCAGGAACAGGAAGAGCTGCTGGGTGTGGTGGACCGCTACGTGGCAGCCCCACGTGCAGGAGGCCGTTAAAGGCCAAACTAGCGGCCAGCATTGACCACCTCTCCAACAGGCCCCTACAGGAGCAGGTGGTCAATGAGGCCTTAGAAACGTATACAGCTCCAGAGAACTGTGAGTCCCTTAAAGTGCCGGCTGTAAACAGCCAAAACTGGGGGCACGTTGGGGCAAATATTCGGAACAAGGAGCTAAAACTGCAGCGGATCCTCAGGCTCCTGACGTCACCCATCACATCGTTTGCTCGTTCCGTTGACAAATACGGAGATGACCACAACCTTCGTAAACAAATCATAAGACCTGCCATAAAATCCTAAATTTGCGGGGTTGTGCAAAACCCCAGCCACTGAGCCAGACCCACTGCTCTTTGGCAAAAACCTCACAAAGCATATGAAGGATATGGAAGAGGCTTTAAAAAACTTTCAGTCTCATGAGGGCAGGCCCCGGGACAAGCAAACCAAAAACAATAATTCCCAAGCAGCAGCACCCCATCGCGTCCACCAGTCGACGTCTACCATATGGGACTGGTGAAAGCTCGGGGTCCGCATTCTATCACCGGAAGTCTTCTTTAGACCAGGGCCCAGAGCGGACCCCATGGAAAATGCGCCACCCCCCAACATCACCGCCACGTCAGACAACGTGCAAGGCTCGTTGGACCGGCAGGAAACAGAAGAAATACCCATAACCATGGAGGTAGGTGGGTCTGGTTCCTACCAGCGTATAGAAAATAGGGGCTTAATACTAACAGGGGGGAGATTACACCTGTTTAAAGAAGCACGGGAGTCCATCACGAGTGATCAGTATATACTCAATGGCATTAGTGGATACAAAATACAATTCATACTAGAAAAATTGCCACCAGTTCAACATTCACCCCAGAGGGTATTTTCCCTCTCAGTTAAAGAAAAACGAGAGGGACAGGCTGAACTGGTGAGACTAATTACAAAGGGTATCATTGGGAAAAACAAAACATGAACCCTTGGAATTCATATCAAATATATTCACTAAACCCAAAAAAGATGGTGGATGTCGCAACTCAAGGGCTTTACAGCCAAGTGAGCACCCTTGAAAAGGAGGTATCGTGATTATGGTTGGATGGGAGCAGCTGCAGCAACGTTTCACAGCCAACAGTGTTACACTGACGGTGAAATGGGTCTGCAGGGCAAACACTGGCGATCACAGCTGGTAGAACCTTCCTGCTCTTTTAATAAGTGTCTGAGATAAATTATCAGCCGAGATCTCATTGCAAGGCAGAGAATGCACACAGTGGGTGGGGGGAGGGGGGGGGGGGGTGAATGGCAAACTCCTGCTTCTATTTCTCATGTTCGACGTACACCAGAGAGAGCAGGTAAGAATTTGAAACAGCAGCATAATGCACGGCAAGACTGAGGAACAACACTTCATCTTTCTTCTGCAGCCTGCAGGATTCAATATCACATCCCCCAACTTTAGGTAACTCACTCTTTCTTTCTCTCTGTATAAAACTGACAATTTTTGTCAGTCATTTGTCTTTGCTTTGGATTCAGTTTTCCCTCTCTATTAGTATAGCCTGGCCTGCTGAAAACATCCCACTACTCTTGGCTTTGATTAAGAAGCACAATATAAAGGAAATATATTGCTAGTTTCCCTCATCGCTGGATCTAAATCTGCAAACGGTTCACCCATCAGTATTGTGGGAGCACCTTCACCAGAACGACTACAATAATTCAAGAAGCCTGCTCACCACTACCTTCTTAGTGCCAGACATTCCCAGATCCCCCAATCAAGAATCTAAATTTATCAGGAATGCTGACTGTCACTAACCAAAGATTAAACTGAACAAAGGCTGGCACATTATAGAATCCCTCTTTTCTTAAAGCCTGCAGTATGATCAATGAGTGTGTATGAAAGGAACTGCAGATGCTGGTTTAACCTGAAGATAGACTTCAGTATGATCAATGATCCTGATTGGTTTCATCACTGGCCAACCATGTCATTGATTAGCCAATAGACCCGTCCAGTTTAACAGCCAGATCTTTCCTACCACTGTGCTAAACGGATAAAGTATCTCTCTCTCTCTCTCTCCCTTTCCCTCTCCCACTCTCCCTCTCTCCCTCTCTCTCTCTCTCTCTCTATCTCTGTATCTCATTCAGTTATTCCGTTACTTCAGTATTTATTTGCACTACTCCGGATTGCCTGCGATCTTGCAGCATACTGCTTTTACACTCATCACTGTATCTACTGCAGTATTTATCATCACTGTATATTTACTCTGAGCTTCATGTGAACAAGGAATTTCATTGCATTCTGGTATTTATCACCGATCACTAAACTAATCTAATCTAATTTAGTTAGGTTATGGCAATGCCGCTCAGATAATGTAACATAGAAGAGTCTCAGCTGCCACCCACCGTCACAGGCTCTCAGCATCCAGTCCATAAATTCAAGACCACTTAGCCCCATTTTTCTCCTTTTGCCTATTTAAAGAAAAAATCCACATCTCTCAAGTGACCACTCATCATATCAACATATACCCATTAAAAGTCTGACCTTGCATGTGAATTAATTTATTTGTCTGTGTGTGTGTGTGTGTGTGTTTGTGTATAATCACATCTTCTTGAAAATACGATGTGCTAACGGTTACATTTTTACATATTCCGGTAGAGATTTCCCCCCTGGAGTCCAAAACCGCCTTATCTGAAAAATTCATGCTTTATTTCTCGAGTTATTAATGAAAATGGGTCTGCACTTGGTCTAGTACCTATTAAAAGTCTGATCTTGTATGTGTATTTATTTATTTGTGCGTGTGTGTGTGTTTGTGTATAATCACATCTTCTCAAAAAAACGACGTGCTAACTGTAAAGTTTTTTCATATTCCGATAGAGATTTCCCCCCTGGTGTCCAAAATCTGAAAATTTCATGCTTTATTTCTCGAGTTATTATTGAAAATGTTCAAAAATCTGAAAGAGCTTTGGAAAAAACGGACTGTCTTCTTGCTCGCTCTACGAGTGACGTCACCCCCCCCCGACCACTCCTCCCATACTTGGGCCCTGCCTGGAGCCTGGACCCTGGAGCATGTGTACGGGAACCAGCCGGGATCCAGGAGCGAGGGAGTATTACGTTCCCTCCCCTGTGACGACACCCCCCCCACCCTTCAAAACCTACCCCTTCCCTCTCTGCCCCGCCCCGCTCCCTCACTGCCCCCTCCCACTCCCTCTCTGCCCCGCATGCCTTCCGTGGGGGCTACGGATAGGGGACTGGTGCATTGAGGGAGCAGACCCAACGGGTCTGCACTTGGTCTAGTGTGTAATATGTCCCACTCTTTCAATGTCCTGGAAGTTTCCATAATCGGCAACACGAAACAGCTCATCTGTTTTAGTGAGACACCTTTATTCAAAGTAGTTATTCAAACTCCACCCTTGAAGGCAGAGAGAACCAGTTTAGCATCTTGTCAAAAAATGGTACCTCTGACATTGGGTCATATTAAATAATTGTGGTTAATTTAGTTTAGGCTAGTTTATTGTCACGAGCACCGAGGTAGAGTGAAAATCATTTTTGTTGCGTGCTAACCTGTCAGCAGAAAGACTATACATGACTACAATCAAGCTATCGGCAGTGTACAGATACAAGATAAAGGGAATAATGTTTAGTGCAAGATAACGTCCTGTAAAGTCCGATTAAAGATAGTCCGAGGTTCTCCAATGAGGTAGATGGTGGGTCAGGACCATTCTCTAGTTGGTGATAGGATGGTTCAGTTGCCTGATAACAGATGGGAAGAAACTGTCCCTGAATCTGGAGGTATATGTTGTTACATTTCAGTACCTCTTGTCCAATGGGAGAGGGGAGAAGAGGAATTGTACAGGGTGAGACTTGTCCTTGATTATGCCGGTGGCCTTTCCAAGGCAGAGTGGGATTTGCATCAATGATGTTTGATGGTGCTAGTGTTATCTTTGACCCACTGCTGGCACTGCTTGGTTTATAGCAAATAATCCCAGTGGAAATTAATAAACAACAGATAAAGTCAAAGCCAGTTTTCATGCTGCCACAAAGCAATATTAATGTGATTTCTTCCTTCTTGCTCACATGGTTTTACTCATTCTTTGCTGAAAAGAATGCATTTGTGATGCATCCCGCAAAGAATAATCGACCAAGGATGAAACATTTTCTAGAGTTTGGTTGTCTAACTTGTCTTGGGACTGATGGTATGCTGTGCATGAAAGATGTGAGACGCAATTGGTATTCCAGAAAATGATGCAAAGTAAAAGAGGCCAAATTAAGCAAGCAATAATAAGCCAGATTTAACCTTCTCAAAGAAGATAGTCATGACTGGAATCCACCATATGATTAAAGATGACAGCCAGCATACGCAAATGGCATTGTAACTAAGTTAAAGAAAAATTCAAAAAAACACTCATATCCATCGATTAGACATTAATAAGCATTATCTTTGCCACTGAGTCTATATGAGGCAAAGTGGAGAGAGATGCAAGGTTGGGTCTCATGCTGGGCTTTTGACGAGGCTGTGACAGGAAGAGGCTGTACGCACGCCCACTGATTGCGGTGAGATGCAGAAACAACGTTGAGCTCAGGAAGCCTTCTTCGTGCACAGCAATAATTCAAATTGGACCGCACCATTACAGAAGTGGCATAGGCAAACAATATGGCTTCCAGCTGCAGTGTAAAATGCTAGAATTGTAATAGAGATGCATTCGAGCAGTGATAGTAGGTACCATCCTGGCCCCAATCCTGCTGTGCTCCTATGTCCATCCCTCACTTCACCACTGGTACCATGCCTTCAACGGCTGAACCACAAAGCCAAACGGATATTAAACAGAACAAACCATTTGATCGAACACAGGGCAGTGAATCTGTGGAATTCATTGCCACGGAAGGCTGTGGAGGCCAACTCGATGGATATTTTTAAGGTGGTGATTGACAGATTCTTGATTAGTATGGGTGTCAGGGGTAATGGGGAGAAGACAGGAGAATGGGGTTGAGAGGGAAAGATAGATCAGCCATGATTGAATGGTGGAGTAGACTTGATGGGCTGAATGGCCTAATTCTGCTTCTATGAGTTATGAACTTATGACCAAGTGAGCCTGGTCTTTGGTATACTTACCCAAGGTCCAATAATGTCCTTTCAAGTATTCAGAACAAATAGCAATACAAAACAGGCCTTTCAGCCCACAATGTTTGTGCCAAACATGATGCCAGGATAAACTAATCTCGTCTGCCTGTACATTATTCATGTCCCTCCTATCCCCATCATATGCATGTACCTATCTAAAAATCTCTAATATCACTGAATTTCAAATTCCATTTGAGGGTGCGAAACTTAGGTGGGAAACTTGTGTTCTCAATATAATTATGACAGAATAAGGAGAGAGCTCATAAATTCATGTCATAGAAGCAGATTTAAGCCATTTGGTCCATCAAGTCTTCCCCACCATTCAATCATGGCTGATCTATCTTTCCCTCTCAACCCCATTCTCTCGTCTTCTCCCCCTAACTCTTGACTCCTTTACTAATCAAGTATTTGCCAATCTCCATCTTAAAAATACCCAATGACGGCTTCCAAAGCCGTTTGTGGCAATGAATTCCATGGATTCACCACCCCGCTGACTAAAGAGATTCCTCCTCATCTCCTTTCTTTTATTCTGGGGCTGTGCCCTCTGCTCCTACACTCTCCCATTAGTGGAAACATCCTCGCCACATCCACTCTATCCAGGCCTTTCACTATTTGGTAAGTTTCAGTGAGGTCCTCCCTCAACCTTCTAAACTCCAGCGAGTACAGGCCCCAGTGGCATCAACTGCTCATCTTATGTTAACCCAATCATCCCTGGGTTAGGTTTGATTTGATTTGGTTTGGTTTGGTTTGGAGATGCAGCATAGAAACGGACCGTTCATCCCACCGAGCCCACGCAGACCATCGATCACCCGCTCACACTGGTTCTATATATTCCCACTTTCCCATCCACTCCCTACACATTGGTTCAATTTACAGAGGACAATTAATCTATAAATCAGCTCGTCTTTGGGTTGTGGGATGAAACCAGGGCTCCTGGAGGAAACCACGTGATCACAGAAAGAACAAACTCCACACAGATAGCAACCGAGATCAGGATTGAACCAGCTCTCTGGCGCTGTGAGGCAGCAGCTCTACCAGCTGCACTACTGTGACTCACATTCCCATCAACTATCAGATAAAGTCCACGCAGGAGATCAGATAATCATAAGCAGAAATTTTCCAGCCGCAGTAAAGCTTCTTTGTTTACTTTGAAGACATGATATTGACATTCAAGAACAACAAAGCTATTCCCAGTTTGCAAATAGCGAAATACAGAAGTTATGAAAAGTGGGCATACCTGGTAGAGCCCCTGCCCCACAGTGCCAGAGGCTCAAATTCAATGCTGACCTTCTATGTTAGGTGCTATCTGTGTGGAGTTTGATTATTCTTCCTTTGACCACATGGGTTTCCTCAAGTTAACTTTGTTTCCTCTTACACCCCTGTTACGACTCCCGAATGCAAGTACTTCAGAGCCACGTAACACAAGTAAAAAAAACCAGGTTCAGGTTCAAAAAACAGTTTTAATAATTCATTGGAACACAAAACTCAAACCTGATTTAAACAACCCAGTCACGGATATGGATAAACCGACAAACAATTTAACAATGCTCCAGCCAGCCACACCATGGGCCGTCGAACCGGAGATTCCAAAACCTGCCCAAAGAGATACAACCCTGAAACCAAAATACACGAAAACTCTAAGGTCAGCCCTTATCCGTCCCAATACAATATCTGTTAACAAGGAATGGTGAAAATACACAAAGTTCTATGCCATGTGGTCAGGCTGCCTCAGCCCCCACCAACAGTCTGCTCATCAGTCAGAGTCTACGACGAAGAGAAGAGAATCCTGGGAAGCTCTCGTATTTATACTTCAGATGAGTCACCCGTCACCTGACGCAGCTGGGCCAATCGGGTACAGGAGCCTTTAACCCCTCGATTCCAGACTCACAGCCACGAGGCCTGTACTTGGGATAGAAACAGAGAGGTAAGTACATAGCATTCACCAGGAGGGGGAAGCGCCTAACACCCCCACCCAAAGATACTGAATAAGTTTCTGAAAATGAACAAAAAAAACACCACCAAATTTCAGCAACTATTCAGTAACACAGACATCACTGGCGCGACAATGCATCAGCCAATACATCATCCTTGCCACGGATATGCCAGTCAAATGAGACAACCGCAAGGGAAGCGTCTCCAAAGCCTCAGAGTTACTCAGCTTTCCCTGCGTTACTGCCACAGACAACCGTGCCTCCCCCACATCACCACCCGTGTCAGGGGGCAGCACCACTGCAGCCAAAACAAGCTTAGAAGGACATAGCTCCGACCCATCAACCTCCACAGGCTCCTTCCTGTCGAACCAGTCCTTCATCCTAGACTGAGCAGAGGCAAGATTACCCATCGCCAGTTCGCCTGCCCTCCTCAGTCTAGAGCGAAAAGTACAGACGTGGTCTAAAATACTACGTTTTGTATCCTCCTGCAACCATTTCTCCTTCAGGACCCTCAACGGACCACGTACAGTATGCGCGAACCCCAGGTCAGCAGGACTGAACCCTAAAGACTCCTGCACGACCTCACGCACCGCAAACATACCTAGATGAACCCCCTCATCCCAGTCTTTTTCAAACTCCAGGCAGTAAGTCCTCAACATAGATTTCAAAGTCTGGTGAAACCTCTCGAGAGCTCCCTGGCTCTCAGGATGATACGCACTGGAGTAACAATGCTTAATATCTAACAACTTCATTACCTGACTAAAAACCTTCGACATGAAGTTGGTACCTTGGTCACTTTGCACAACCTTGGGCAAACCGAACAACGAAAAAAACTTAGTGAGAGACTTAACAATAGCAGGGGCAGTAATTCTACGCAAAGGGACCACCTCCGGAAAGCGGGTAGTCGCACACATAATTGTTAATAAAAACTTGTTACCCACCCTTGTCCGAGGTAGAGGGCCCACACAATCAACTAGAATCCGCTCAAACGGCTCACCGACCACAGGGATTGGATATAAAGGCGCAGGAACAATCGATTGGTTCGGCTTTCCTGCCACCTGGCAAATGTGACAACACCTGCAGTGCTGTTTCACGTCCTTTTTCAACCCTGGCCAAAAGAAATTCCGTAAGATGCGGTCATACGTCTTATTGACCCCCAAATGTCCACCCAGAGGACCATCATGAGCCAAACAGAGTATCTCGTCCCTATACCGACGAGGCATCACAATCTGATCAACCACGCTCCAATCATCATGCCCAGATATATCCAAGGGAGACCACTTTCGCATCAGTAAGCCATCCCTTAGAAAATACCCCTTTGCTGTGGAATCCATATCCCCCTCAGGCACTGCGCAGTCGCACAGATCAGATAAACCTGGATCACTCTTTTGCTCCTCAACCAGCCGGTCACGTGACAGTGACACCGGCACATTTCCAGACACTATCCCATCTTGAGATGGAGAAACACCCTTCACAACACAGGATCTATCATCCTGATCCCCAAAAATGCTCTCACTCAGGTCCACCACATCCTCAAACTTCGCCTGGCTCTTAGCCATAGCCCTCGTGACAGCACAAGCTGCGAAGACCTTTGGATGCTGCATAGCCAATCTATCAGGACTCTGCACCATCGGAACAGCCGTCACCTCAGGAGTGACTAAAACTCTACCTCCTGCCAAGTCATTCCCCAAAATCACAGAAACTCCCCCAACGGGAAAACACGGCCGTAACCCAACAGTTACCCGGCCTGAAACCAACTCGGACTCGAGACGCACGGTATGCAAAGGCACTACCATGTCATCCATCCCGAATCCTACCACTGGGACACTTGACCCAACCGATGATTCCCCAGAAAATGGCAGTACATCATCCAATATAAAGGACTGAGTAGCACCAGTATCACGCAAGATGGATTATGGAACTCTATCACCCCCATCCTCTAGAGAAACAAAACCATTCATGATGAACGCAGAATAATTCCTACACTCATCAGACTCAGGCACCTCAGGTACGACAGGTGCCTTCTGTGCACCCACCAAAGCCACAGGCATTGCATTTTTCTGCTTCAGAACGGGACACGACTTTAACATGTGCCCTCTCCTTCTACAATAGTAGCACACAGGACCTTCATCAGTCCTTACATTTCCGTCAACCTTATCAGCTCGGACCTCCCCCTGTATCAACGTGCTGCCATTTGCAGGCACAGAAACAGCTTTGACACTGCCACCGGCGACACCACCACGATCAACCGGCCGTGCACCAAAACTATAGGATCGCCCAACAAAATCAGATTTATGAGTCAATACATACTCATCTGCCAACACTGCAGCCTTAGACACCTCATTCACCTTCTGCTCATTAAGGTAAGTAGTAACCCTCTCAGGGAGACAGTTCTTAAAGTCTTCCATAATTATCAAGGCCCGCAGTAGCTCAAAATCCTTCACTCCTTGAGAAGCGCACCACCTGTCAAAAAGTGCCTCCTTCTCCCTAGCAAACTCCACATAAGTCTGACTATCAAACTTCCTAAAGCGCCGGAACTTCTGCCGGTACGCCTCTGGAACTAATTCATAAGCCCTTAATACTGTAGACTTCACACACTCATAGTCCAGACTGCTTTCAACAGATAAAGACGAGTACACCTCCCGTGCTTTACCCACAAGGACACACTGCAATAGCAAGGTCCACACGTCCCTAGGCCACTTCAAGGACAAAGCCACCCGTTCAAACATTGTGAAATACTTGTCCACATCCCTCTCACGAAATGGGGGAACCAGGCGGATGTTCTTGCTCATATCAAACTCCCGTTCCCTAGAAGAAACCCGGGAATTATCTATTTCTTTTTCCCGCAGCTGAAATTCAGCCCTTTTGGTTTCCTCCTCAAGCCGTTTCATTTCAAGAACATGCATGAGCTCTTTCTCTTTTAACAAAGAGGCAATTCTCTGTGACTCAAGCTCCATCTCCTTCAGTTTAATGATGGCCTCCATGTTCTGAACTGGCTGAACAGAAGGTGGGGGACTGTCTGCACCACCAGGCAAAACCCCAGCCTCCACCAACGCAGCCCACAACTCCGATTTAATGGAGTGTTTCTTTGAATGCTCGTCAATAGGCACGGCATAGTTCTCAGACAGCAAAATCAAATGCTCTTTCGTACATCTATCAAACAACTCCCGACTAGGAGCCTCAACAAATTCTTTCACCTTAAATTCCATTTTTAATATAGCCCCAAAGCACCAGCTAAAACTTGGGCACTAATGCTACCACAAACAGGGAAGAAAAAATTCCCTTACAACACACAGACTTCCTCAGTCCAGAAGCCTACCAAAAAACCCCCCTAAAAACGTCTAGGGTCCTCAAAACTTAGGACGAGCCCCCATTTTGTTACGACTCCCGAATGCAAGTACTTCAGAGCCACGTAACACAAGTAAAAAAAACCAGGTTCAGGTTCAAAAAACAGTTTTAATAATTCATTGGAACACAAAACTCAAACCTGATTTAAACAACCCAGTCACGGATATGGATAAACCGACAAACAATTTAACAATGCTCCAGCCAGCCACACCATGGGCCGTCGAACCGGAGATTCCAAAACCTGCCCAAAGAGATACAACCCTGAAACCAAAATACACGAAAACTCTAAGGTCAGCCCTTATCCGTCCCAATACAATATCTGTTAACAAGGAATGGTGAAAATACACAAAGTTCTATGCCATGTGGTCAGGCTGCCTCAGCCCCCACCAACAGTCTGCTCATCAGTCAGAGTCTACGACGAAGAGAAGAGAATCCTGGGAAGCTCTCGTATTTATACTTCAGATGAGTCACCCGTCACCTGACGCAGCTGGGCCAATCGGGTACAGGAGCCTTTAACCCCTCGATTCCAGACTCACAGCCACGAGGCCTGTACTTGGGATAGAAACAGAGAGGTAAGTACATAGCATTCACCAGGAGGGGGAAGCGCCTAACACCCCAAAAACATGTGGTTAGTGTGTATGGAAGTGGTAGAATCTGGGGGGTGTTGACGGAAATGTGAGGAGAATAAAATGGGATTTGTGTAGCAATGCTTTAAATGGACATGGTGTAGATTCAGCAGATAGGAGGCCCTGGTTCTGCTCTGTGTGACTCTATGGCACAAATACAGAGCGCACAATGGCGCAGCGGTAGAGTTGCTGCCTTACTGCAGCAGAGACCCCGGTTCAATCCTGACTGTGGGTGCTGCATGTACAGAGTATGCATGTTTTCCCTGGGACCACATGGGTTTTCTCCGGGTGCTCCGGTTTCCTCTCACATTCCAAAGATGTGCAGGTTTGTAGGTTAATTGATTTCTGTAAATTGTCCCTAGTGCATAAGATAGAACTAGAGTACGGGTGATTGCTGGTCGGCGCAGACTCAGTGGGCCGACTCTGTTTCCACGCTGTATCTCTAAAATAAACTCATCCCAAAGATGCGCAGGTTGGTTTAATTAGCCACTTAAATGCCACTAGGTGTAGCTGGGTGATAGAATCTAGTAGCGGGTAGTTGACGAGAATGCGGAAAGAATAAAAACTATGATTAATGTAGGATTGGTGTAGATGAGTATTTGTCTCCGTGGGCCCAAGGGCTGCATCTTCCATGATTCAATCTTCAGATACATTACAATGCACCAACCCCCGCTAAGAGCATTCAAGTGTATTGAAAGTAAGATGGAAGAGACACCACTCCACAAGGGGATTGAGCAATATTTCACTGTACCGTACAAGACTCATTCAGAGTCAATTTTAGAAAGAAAGCCCAATGAATGTTGCCTGGTGCTTCCCTCATGAGCAGCGTCATTTCATCCTGCTGGCAAAAACTGTGGGTGAGGTGATTTGGAAGTTGTGTCACTGGAGCAGAAATCCAGCAAATATGAATTTACGTCCCATTAAGGCTATATGATTTTACTTTTAAAACATCTAGTAATCAATTAGTTAGTGTTGGTAAAATTCACCACAAAAATTACTTGATTGTTATGAAACTAAATGATAAAGAAATGATTATCAGCTATGATTATTTAATTTGATCATCCCTTGACCCAAGACTCATAGTCCATAGTCTGTGGTGCCATTGTTAGCTAGCCTTGTCATTAATAATCATAGTGGAGCATTTAATTTTTCAAATGCCAGCATTTTACCAACTTCAAGGTATGATCTGATTTTTGTAATTACAATATTGCATGCACTGTTTTCCAGTCCCTTCCCATGGTATGGTTAAATGGATGCAGAGAACTGAGCAGGTCGTGGAAATCGTGGGATTATGGTGCAGATGTGTAGAGGTGAATCCCATCACTGTTTCATTTATCTGACCTCAATGTGGATGCCCCTCTCCCATGCCTGTCACTGCCAGGACTGCCACCTGTGGATCAGTCGACCACCGACTGAATGCCTGCTGTGGGTGTGGAATAATTCACGGTGGCACATAGAGGCACCACCTGACCAGTAGTATCCAGTCCACTACTCCAATATTGCAATCGGGCATGGCTGATCTCCCTCCTACATGCAGGGTAGCCTCACAATGCCAGGGTGGAGTTGGCATGTCAATGTTAAAAGGGCGACATCACCAGACCAGTGGGGAGGGTGTCTGAAGGGGCAGAGGGACCAGAAGATTCAATTTTCCACGGGATACAATGCTTCTGCATTGCTTTACTTCCTTTACTCCCCCGCTGCTGGCTGTGCCTTTAGCTGCTGGGATCCCAGGCCCTAACCTTCCAGTTCCCTCTCTAACCTCTCCATTTCCCACCTCTGCCTCCTCCTTCAAACCCACCTCCTTGAACACCTCCTTTAGGATACCCAAGCCAATCCCTCCTTCATTGGCTGTGAAACACTGGTTGAATTCCCAAGACTGAGAAAGGTGCCATGCGATGCAAAGATTGCTTTTTCTATCTTTCTTGTTAACAAACAAGCAATAATTTTACCCTGCATCCAGCAGAGGCCATGTTTATATTGATTGAAGTGATGGCAGATTGCGGTGGGAACTACATGTGCTTATCAAGAGTCATATTGTCACTCGCACTGGATATGGACCAGAGCAATGAAATTCTTAAGTGCCTGGAAAGTTGCAGCTAGTTAAGAATTTTAGCAAGCAACATACAGCATTTCAGGGTTAAATATTGGACCTGGGTTAGTCCAACTCATATTGGCAACATTGTCAAGCATATTGCAGCCTTTACTTCATGCAAGACGCAGTTTAGGGAAACTGCAGCTGCGGCAGTAGGGGTGGAGAGGAAGCAGAACCGCAGCAGCTTGTTGTTGGGTAGGGGAGATGTTCGACTTTGCTGGGTCACCTCCCCAGGCTCACGTTGTAAAACAATCCAAAATTGCAGAATGCTATGAGTAATGCATTGGGAGAACCCCTCTATCTCAAGACAATACATCTCACACGTAATTTTGCTGTTTATTTGAAATGATTTGAAAACCTATTTGTGTAAATAGATCAACAAAGAGAGAAAACAATTACTGTCAGCGGTAAAAGAGTCTTGTTGCAGTTGTGTGGTTTAATCTACACTTCATTTGCAGAGTTACACTCACAAGATTGAATAGCAATGTAAGAAAATTGTTGCTTTGTCCCAAGGCTCGTCTCCATGGAGACAGTATGTATTGAAAGTTTGATTAGAGTGCTAACTATGAATTGAGCTGGGATTTGGCTTGTGTTGCAGCTGGCTCTGCTGATTCAGGCTACCCCCAAGGTTGGGTAATCTTTATCAGGGGCCGACTGGGAAGGAACTCTCAAGCTGGAATTAAAATAAAATCCAGAGTTTGTTCTCAGAACACATTGGCACCTCTGCTGAATATATCCGCTGCAGTAAGGACACGTGCTTTACTCCACTTCCCTGTTTGATGGGAATGAGCAGGAATCCCAGCAGCCTGGGATATTTAGGTTCTCTTTCCATAGACTCTGGGTAGTTCAAGGAGATGGAGGGTGGGGAACGGGAAAAAAATGACATACCCCATTTGAGGGTGACTCAAACTATAATTTCCCCCTGTCTGAGAATGCGATCAATTCTAATTCCCATCTGAAATATTATTCCACCACTAGTTATGCAGAGTAAGCCATTCACTCCCTTTGGCCTGTACTCATAAATTACACCAGATCTTTATTTATTTTCCATCCATAGACTTTAATATACTTACATAATAAATCAGTCATAGAGTTGCACGCAGTTGCATGGCACAAACATGGGCCCTACAGCCCACCAGGTTCATACCCATTGTTTTCCCATCTACATTAGTCCTGTTTGCTTGCATTAGGTCTGTAACCTTCCATACTCTGTTGAGACTAAATGTCTTTTAAACATAGTAATCACATCTAATTCCACCACGTCCTCTGGCAGCATGTTCCAGATATCAACTACTCGGTGTAAAAATATTTTCCTTCAGATCCCCTTTAAAACCCTTCTTCTTACCTTAAACCAATGCCCTTATTTTTGCCCATGGGGGAAAAACATTTGCCTTATGTAGATACTTCAGGATTTTATATCTATCACTCCTGAGCCTCCTTTGTACCAGTGAAAACAAGCCCAGTCTCTCCAATCTCTCCCATCATTGAAGGTCTGTAATCCAGGCCACATCCGGTGATGCTATTAATGCCCCACAGCTGACCACAGCTTCAAATTGGAGTGAATTCAGGAGGCACCTTCCTGCAAATGGCACCTTCCCTATAAAAGGCCCCAGACTTCTGAATCTTCGTGGAAAATAATTCTTGGTACATTTCCATGAAGGCCAAATTGAACTTGAAATTCATGCGAGCATGTATTTATGATCTATACTAACAATGTGGATGAAGGAACTAAACATATTGTTGTCAGATTTACATAGTTTTAGTTTTAGAGATACAGTGTGGAAGCAGGCCCTTCGGCCCATCACGTTTGTGCCAACCAACGATCACCCGTACTCTAGTTCTACACTTCTAGGGACAATTTACAGAAGCCAATTAACCTACAAAGTTGCACGTTTTTGGAATGTGGGAGGAAACCGGAGTACTCGGTCACAGGGAGAATGTGCAAACTCAGTATAGACAGCACCCGTAGTCAGGATCAAACCCAGGTCTCGAGCACTGCAAGGCAGCAACTCTACAGTTGTGTCATTGTGCAGCAATTGTATCTAAGTATGATAATTAGATACCCAATTGGCAAGTTGGGGGAAGGAGAAGGCAAAATGCTTGCAGAGTGATTTATGCAGTACTGTTATTCTTTGATTTATTCTGAGTGCTGTAAGTGAGAGTGAGCAGAGCAAGATGAGGTGCTGTAAGAAGAAGCAAAAGAAGGATTCTCAGCAGGAGAGTCCATGGATTCAGGGCGTTCAGGAAGTAATGTGCCCGTCTGAACCTCCAAGAGGAATAACACATAGGCTAATTTGGCTTCAGGAAGGATAAATTCAATGGAATCTGCCATTTATTCCAACTGTGACCAAAACAAAGGCAGCAGCCAAGAACCATTTTGCCATTGGACATCAAGGTTATGATGTGAAGAGCCTCTATGTGTCAGCGACCTATGAATCCAGAGCTGGAGACATTTGTTACATCTCATTGTTAACCATTGATGTTGGGTAAGGGAAGATACGGCTACTTTCTGTGTAAAGACAACTCCATTCACTCCCTCTCGTCTGAAAACAGAAGATGGAGCAAACACGCTTTATAGTTTACATGCTTCAGAATACCACGTGCTGCTTTCTGGGTTTCACGTGTCAATACTGAAGTATATCACATCCAAACAATATTCTTGAATGGCCAGCTGACAGGTGGCCAAAGTCAGCACGTCACTCACGGTGTGCTGACTGTACCCTCCAGGCTGTTGTGGTTCAGCAAACACGACGGATTAAAGGAAGGTAACTGGGCACAAAGGACTCTCTGCTGATCATTTGGCTCTGAAATGCATCATGTTCACATTGGAAATCAGTTACTAGTGGGGAGCTAGATTGGCTCTTCGCTATTTAAAATCGATACAAACAATGTGGATGAAGGAACCAAATGAACTGTAGCCCGATTTACTTATATGCATAGTTAGGCAGATTAGCAACTTGGTGATAGGAGGAGACAAATACTTGCGGAGGGATTTACACGGAGGCAGTGAGTTGGTAGATGCAGTGTAATGTGGGAATATGTGAGGATACTGCCTTTGGAAGGAGTGAGTATAAAAGCTGGAAAGTCATGTTGCAGCTGTGTAGCTGTCAGGTCACATTTGGAGTCATGTGTGCAGTACTGGTGGCAGTATTTTTGGAAAGATGGGACTTTGGAGAGGGTGCAAAAGACGTAACTGTTGTCTATAAGGAGAGGTTGGACCAACTTAGATTGATTTCTCTGGAGTTTTGGAATCTGAGCAGAACCAGATAGCTATATATAAAATTGTACGAAAAATAGTATGTGTCTTTTTCCTAAGGTGTAAGTGTGAAATATTAGAGGGCATAGATTTAAGATAAGAGGGAAAATATTAATGGAGATTTGTAAGGCTTGTTTCTTACACAGTGTAAGTGCCTGGAATGTACTGCCAAGGGAGGTGACTGAAGTAGATACGACAGCAACCTTTTCGGATCATTTAGATAGACACATTAACATACAGTGAATAATGGAATTTGGATCATGTGCAGGCAAAGGTGGTTAGTTTACTGCATGGCACAGACTTGGTAGGCTGCATGTGTAGGAAAGAACGGCAGATGCTGGTTTAAATCGAAGGTAGACACAAAATGCTGGAGTAACTCAGCCGGCAGGCAGCATCTCTGGAGAGAAGGAATGGGTGACATTCCTTCTCTTCAGAGATGCTGCCTGTCCCACTATTCATTGTATGTTCATGTGTCTATCTAAATGATCCGAAATATCTGCTGTTCTTTCCTACACATGCAGCCTACCAAGTCTGTGCCATGCATTAAACTAACCGCATTTTGTGTCTACCTTAGTAGGCTGAGGGTACTGTTGTTGTGCTGTGCAGTTATATGTTCTATGATTTCTTCAGTATGCTGCAACTATTCTACAATTTGTCAGGTTTTGCTGGAATTCATTCTACAGGGAGCTGTGTGTTAGTTGCTCACAAGTAAGTGAGAGTGAGCAGAGCAGGACACGCTGCTGGGAGAGAGAGCAAGGGAAGAATTCTCAGCAGGAGGGCCCGTGAATTCAGGGTGTTCAGGAATAATTTCTCCACTTGAACCCCAATGAGAAACAACACCTAAACTAGTTGACTTCAGTAAGGATGTATTCACTGTAATCTACCAGTAATTCATGTCATCGCAAAAACAAAAGAGAAGAGCAAGAACCATGTTGTCAATGGACATCAAGGTCATGGTGTGAAGAACTTCACTATGTGTTAGTGACCTACGATCCTGGAGCTGGAGACATTTCTCACATCTCTGGTACACGTGACAATAGAGAAACCATTGACCATTGACAGTTAGCCATTGATGGAATTCACTAAAATTTAGAAGGATGAGAGGGGATCAGAAACATATAAAATTATTAAGGGATTGGACATGCTAAATGCAGGAAACATGTTCCCTATGTTGGAGGAGTCCAGAAACTGGGGCCCCAGTTTAAGAATAGAACTCAGTTTAGAACTGAGATGAGGAAAAACGTTTTCATTCAGAGAGTTGTGAATTTGTGGAATTCCCTGCCTCAGAAGGCAGTGGAGGCCGATTCACTGGATGCATTCAAAAGAGAGTTAGATAGAGCTCTTAGGGCTAGCGGAATCAAAGGATATGGGAATAACGGGGTAGTGATTGTGCATGATCAGCCATGATCACATTGAATGCCGGTGCCAGCTCGACAGGCAGCATCTCTGGAGAGAATGAATGGGTGGCAGTTAGGGTTGAGACTCTTCTTCAGCATCTGCAGTTCCATCCTACTCATTTCATTCTTTCTTGACTGACAACCGACGAAGGGGCAAACATGTTTGATCCTTTACATGGTTCTGGGTGGCTCTGAACTGCCCGCCTTTTGCTTTCTGGGTTTCATATGTCAAAGGGAAAGCATATTGCAGTCAATAGATATTCTTGAATGGCCAGCCGACATGTGAAAAGAGGCAGGATCTCACTCACAGTATGCTGATGGCACCGTCCAGACTGCTGTGGTTCAGCAAACATGACAGGTGCAAGGGAGGCGACCAGGTACAAAGAGCTATTTGCTGATGACTTGGCTCATAAATGCATCATTTTCGGCTTGGAAATCAGTAACAAGTAAGGTCCAGTGAGATCAATATTGCCTCTTCGCTATTAAAAATCTATATTCATGATGTGCACGAAATGTAGTCAGATTTCCTAATGATACATAGTTAGGCAGGTTAGCAGGTTGGGGGTGGTGGAAGCTAAATGCACATCATGCAGCTCAAACATGGCCAGGAGAGAAATAATCATGTGAGATTATTAGACACAGGGGGCAGGAGAAGGCCACTCAGCTCCTCGAGACTGCTCCTGCATTTGATTACATTTTGGATGACACTACAGTCACATGTTCGCCCTCGAACTATGGCCATCCCGTAGCTCAAATATCTGTCAGTTTCCACCTTCAACTTCACCTTATCAGTTCTTGAGGGGATTTACAATCCTCTGAGGGAGGCAATTCCTCCTGTCCCCATCCCTATTTTGAAACTATGCCATCTAGTTCTTGATACCACTGCAAGGGGAAGCATCCTCTCAGCAACCAGCCTGTCAATGCCATTCAGAATCTTAGATACGTCAGTAAGATCATCTTCTGAACTCCAATGAGTTTAAGCCCAATCTGTTCAACTTCTCTCCATACGTCAACCCCATCTTCCCAGGAGTGAACCTCGTGAATCTCCTCTCCTCTGCACTGCCTCATATAAATATACTAGACTAAGTGGGACCCATTGGGTCCCATGTTCACACGGGAGGGCTGGTCCCCCAATGCAATATTCCACCTCTCCACCAATTCCAATATTGGTGGCCAGTGTGGGGGGGTGGGCTTTCTGGAGCACCAGTATGGGTATTGAGGGCCGAAGGGAGTGGTTTCCAGAGGGCTAGTATGGACATTGTGGGCCGAATGGATTATTGGGATAGCAGCTCAGTCACTCAGGCCTGTTGGGCTGGCAGTTCCCGTCACTCAGGCCTGGTAGGCTGGCAGCTCAGTCACTCAGGGCTGGTGGGCTGGCAGTGCACTCACGGCTATTCCTTGAAATTCCATTTCAAGCAGAGTGCAGGCCACCAAATTCAAATGCAATTTCATAACATTTCAAGCAGAGTGCAGGCCACCAAATTCAAATGCAATTTCATACCATTTCAAGCAGAGTGCAGACCACCAAATTCAAATGCAATTTCATACCATTTCAGGCAGAGTGCAGGCCACCAAATTCAAATGCAATTTCATACCATTTGGGCTTCGTACTCCTGGCACCATAAAGGAGCTACTCTACCCCTGCGCCACTGTGCTGCCCTAAATTATGCATTTATCCACATCCACTTTTATCTCCCATGTACCGCATTTAACTGATAATTGTTATTATAGCTTAGGCAACTCCCTCTTGCCCCCTCAAAGTTATTATTCTCAAGTCATTGAGAGATAGAGTCTTCACAAAGAGATACAGTACAGAAACAGGCCCTTCCGCAAAGCAAGTCTACAGTGACCACCAACCACCCATTTATACTAAACCTACACAAATCCCATTTTTTCTACAGTGTATCAACATGCCTGGATTCCACCTTTCACCAGTTCTCTGCTGACATTTATTAAAACTGATTACATTAAAGTTTATAGAAGGGAACTGCAAATGCTGGTTTACACCGAAGATAAACACAAAAGGCTGGAGTAACTCGGTGAGTCAGGCAGCATCCCGGAGAAAAGGGTGACGTTTTGGGTTTGAGAACCTTCTTCAGACTGAGAGTACACTTTTACCAGTTATTTGTTGCTAGGACTTGTAGTGAAAGGAGATGATTTAACATTTCATGTATATAAGTGCCATTTCATCCCATGCTCTGGTCTTTATCACCAAGAAGAATAGAGGAAAAAAATCCCAGCACAGCTTCCATGTTTTTTGCATCCCCCAAGAAATTGATACCCGCAAGACATTAGGAAACCTGAGCTCAGACAGGCATGGGGGAGCAGATGCTTAGTTTCTACCCCATATGCAAGCTGAAAGCCTGCCCAGCACAGCACGTCTGCAGTAGTGCACTGGCATTGACTACATGCGCCTGTCTCAGGAGTCCCACTCCAACAGGAAGAATAATTGCACTACTTCATTTTAATTCTTACCCTCACCCTTCTAGACCATGCACCACACTTGTGGAACTCATACCTCCTCCTGTCTTCCTTTCATCCCACTCATTTTAAGCTTTCAAATCCAAGGTTAGTGTCCCGAATCTTTTAATTTTACTTCGAAGTCACGTGAGTGACTACGTGAAGAACCCCGCAAGGACGCATGCGTGCCATATCGCTACACGCATTGCAACGAGTCACAGCAGGGGGAACGACGTTCCCCTTAGCGGCAAAATTTGAAAGCCAGGAACAGCAGGTAAGGAGACTCTGCGTTCCAGAATTTGAAAGCCGGGAACAGCAGGTAAGGAGACTCTGCGTTCCAGAATTTGAAAGTCGGGAACAGCAGGTAAGGAGACTCTGCGTTCCTTCCACTTACCTTACAGGTGGAGACATGGACCAGATCCACGAAGGCTGTGGAAAAGCTGGCGGGGGAGAACCGCGGAGTTGCGGGCAGCCGGCAGCAGCAGCCAACGGCACGCCAATCTCCCGTAATGGGAACAGCTGTGCCCGACTTCGCTCCCGCACCGGCCACGGCCGGGCGATAGAGCGAAGCAAAAAACTAACAGAATCGTTGACTCCGATGAGTCCGACTGAATAGCCGCGAGCGGCCAGTGCCCGTGCGCATTGGGGCCGGTTGGAGCGGCTGGGAGCGGGGAACAAAAGCAGCCGCGACGGCCAGTGCCCGTGAGCATTGGAGCCGGTTGGAGCGGCTGCAGGAGGAGCAACTTCAAAAGCAGCCGCGACGGCCAGTGCCCGTAAGCATTGGAGCCGGTTGGAGCGGCTGCAGGAACGGGAGCAGGAGCGGCTTCAGGAGCTGCCGCGACGGCCAGTGCCCGTGAGCATTGGAGCCGGTTGGAGCGGCTGCAGGAACTGGAGCAGGAGCGGCTTCAGGAGCAAGCGGCTTCAGGAGCAGCCGCGACGGCCAGTGCCCGTGAGCATTGGAGCCGGATGGAGCGGCTGCAGGAACTGGAGCAGCAGCGAGTGGCCAGTGCCCGAGAGCATTGGAGCCAGCTGGAGCGGCTGTTGGAGCAGGTACTCCAAAGTGGCAGGCTCCGGGAGATGGAGACTAGTCACAGTGGGCAGCTAGTAAGTCCTACAGCAGTACCTCTTGTAGGGCTGCACAGTGTTTCTCCCTCATCAGAGGGGAGTATAGGGGGTCAATTCTGGGCTGACCCTGAAGAGGGGTGCAGAACATACCCCTAGTGCACATGGGGTGCAAGAAAACCTATTGGAAGACACTTACCATCAGGGAACTGCAAAACACTGAATGTTCCCAGTGTCAACCAGTGTATTTGAAAACATGGCAGAGCCAGGGACTTGAAACTACAGAAAGTTCTGAAAGTCCTAACAGCGGGAATTACGGGTTTCGCCCGCACAATAAACAAAAAAGACATGACACAAGATCACCAGGATGCACTGGCTTTATTTTGCAACTACCAATACGAGTAAACAGCATTAGGAAGAAGTGCCATCCAACCGGCTTTAGACCCTAATTTGCAGGCCTATGCAAACCTGGAACCTCTAAACCACCAATATTACTATTTGGAGGCAACTTATCAAAACAGGTAAAAGAGCTTGACGAAAAGGGTAAAACCCTGGGGCTCATTAAAGCAACATCTAAAAACTACTTCCTGGGGAATGCGCTAACCCTCAACACCGACCCAACTACAGATCCAGACACCGGCACCTCAACGTCCACGGAGGATGCCAAAAAAGTAACAAACCTACCAATAGTAACCATGGAGGTAGGTGGGTCTGGTTCCTTACGAGGTTGGTGGGAGATTACAATTCTATCTGGATGCATGGGATAAATTAACTACCGACACTTATATTTTCAGAAGTATAGGGTTATACCATAAAATTTATACAAAACATAATCCTCCAGTTCAGCATGTACCGAACCGAATGTTCGTGCTTACAGGCAAAGAAAAAATCAAAAGCGCATGCTGAACTACAGTGGCCATATAAAAAAGGAGTAATGGAGGATATCCAACATGAATCACAGGAATTCGTGTCCAAAATCTTTATCATAAACTAGATGGTGGTTGCCGCATCATCATAGATTTGACTAATTTGAATACTTTCGTACTATATATTCATTACTAGATGGGAACCTTTGTTACTGCTAAGCAATTGATTCCTAGGTTACTACATGACAAGCATCGTTTTAAAAGATGCTTACTATACAGTACCCATTAGAGGTGACCACAGATGTTATTTAACACAATGGATCATCTGGGGTTCACGCTTAACTCAGTTCACATGTCAGTGACTTGCCGAAAGAAAAGGTTACAGCCTTAATGGAGGCTTGCAGCAAAACAAAACCATCCATCAGACTGGTAGCAAGAATAATTGGCATCATAGTGGCTGCGTTTCCAGCCACACAAATCGGACCTTTACATTATCAAAAATTACAGAGGGCAAACATTCGTGCACTCAAACATTATGGGGGTCATTCTGACAGACCAATGAAGCTACCAACAGAGGCCACAATGGAACTAAAATGGTGGAAACATAACATTAGGCATTGTTCCGATCCAAACATTATTAGCTACCCGTCTATGGAACTACATACTGATGCCAGTGCACTTGGATGGGATGCTACCAATTCCATCTCCAGCTGTGGGGGAGATGGAATGCACAGGAGGCATCATTATTACAAACACTGGGCATAAACTACCTGGGAATGTTAAGTGCATTCCATGGCCTTAAGTCATATTGTTCTGGGTTATATCACCAGCATGTTAGACTACAAATTGACAACACCACCGTGGTAGCATATATCAACCATATGGGTGGAAACATATCGACATCATGTGATAATCTGGCCAACACAATTTGGCAATAGTGTATCCAGAGAGATATTTGGATATCAGCTACCTACTTACCAGGTAAATTAAATTTAGTGGCAGACAACAGGTCACGCTAATTCTATGAAAACACTGAATGGATGTTGGATAAAAAATGTATTTGCTGAAATTACAGCACGGTATGGAACACCAGATATCGACCTATTCGCATCCATGCTCTCACCAGTTATCGAATTATGTTCATGGGAACCAGAACCTGGGGCAGTGGCAACAGCTGCATTTTCGCTGCATTGGGGGATTGTTTATTTATGCATTCCCTCCTTTCTGCCTCATCAGTCGGGTATTTAGGAATATACAGTAGACTCCGCGTCTGGTATTTTGATAGTACCCGATTGGCCTACTCAACCATGGGTCCCGGTGATACACGACATGGTATTAGAACCATGCATCACCATCCATCATAGACCTAATTACTGGTTCTTCCCGCAACAAGGGGTAGTTACCCATGTCATAATTATATAAACCTATTAATTTGTAGAGTTGAAAGCACCTCTACTACACCTGGGACTGACGGACCGAACAGTGGATATTATTTCAGCGGCCCACAGACAGTCCACCAAAAAACAGTACTTGGTGTCATCAAGAAATGGGAAGTACTGTCACAACAATAAACATCACCCACAGATCTATGAACATCCCGTCTGTTCTGGAATTCCTGGCAAGCCTCCATTACGATGAGAGGCTCAGTCATAGTGCCATCAACTGCGCCAGAAGTGCTCTGTCAACATACCTGTGGCAAGGAACAGAGCGGCATTCTGTTGGGACACACCCTGGTAACCAAACTCATGAGGGGCATTTTTAATGTTAATCCCCCAAGAACCAGGTACTCCCAAATATGGGATGTGAGCATTGTGCCGACCATGTTAAGAAACTGGTCTCCAGCTACAGCTCTGTCCCTACAAAAACTGACTATGAAAACAGTCATGCTGATGGCCTTGGTCACGGCACAAAAGGTCCAGTCACTACAGAAACAAAGGCTGGACAACATGATTATTTCATCTGGAAATTTAACTTTTCACATCAATGAATTAGTCAAACAGAACAGACAGGGGTCAGCAGGCCTAAAAACAGAATTCAGGGCCTACCCGACAGATGGTCGTCTCTGTATTGTAACACACTTACTATTATATATGGAGTATACTAAAATCATCAGAGGGAAATAAATTTAACTTTTAATCAGCTACAAACAGCCACTCAAAACAGTGACAGTCCAGACCATCTCTAGATGGCTAAAACAGGTCCTAATAAAGGCTGGAGTAGACACTAGCATTTTTAAATCTCACTCCACCAGGGCTGCAGCTACATCGGCAGCTATGAAGTTGGACGTTCCTATGGACCAAATCCTCAAGACAGCAGGATGGTCAACGGAGAAAACTTTCCAACAACTTTATAACAAACCAGTCATTGAACCTGGAACATTTGCAGAAACAAATTTAAATTTAAGTTAATATAATTTACCCCATAAATAGGGGCAATAATTTGGTGTTAATATATTTATCGTTGGGTTTCAATATCGTATTGATGTCTAATGATGTTAACTCTATTCTCCCCATAATCAAGGCAGATGTGATGCATGGACTCGTTTCCACGGCATGAAATCACAGAGCTTTAAAATCTTCACGTAGTCACTCACGTGACTCCGAAGTAAAATAGTAAGATTAAACGAGAACTTACCAGTTTGAAGTTTGATCGTTATTTTATGAGGAGTAACGTTGAGGGAATACGTGCCCTCCGCTCCCACCCTTGATCATATACTCAACTGGTATCTCTTCTCTAATCTTACTATGTTTAGCCATTACAGTTATCTGTGATTTCACACCGCTGCTTTGAAGAATGACACGCATGCGTCCTGGCGGGGTTCTTCACGTATTCCCTCAACGTTACTCCTCATAAAATAACGATCAAACTTCAAACTGGTAAGTTCTCGTATCACTCCTATTCTCCCCTTGCTCAGGGTCTGTGTCTCTCGATCTCTTGGTCACGTGAAAACTACTGTAACTTCACAAAGAACTAAAAGTTCCCAATCATTTGCAATGATGTATTGGCCACGTTTTCCAAATGCTACAGCCTGCTGTCAGCGGTAATCAGCATCATTTAACAGCAAGGGAACAAACAGGTTGCTTGTGATTTACTTGTCTCTTTTGTTTTAATAAACACACATATCCCAAGGTCTGGCCCATGGATGAATTCTGTCCAATCTCATATATACACTGATAGATTCAGTGTGACAATATCCAATTTTATTCAGATTGTTTTTTTTAAGTTCAATTTATTTTTCTTTAAGGAATTTAATTTTACTGTCATTTTTATTGGTTTAAAAGACCCGTTCTCTGCCCATGCTTTCTGCAAAAGAGCTGGAAGGTCAAATCATATCATTGAGAATTTCAATTGCGGCAAATAATATTACTCAAATAAATTGCAGAATTATTATTGCTGCTTTTCTATACTTTGTTTTATTTAATAACACATTTCATGAGTTATATTAAGGAAGGGTAGAAATGTTATTTGGCTTTCAATTTTATTCTCTGTCAGTGGTGATCTCTAAAAGATGTTTAAACCTGTCTAATATGTATGAAGATATTTGTTCATAAAAGATGCATCTATGTATTATCCCCATTTGGATTATTCAGCATTCTCCATTATTATATACTTAGAAAATCCAATAACTGTCAGATAAGGCATGCCAAATCAGTGCTGGTGCAACTTTGACTTCTTGGTTAAGTATACACCCCTACTTATTTCCCTTGTGCTTGAAAATATTGGAATTGTGATAAAAAATGTAAGATTGGTACAAATGGCATTTTGAACCCATACAATATTTGCAATTTTGTAATATATGAAATGGATCAGAATGCCAGCATATTTCTTCCATCGAACCAAATTAGGTTAGATTAGGTGTCACGAGTACCGAAATTAAGAGAAAAACTTTGTTTTGCTTGCAATCCAACTGATCAAATAATACTATACATAAATACAATCAAGCCAAACTAAAGTACAAAAGGTAGAGCAAAGTGTAAGATACAGAATGCAGAATATAGTTAAGAATATAGTTTTCAGCATTGTAGCATTCCAGTGAATACAATGCCCACAATAGGATTGAGATTAATCAAACTGTATTCTAGTTTATGGAAGGACTGTTCAGAAGCCTAATAACAGAGGGGAAGCTCTTCCTGAGTCTGGTGGTATGCACTTCCAAGCTTCTGTATCTTTTGCCTGACAGGGGCAGGGAGAAGAGGGAATGACCAGTGTATGAGTCAGAGTGAGATGCAGATGCAGTCTGGTGGAGAGAATTAGGAGTAGGGGATAGAGTCTTTACAGGAAGCAGGGTGGGCAGAAGTGTAGTCTAGATAGCTATGGGAGGCAGTGAGTTTGTAATAGATGTCAGTTGATAGTCTGCCTCATGTGATGAAGACGGCGAGATTTAGAAATGGTAGGGAGATGGCGGAGATGGTCCAAGTGAATTTGAGTGCAGGATGGAAATTAGTTGTGAAGTTGATGGTCAGTGAGATCTGCATGGGTGCAGGAGGTAGTACCAATGTAGTACCAGTTATCAATGTAGCGGAGGTAGAGTTTGGGATAGGGACAGTGTACGCCTGGAACAGTGATTGTTTGACATACCCTACAAAGAGCCAGGCATAGCCGAGGCCCATGTAAGTGCCCATAGCTATGCCTTGGATTTGGAGGAAGTGGGAGGAGTCGAAGGAGAAGTTGTTACGGGTAAGGACAAACTCTGCTAGGTGGAGGAAAGTGTTATTAGATGGAAATTAGCTGGTTCTGCGGTCAAAGAAGAAACGGAAGGCTTTAAGACCTGGCAAACGGAAGTCATTGAAGAGACGAAGGGTGTGAGAGGTGTCTTGGACATAGGTAGGTAGGGAGGGATTGGACCAGGGGGGATAGGATGGAGGCGAGGTATGTGGAAATTAATTCAGTGGGACATGAACAAGCAGAAACAATGGGTTTGCCAGGGCAGTTCTGTTTGTAGATTTTGGGGAGAAGATAAAATCAGGCCGTGCATTACACAAAATGCTGGAGTAACTCAGCGGGACAGGCAGCATCTCTGGAGAGAATGTGGTATAGTACGTAATGTTGCCCAGTCAAAGCTTTTGGGATGTGCCGAACATGTCACACTATACAAAGAAGGTATAATAAAAGGTTAATGCAAGCAAAACTGGTCATTTTGCACAGAAAGAAAGAGCACGTTATCTAAACAAGACACAAAGTGCTGGAGTAACTCATGGTAGGTGATGTTTTGAGTCTGGTACATCCTTCAGCCCAGAATTTGCCTGACCCACTGGTTTACTCCAGCACTCTGTGTATTTTTTGGTTGTAAACCAGCATCTGCAATTCCTTGGATTTCCCACTTATCTAAACTTATTTTTGATTACTGAGAAGAAAGACAGGGTGCTCTTTCTAGAGTTTGTGTTGGTCCTCAGGATAATAATAGACGACCCCTCAGGCAGAGAGAGAAATTGAGGATGGGATGGTGAATTAAAGTGGCAGGCCAAGTGCTCAAGGTTATTCCAATGGAGTGAACAGAGGTGCTCTGCAAAGCAGTTCCCCAATCTGCGTTTGGTTTCTGCAGTGTAGAGGAGGTCACATTGTGCACACCTAATGCAGTGACCTGGATTGGAAGAATTGCTGCTTCACCTGGAATTTCACCTGAAAGCGACAAGTGTAGCATCTCTTGCGGTTGCATATTCCTCTTGGGCAGTCTGCACCCTAGTGGCATAAACATTGAATTCTCCCATTTCCGGTAGCCCTTGCTGTCTCCTCTCCTTCTCAGCTTTCCCTCAGCCCTTGGGCTCCTCCTCTGCCTTTTTCCTTTCTTCTCCCCACCCCTCCCCCACCCTCCATCAGTCTGAAGAAGGGTTTCGGCCCGAAACGTTGCCTATTTCCTTCGCTCCATAGATGCTGCTGCACCCGCTGAGTTTCTCCAGCATTTTTGTCTATCTTTGATTTTCCAGCATCTGTAGTTCCTCTTAAACACTAAACTGAAAGGGGTTGGGTCTACATGATGTTTTTCATATACCAAATATATTAAGTGTAGATATTTGGAATTAGGTTGCAATCTTCTTATCAAACTCAAAGGAGTAAACCCTGCTCCATTAATCATGTTTCTATGTTCCTTTGTTTGATCATTGTGTTTTTTTTGCGAGACTGGAAAGTCTCAAGATTGACTGAATCATCACACCCACTGGATCATGTCTGCTGCGTCAAGGAATAGCAATTGGCCATCAAATTTATTGATAGCTGAGAGGGAACAGCCAGTGCCCAGTTATGAAACTAAACTCCTTCTGCCATCCATTGTTATGCAATCCAAAAGCAATCAAAAGACTCATCTCTGAATATTTGCTTTTGCTCAGTGTTCTTGTAAGTGATCCCAGAATCATTATGGGTCTGGAGTGTGGCACAACTTGCCAATTGGTATTATATGAAGGGTTAAACAGAAAGTGGTGATTAGTGTAGATATTTTATATTCTGTACCACAAAGCTTACACGTGACATTCTTGGCACTCCTGACTCTATATGTGATCAGACAATGAAACAATGAATTTATTGTATACATTTTAGATAACTAATATTAGATAACTAATTCACTGTAAATTCAAACTTTTATTAGATACTCGACCGTGCAGACCCGTTGGGAATTTGAAATCATATTTGGTCCGCGATGGGAAGTGTGTGGGAGGGAGGGAGTGGCGGTGAGGAGGGAGCACCGCGCTGTGTGAGGGAGGGAAGTCACGGGCGGGCGTGGACCTGAGGACCCTAGCGAGGCCGCGGGAGGGCGTGTGTGAAACGGGCGCCGACCCAGCCATGGTGCCCGCCCACCTCATTGCGACGTCATCAGGCGAAGCTGGTTAAAAAGGCCGATTTGTGTTTTTTTAAATTTTATTCATCAATAACTTAATAATCTTAAGTGAACCTGATCATTGCATGGAGGGGGAAAATGTGAGTCAAAATATGTAAGAATTTAAGCGGTACCGCGTAGCGTTTTGGCGAAAATACAAAAACACATACACACACATACAAGATGAGAATTTTATAGGTATAGAGAGAGAACCAACAAAGATATTTCTCTTTCCCCAAAACTCAGCATAAACCTTGTCTTTGAAACATGAATTCTTAGATCTGATTTGAATATGTGCTGTAAAGGTGTCTCTGGCCTGCTGTATAATTCTCATCTTTTTTAGAACCAAAGGAAACTATTCACATCAATTGAAACACACTGAAACAAAGGACTTTTAGTACGCATTTCTTCTCATTATGTAATTCAGAGGCTTCAATGCTCTGTTAAATTAAATTTATCAGCATTATACCATTGAATATTCCAATGTCTAATCCCTGGATTAGCAGCCGAATGCCTGGATATTTCTTCTTATTTACCTTCTCAGATCATTCCTATGTGAGCCAATTCTCCTCATGAGCTGGCATGTACTTTATAATGCTACATAGTAAATACAGCTCCATCTACAATATATCAAGATTCAAATGCATTGCTCAGTTACACAATAACTAGGTCAAACTGACCAAACATAAACACAGAGAGCTGGAGTAACTCAGAGAGCCAGGCAGCATCTCTGGAGGACATATATAGGTGACAATTCAGTTCAGGTCCCTTCTTCAGAATGATTGTAGCAGTGAGGAGTGAGTTTATGGTTGGTGTCCCCATGGTGAAGATAGGGAGATCGAGAAAGGGGAGAGAGGTGTCAGAGACAGTCCAAGTGAATTTGAGGGCAGGGTGGAAGTTAATGGTAAAGTTGATGAAATCAACAAGTTTTGCTCGGGTGCAGGAGGCAGCCCCGATGCAGTCGTCGATGTAAAAGTGAAAATGATGGGGAATGGTGCCTGTGTACATTTGGAACGTAACCAACAAAAAGGCAGTCATAACTGGAGTCCATGCAAGGGGGCACACATCTTAACCTTTCATCCCCTCCTCTCTTCCCTGTGCCCCACCTGGGTCTGCACCCATGTATCCCACTATGGTAGGATGGTAGGGGAGTTTCTTGCCCATGCCCATGCTTGACATATCATGAGACATCATGGGGTCTGGAGTCAATAATGCTTTGAAGGCGATGCCATCCCACAGCTGTACGATTGTTCTGCCAGCACTGGTGGCTCTCTCCTGCTGGTGGAACAAGCTGTATCCAGAGATCGTGATGGAGAAGTCTGGCACATTGTGTTTACATTATGATTCTTCAATACAACTACATCAGGCTTTGCTCAACCAGTCCACAAGAATGCTTCTGGTTTAGTCCCCAGGTGCTCATAGGCAGCACTTTGCACGGTTTACTGAGCCGGATAAACTACATCCAGTTTTATCCTTATTCAAATTTAGGATATGTCATGATAAACTGACGAGTTGCTGGCTGCTCTCAGAGAACAGTTGAAGGATCAACAACACTTTGTGAGTCCAGCGATAGATAGAACCAGATAGATCACCCCTGCTTTAATATATTAATAAACCAGATTTTGTTTTGGAACCTGACAGTCAGGTCGCTTTTTTTGCCGTCCTTACGAAGAGTAGTGTTTTAACAATTGTAGATCACTTCAACAAGTAAATCTAAATACCACAGTTGTCATGCTGAGGTTAGAACAAGCTCTGGGAGATTTGTGTAGCCTCCGCTTTTCTGTCCAGTAACTTAACGACTGTCCCAGCAGCAGAGGGTATTAATAGAGGGTTGTTTTTCAGAGTGGCAGCCTGTGACCTGTAGTGCGCTGAAGCGATTGGAGGCCAATGAGCAGTGTTGTGCTGGGCCCCCTGTTATTTAGCATTTGTATTTAGCTGTTAGGATGAGAATATAGATGGCATGATTAATATGTTTGTGGATGATACCAAAATTAGTGGTGTGGTGAACAATGAAGAAGATTGTCTACGGTAACAACAGGATCTAGATCAACTGGGAAAGTAGACGTAGATGGGACTTAACTCAGACAAATGCAAAGTGAAGCATTTGGGGAAGTTAAACAGAGGCAGGACATACACTGTGAAAGTCAGGGCCCTGGAGTGTGCCGAAGAACAGAGAAACCTTGGAATACAAGTTAAGTCAAGTCAAGTCAAGTAAAATTTTTTGCAAATGCCCATGTAAATGCCCATCGGACACATACGATTTCATTTATTTATAGATATTGTTTATGACACTTTATAAATATTCTTGTTTTGTTTTTTGTATGCTGTTTCACACTTGCTTTTTATTCTTTTATTCTGATCGAAATAAAGAATCAAATAAATAAATAAATAAATAAATCAAGATGAGGTGCGGGTTAAATGACAATCTTGCTTGATGCAGAAGCATCACTGACACAAAAGCATAAATTATGCAAGAAAATAGAAAGCAAAGACTGTAAAGAAAACACTCTTGCAAAACGCAATTAGAAGTAAAGAACAAGTCCATGGTCGTGCAATGTCCATTGTGTTTCATTTTGAGATAGGATGAGGGTTGGGCAGTTAGGTTCAAGAACCTGACAGTTGTAGGAATATAGCTGTTCCGGAAGGCTTCAGACTTCTGTACCATCTGCCCAATGGTAGCAGTGAGAAGAGGGCATGAAGATGGAAGGATCCTTGACAATTGATACTGCCTTCTTGAGGCAGTGCCTCATAGATGTGCCTTTGATGTTGGGGAGGGCTGAGTCCACCACTTTCTACAGCCTCCTGTGTTCCTGGGCACTGTAATTGTACCAAGCCATGATGCAACCAGTCCTGATACGTTCTACAATGTATCTGAGTGCATCTGGTTGGCTATGATAGGCTTCCCTTCATTGGACAGAGCACTTATTTGAGATGTCATTTTTTCATCTGTATATAATGCATTAGAATATTGGAACCCCTGGAATATTGTGTATGTTTCTGGTCACCACACTAGAGAAAGGATGTGATCAAGTGAGAAAAGGTTCAGCAAAAATTACTGGGGCTGAAGGATGAGATAACGAGAGACTGCGGCTGTTAACCTTGGAGCAAAGAAGGCTGAGGGGTGATAGGACAGAGATTTACAAAATCATGAGGGAATTAGATATGGTGGATTGACACAGTCTTTTTGCCAGGGTAGAGCAGTCTAAACCTAGAGGATATGATCTCAGGTGAGAGAGGAAAGATTTAATGGGGCACCTTTTTCACTCAGAGGGTGGCGGGTGTATGGAAACAAGCTGCCAGAGACAGTGATAGGGGAGGGTAGAAATATAATGTTTAAAAAGCATTTTAAGAAGGCTTGATGGCAGGCATCATATGGAAGAAAATGTGATTAGCTTATCTGGCAGGTTGGTTAGCATGGGCAGGTTTGGTTGAGGTGGCCAGTTTCCATGTTGTATATCCTTAAGACCCTCAGACTCCATTGAAGAGAGATTTCAGCGATGGGAGTTGCCGATACACAGGCACGTTCCAATCAGGCAGGTGGCTGGAGGCCTAATGAATGAATGATACAAATGCAACGTTATACTGAGAGCCTGGCGCACACATAGAGGACAAGGATATTGACTGCACATTGTGTAGGCGATCAGAGTGAGTTATAAACTGACTGCAAAGTGGAACTTTTAATGAAAAAAATAAGTCCTTCAACAATTTCTGAATTAACAAACTTCAGTGACGCTCAAACACATTAATTAGATTCCCGTCTGCTAACCAGATCCAAGCATTCATCCTTTCCACACACAAATCATCGGAACACCTCAATTAGATTCTAGGCTGCTGATAATCCAAATATAAACACTTGCATAGATTTCAATTGAAAGAAAATAATAGCATTCTTGAGAATTGATGCTGAATTCATAATGCTAGAGTCGATAAATCAGAGCATTCGGTTTTAAAATATGAGCTCTTCTTGTCCTGGAAGTTTCCATTCGATTTTATTGCAATCTAATTCACTAATTATAACAGTGTTGATTTGTCCACCATTGTGTCTCTCCACTGAAAAAACACAAAGCTTGTTATTGTGGTTATAAATAAACAGCATTAGATAATTGGGTTAATTTCTATCAGATTTCCCAGTTAACACTCCCTGTAATGGACAGAGCTGAGACTAGGGGAAAGAATAATGTGAAGGCTGTGATCTGCCGTTTGCTCTGGCTATTTAGTATCCCAGTGTGATGAAGTCTTCATTCAAAACCACAGGCAGCTTGACTGCGCCCGTGACTAGCAAACCCGGCAGCTTATTATCCCAGAGCAGTTGTGATTGGGATGATGGGAACTTTAACATTCAGCTTGCATGAATATAGACTTGTCACATTAACCATGGTTTCAGCACACTGTTACCGACAGGGTTTGGTGACAGTGAACTGAGACTAAGGGGTGCGAGGTGATTATCAGATGCTCAAGAATTCAGCTGGAGGTAGTCGGCAACACCATTGATGGTAATTGTGCAGAATGCCCCCTTGGGAAAGAGGAATCGCAGCTGACACCCTTGATGTCTGAAGAAGGGTCCCGACTCGAAACATCACCCATCCTTATTCTCCAGAGATGCTGACTGACCTGCTGAGTTACTCCAGCACTTGGCAACAGCCAGCAGCACCTGGAACAGTCAAACCATGAAGCAAGTCGAGATTCAACATCCATTTGAGTTTAAGGGCAGTGGACATTTGAAATTATATCAGCTGTGATTGCTAGATTTATGGATGCTAAGAGAACCATGGAATTATGGAGAGAGTGCTAGTAAATAGTGCTGAAGTAGATCATTGTCTTACCACTCCAGCAACCCAGGTTCCATCATGACCTCTGGTGCTGTTTGTACGAAATTTGTATGTTCTCCCTGTATGCTCCTGTTTTCTCCAACACCCCAAAGACATGCAGGTCGGTGGGTTAATTGGCCCGTAAATTTACCTCATGTGTGGCTGAGTGGTAGAGTCTGGGTAGGGGGGGAGCTTTGATGGGAATGTGAGAGAATAAAATAGGATTAGGTAGGATTAGTGTGAAAATGGGTGTTTGATGGTTGGCGTGGAGCTGATGGACTATATTACCAGTCATGCTTATAGATCTTGCACAGGAGTTAGAAGGGGGCAGTACAGACCTGGGAGACCATGAGACTGCAGGCTGTGGAAGGAAGAAAGTGATAAAATCAGGTCAGTGACTGTCTAGGGAACAATGGTTTGATGTTTAGTGGTGGCATCATGGCATGTCATAGAAAGATGTATGAAGAGGTGTCTAAGAGATTAAGCATACCTTCTATGAGATACTGGACAGTACATGGGAGCACCACAGCATTACCCTGGTTAGCAGTTTAGATGACTATACTGGATTTGTTCCTTAGTGAGCAGGGTGCTGCAAGTTCAGAGGAGCATGAGTTAGGGGTGGCATGGTGGTGTAGCGGTAGAGTTGCTGCCTTACAGCTCCCGAGACCCAGGTTCGATCCTGACTACGGGTGTTGTCTGTATCGAGTTTATACGTTCTCCCTGTGACCGCTGGGTTTTATCTCGGATTTCCTCCCACACTCTAAAGACATGCAGGATTGTAGGTTAACTGGTTTCTATAAATTATCCCTGGTGTGTAGGATTGAGCTAGTGTATGGGTGATTGCTGGTCGGCATGGATTCGGTGCGCTGAAGAGCCTGTTTTCGCTCTGTATCTCTAAATCTGAAAATTAAAAGGGCAATGGAAACATTGAGACAGTCAACATTGTGTTGGCAGTTATTGGTGAATAGATTAAAAGAGGGAAGAATGTCAGGAGGGATATGGGTGGATGAGGAATTGTACAGCTGACAGAAACGGCCTACAGTCTGGGTATAGCACAGCCTTCAAGACTTAATATTGGATTTAACAATTTAGCTCTTCATTGTTTTCATTTATCATGTTTTTCTCTTCTGTCTCCAACTACCAGTTTTAAAATAAGCACTATCTTGACCACGTTCTGCATTCTATCCAAACATGCTTCGGTTGTCTCCACCCTCCCCTTTCCTCTGCTTGGCTTCTCATTTCCCCAGTTCTGATGAAAGCTTCTAAGCACCAAACATCAACCCAGCTTCTCTCTCCAAGGAAGCTTGCTGGCCTGCTGGACCTGACCTGACCCACACCTGTCCAGCGTGCTCTGTTTTTGTTTCAGATGCTCAGCATTTGTAGGGTTTTATGGCTCCAGAGGCTAATTATTTTTTGATAAGGACAGAAAAGTGAATAGCTTTCTTGTTCATTGTGTAATGGTAAAAATAAAGACTAAAATATCAACTATCGCAGTGCACTGGAGACCTGTAAATGGTTTTAAAGAGCTGAAATGGAGCAGACAACGTGATTGGTACCAAAGGTCAGATATTAACTAAAAGCTGATATCTGTGACTATCCAATACTTTCTGCTGGTCTTTAGAATCTAGGAATCCACCTTTTTGGCCTTTTTGTCTCTCCATTACTGATGCTGATTTGCAAACCGAAACATTACTTAACATTCCAAGCTCAAAATGATTAATTCACACAGCAGCACTTAGTACAATATCCATTATCTATAACCCTGACTGGAGCTCTGCTGGTTGAGAGGCAAAAAACACAAGAACACAGGGGAAAAAAAGGGTTAGGATTAGGCCACTCAGCCCCTCAAGCCTGCCCTGCCATTCAATATGATCACGGCTAGGTTATGCTGGCCTTCTCCACCCTTCTGGACCAGTTCCTCATAACCTACTTCCATGCCTGTTTAGCTGCTGCAAGTAAGAATGTCTTGCTCTTACATATGACAATTAAATACTCTTGACTCAATTATTCAAAAATGTATCCAGCTCCACATCAAACACTTCTAATAATCCCACCTCTATAACTCTCCGGGGCAGAGAATTCCAAAGATTCACCACCCTCTCCCTAAAATAACCAAAACACCCAAAAAGAACCCAGGTATTCTTTGTAAAAACTGTGTATCAAAAAAAATTGTAATGCAAACAATATCTCAGGGTCGGCCTGCAAATCCCATCTAAATCATGAGGTAAATGCCTCCAACATTTAGCCAATGCTGTATCTGTCCTAAGACACTGTGTTCCATGTAGAGGATCTTTACCCTGCAATTGCTCAGAAAAGTAAAACCATGACACAGCAGCACTCCCTCTTTACTGCCCATTTCAATCCATATTCTGTGCTCAACCCTCATCAAAAATGTTAATTTTATCCCTGAACGTTTAAAATGATTTGTCCGATTAGAGTAACACAGGAACAGTGGTGCAGCGGTAGAACTGCTGCCTTACAGAGACCCGAGTTCTATCCTGGCTACGGGTGCTGTCAATACAGAGTTTGCACATTCTCCCTGTGACCGCATAGGTTTTCTATGGGTGCTCCCACATTTCAAAGACGTGCAGGTTTGCAGATTAATTGGCTTCTGCAAATAACCCTTAGAGTGCAGGATAGAATTAGACTACTGGTGATTGTTGGTAGGCGCGGGCCCGGTGGGCCGAAGAGTCTGTTTCCATGTTGTAAAACTAAAACTAAAACTAAAATAGTTGCCCGTAACTGGACAGACATTTATTTGTTGATCTCTCCTTTTTTTTCCCTTCATTGCCGTAAGCAAATTATGTGCAATTAGCATCCGATTCAGAAAATGGAGGTGAGACCATTTATTTCCCGATATGATTTAACAGTGTGATTTAATTATAACAATTTGATGAAGACAACAGAAAGCTTGTTGTTGATAGTGACAGATCACAGCGTTTCAGGTGCTAATGAAACACCTCTCAGCAGCCAGTAAACGAGCCAAACCATCACACTGATGTCACTTATGGACATGGCAGCTCGAAGCGCCGAGCATGCCCTGATAATGCAGCTCTCCTAATGTATTATGCATGTCCTGGGAACAATCACATGTCATCCAACTGTGTGACAACTCATTCAGTGGCTTATGCAAGTGGACCAAGTGCCATGGCATAACCAAGCAATAGACAATAGACAATAGGTGCAGGAGTAGGCCATTCAGCCCTTCGAGCCATCACCACCATTCAATGTGATCATGGCTGACGGAAGACACCCACAATTGGTGCCACGCAGCTCCCAATTCCGCATCGACCCCAGCCCCACAAACATCAATTGGATGATGATTAGATAATATCTAGTTCAGAGGAATAGATCAGGTAGATGCAGTCTCTACGGGGTGGTGAGTGTATGGAACAAGTTGCTGGAGGAGGTAGGGACTATCATAACACTTAAGAATCAATTAGACAAGTACATGGATAGGGCAGGTTTAGAGAAATAAGGACCCAACACAGGCAGGTGGGACTAATGTAGATGAGATATGTTGGTCGTGTGGGAAAGTTGGGCTGAAGGGTCTGTTTCCACACTGTATGATTGTGTAACTCTATGACACTAACATGCGTTGGTGTGATTCAGGGATGATTCAGGGTGGTGTGAATCAGGGATGATTTTTAGCCAAGTAATTTGATGCTTCCCAGTAGCATTATTGTACCTGAAGGCACTCACTTGAAAGAACAGATGGGTCCGCAGCTTTAGGTCTCATCCATTTGAAAGGCAGCACTCCCAGCCATGCGGCACAATGGGAGTGTTGGTCGAGGTGGTGTGTTCACCTTGCTTGGTTGTGGTGAGATGTTCACCTGATTTCCCAAGGCACATCAGTGAAAGTGTTGGTCGAGATGATGTGTTCACCTTGCTTGGCTGGGCCTTACATAATTGGAGGTACAAAATCGATTTTCCTGTCCTCTGAAACTACTCCTGATTCTTGAAAGATTACTACTAATGCCCACACAATCCCAACAACTACCTTGAAACCACCAGGACTTCATAGAGCTGGTCGCCTGGTCAAACTGAGCAATCGGGGGAGAAGGGCCTTGGTCAGGGAGGTGACCAAGAACCCGATGGTCTCTTTGACAGAGTTCCTATGTGGAGATGGGAGAACCTTCCAGAAGGACAATATATCTGCGGCACTCCACCAATCAGGCCTATATGGTAGAGTGGCCAGACAGAAGCCACTCCTCAGTAAAAGGCACATGACAGCCTGCTTGGAGTTTGCTAAAAGGCATGAGAAACAAGATTCTCTGGTCTGATGAAACCAAGATTTAACTCTTTGGCCTGAATGCCAGGTGTCACGTCTGGAGGAAACCAGGCACCGCTCTTCACCTGGCCAATACCATACCCAAGGTGAAGCATGGTGGTGGCAGCATCATGCTGTGAGGATGTTTTTCAGTGGCAGGAACTGGGAGACAAGTCAGGATTGAGGGAAAGATGAACGGAGCAAAGTACAGAGAGATCCTTGATGAAAACCAGCTCCAGGGCGTTCTGGACCTTAGACTGGGTGGAGGTTCACGTTCCAATAGGACAACGACACCAAGCACACAGCCAAGACAATGCAGGAGTGGCTTTGTGGCAAGTCTGTGAATGTCCTTGAATGGCCCAGTCAGTGCCTGGACTTGAACCCGAACAAACATCTCTGGAGGGACCTGAAAATAGCTGTACATCGACAGTCCCCATCCAACCTGACAGCGCTTGTGAGGATCTGCAGAGAAGAATGGGAGAAATTACCCAAATACAGGTGTGCCAAGCTTGTAGCATCATTCCCAAGAAGACTTGAAGCTGTAATCGCTGCCAAAGGTGCCTCAACAAAGTACAGAGTAAAGGGTTTGAATACTTATGTAAATGTGATATTTCAGTTATTTCTTTTTAATTACTTTGCAAATATTTCTAAACAAAAATTATTTAAATTTGATTTTTTTTAAATGAATTCATTTAATCCATTTTAGAATAAGGCAGTAACATAACAAAATGTGGAAAAGGTGAAGGGGTCTGAATACTTTCTGAATGCACTGTATTCTTCTGATGACTCTTTGAAAGCCATCTTTGTGTCTTATACCCCAGATCCCTCAATTTTCTCTCCATCCCAAGAATTGATCCCATTCCCTTTAGCAAGATACTATTGACTGTTTCCACTGCCCTTTCAATTCCAGGCCATAGCAACTTGCTGTGCAGAAAATATTTGCTTTTATCCCCCCTACCACTGTCTGACTCTTTACCATTCGTTGGCCATTAATGTTTGCAATGTGCCTGTGAATTGTCTGTTAATCGCCAATTAATGGGGTGCATGGAAATCAAGCTGTTTCTCCTCGAGATCTGGAGACTGATGAGGTGAAAGTATCTGCCTGCGTCTAATTATAAAAATGCCTCATGCAATGATTTTAGAATAGTTTTAACCCAAGAGATCTATCAGTGAAACAATACTGGCCATTGCTGTGTGAAAAGCAAGATTTCCTTTAATTCACAGGCAAATCTTTTTATAAAATCTGAATAGTTACTAAATTGGTATAAAGGTCATCGCAGTCTTATTATGGAAAGGGCTTCAAGACGAAAGGTCACAATGAAATGTCAACATTTCAGGATGCCAGAATCTGAAGTTCACATGTTGTGTGATAGATGTACTGTCTCACTAAGTGCTGGTCGCTACCTAGAATATAAATGCAGAAATCATTTTCATTTTAAGACGACAAAATAATAATTTTACTTCGGAGTCACGTGAGTGACTACGTGAAGAGCCCGCTCAGCACGCATGCGTGGCATTGCGTTCAGCAGTACAACAGCGGCCGCATCGGGAGTCAGGCGCTCCCGCTACAGCGTGAAAGAACGGACCGTCAGGTAAGTACCCTGAGGTCGGGTTTTCTTTCACAGGAAAGCCTTCTGCTTTATTTCAGGAAGAGAACAAAGGCTCTTGAACAAACCTGTCCCCCGCTCGACTCCAACGGAGGAGCGTTCCATCTGGGGGGGGCAGCAACAAGGCGGTAGGACCGCTTAACGGGCGCTCCGCCATCCCCGACACCGTGCCGAGCTCAGTCCCGCTAGCGCCTGAGCAGCGGGCTGGATGTAAAGCTATCGAAGTAGGTGGCTTCCGACTTGTCGGACGAGGACGTCTCTCCACCCGCACGGGGTGGGGGAGACAGCCGCTTGAGTCGCATGGAGCGGCTCCTGGAGCAGGTGCACCAGCGAGACGCGCTGCGTGAGGGGCGCTCTCGCAGGGGGAGTTCAGGCACTCCCTCCACAGTGTCTTGTGCACTGTCCATTACTTCCTCCTTACCCGAGGGTAGCTTTGGTGACCAGGACTGGGCTGGTCAAGAAGAGGGGACGCTGGCTGAAGATGTCAGGAATATGCAAGGGGTGCAGGAACAGGAAGAGCTGCTTGGTGTGGTGGACCGCTACGTGGCAGCCCCACGTGCAGGAGGCCGTTAAAGGCCAAACTAGTGGCCAGCATTAACCACCTCTCCAACAGGCCCCTACAGGAGCAGGTGGTCAATGAGGCCTTAGAAACATATACAGCTCCAGAGAACTGTGAGTCCCTTAAAGTGCCGGCTGTAAACAGCCAAAACTGGGGGCACGTTGGGGCAAATATTCGGAACCAGGAGCTAAAACTGCAGTGGATCCTCAGGCTCCTGACGTCAGCCATCACATCGTTTGCACGTTCCGTGGACAATACGGAGATGCCCACAACCTTCGTAAACAAATCATAAGACCCGCCATAAAATCCTAAATTTGCGGGGTTGTGCAAAACCCCAGCCACTGAGCCAGACCCACTGCTCTTTGGCAAAAACCTCACAAAGCATATGGAGGATATGGAAGTGGCGGCGCTGTGATACGGCTGCGGCTCGCCTGCAATCTGTCTGTTTTTACTTTTTTGTGTTGTTTTTTTTGTCTAGTTTAGTAATTTTTTTGGTTATTAGGTGGTGTTATGTGTGTGGGGGGAGGGTGAAACAGGGCTTTCTGTCTCTTCCTTCGAGCGAATGCGAATTTTTGTCGTATCCCCTTCTCTTCCCCCGTCTGCGCTGAGGCCTAATGGCGGAGCTGGCGGCCTCCAACCTGCGACCGACCTCGAGGGTCCGGAGGTAGAGCCAGCCAGGACTCACCAACGCGAGGCTGGCCGTCTTCGAGCTGTGGTGGCGTTCGGGCAGCGGCACGACTCGGCGCTCCGGTGAGGGCGGACGGCGCGTGGCTGAGACACTCCCGTGCGGGCGGCACGGCTACCGGCTGGAAGGCACTCCCGTGTGAGCGGCCTGGGTCCCGGCTGGAAGGCGCTCCCGTGGGGGCAGCCCGGTGCGGGGCTGAGACGCTACGTGTGGGTGGCCTGGCTACCGTCTGGAAGGCGCTCCGGTGAGTGCGGACCGGCTCCCGGCTGGAAGGTGCTCCCGTGGGGGCAGCCCGGTGCGGGGCTGAGACGTTGCCGTGTGGGCGGCCCGGCGCGGGGCAGAGACGGTGCATCGTTGGCTAAGGCGGTGTTCTGGCGGCGGCGACCTGGATCCGGGGCTCGGCCGCGGGCCAGTGGATGACAATGTCGGGAGCTCACAGGTCACAGGCTGGTGCCTGTTTTCCGGAGCACCCGTTGCAACAGCTGCGTCCGCTGGACTGGAGGGCGGCAGCTTCGACCACCCCCGGGCCGCGGAGCTTGAACCGCGGGACTGACTTACCATCGCCCGGTGGGGTATCGCCTCGGCGCAGAGGGAGAAGAGGAGGGAAGAGACAGTAACTCTAAGACTTTTGCCTCCATCACAGTGAGGAGGTGTTTGGTGAACTCACTGTGGTGGATGTTAGTGTGTGTGTGTGTTAGTGTGTGTTGTTATTATTACATGTATGGCTGCAGGCAACAGCATTTCGTTCAGACCGAAAGGTCTGAATGACAAATAAAGGATTCAATTCAATTCAAAAACTTTCGGTCTCATGAGGTCAGGCCCCGGGCCGAGCAAACCAAAAACAATAATTCCCAAGAAGCAGCACCCCATCGCGTCCACCAGTCGACGTCTACCATATGGGACTGGTGAAAGCTCGGGGTCCGCATTCTATCACCGGAAGTCTTCTTTAGACCAGGGCCCAGAGCAGACCCCATGGAAAATGCACCACCCCCCAACATCACCGCCACGTCAGACAACGCGCAAGACTCGTTGGACCGGGAGGAAACAGAAGAAATACCCATAACCATGGAGGTAGGTGGGTCTGGTTCCTACCAGCGTATAGAAAGTAGGGGCTTAATACTAACAGGGGGGAGATTACACCTGTTGAAAGAAGCACGAGAGTCTATCACGAGTGATCAGCATATACTCAATGGCATTAGTGGATACAAAATACAATTCATACTAGAAAAATTGCCACCAGTTCAACATTCACCCCAGAGGGTATTTTCCCTCTCAGTTAAAGAAAAACGAGAGGGACAAGCTGAACTGGTGAGACTAATTACAAAGGGTATCATTGAAAAACCAAAACATGAACCATTGGAATTCGTATCAAATATATCCACTAAACCCAAAAAAGATGGTGGATGTCGCATCATCATTGACTTAACTTCACTAAATATGTTTGTTAAGTATATACATTTCAAAATGGAAACGTTTGTTACTGCCAAACAACTAATTTCCAAAGGATACTTCATGGCAAGATTGATCTTAAAGATGCTTACTATTCAGTACCCATTCACAAGGATCATCGCAGATACCTGAAATTTACCTGGATGGGGCAGCAATGGCAGTTTAAAGCGTTACCCAATGAGTTAACATCAGCCCCAAGATTATTCACCAAGATACTAAAACCAGCTCTGGCAATATTAAGAAGACAAAAACATATTGTCATGGCATATCTTGATGATATCTTAATAGTAGGCAAGACCATGGAATTGACTATGTCAGCTGTATCAGCTACCAAACAGTTGTTCAAAACCCTGGGATTGTCTTACATCCAGATAAATCTAAGTTGAAGCCATCCACAATCATGGACTACTTGGGCTTCACAATTAATTCAGTCTACGTGACTGTAACATTGCCAAGAGACAAAACAGTTGAATTGGCACAATCATGCAACAATCTTATGGTCAACGAACGACCAACTATTCGACAAGTAGCAGAGTAATTGGGAAAATGGTAGCAGCATTTCCGGCTACACAATTCGGACCTTTGCACTATCAAAACTTACAAAGAGCAAAGGTACAGGCACTAAAACGACATGCAGGTCATTATGATCGTGTCATGAAGTTACCCACTGAAGCAATATCAGAACTACAGTGGTGGGCAAAAAACGTTTGGCATAGTTTCAGCCCTATTATCATCAGATGCCACTGCTCAAGGCTGGGAAGCAACTAACTCCATTTCCAGCACAGGTGGTAGATGGACTAACCCAGAGTCATCATTACTACTTACACTGGGCATTAATTATCTAGAGATGTTGGGTGCCTTTTATGGTTTAAAAGCATATGCATCAAATATGCATCATTTGCATGTACGGTTACAAATAGATAATACTACGGTGGTGGCCTACATTAACCATATGGGCGGCATAAAATCGTTATCATGCGACAAGTTGGTCAACACAATTTGGCAATAGTGTGTCGAAAGACATATTTGGCTATCAGCAACTTACCTGCCAGGTAAGCTAAACACAGTGGCAGACACCAGGTCACGTAAATTTAATGACAACATCGAATGGATGTTAAACCCCAAAATATTTGCAAAAGTTATCAAGCAATATGGCACGCCAGATATCGATTTATTTGCATCAAGGCTAAATCACCAGGTACCTATGTATGTCGCTTGAGAACCAGACCCTGAGGCAGCAGCGGTAGGTGCGTTCGCGCTGGATTGGGGAAATTCTTCTTCTATGCATTTCCTCCCTTCTGCCTCATCAGTCGGGTACTACGCACAATACAAATGGACTCTGCTTCAGGTATTTTGATAGTACCCGACTGGCCTACGCAGCCATGGTTCCCAATACCCCATGACATGGTTGTTGACACGCCGATGGTATTCCCCAGTGACCCAGAGTTATTAACACCCAGTGTCGGGCATAAGCCACCCGTGCCATGAAAAAATCAAACTCCTGGGTTGCAGATTCTGCACAAACCACTTTTGGGACTGGGATTATCAGAACAAACCGTCGACACCATGTCAGCATCCCTCCGAACATCCACTAAAAAACAGTACTTGTCCAGCATCAAAAAATGGGAGAAGTACTGCTTGGATACAGGGACCACCTACTCAACCGCTACAGTTACCAACGTACTGGAATTCCTGGCGAACCTTCACCACAATGAAGGACTCAGCTACAGAGCCATCAACACAGCTAAAAGTGCCCTGTCTGTCTATTTAAAACAAGCTCCAGGACAACATGCCATGGGGTCCCACCCGCTGGTGGTCAAACTAATCAAGGGTATTTACAACTCTAACCCCCTAGACCAAGGTACACCCATATATGGGATGTCAGTGTGGTCCTGACATACCTCAGGGGATGGCCACCAGCCAGATCCTTCAACCTGGAACAATCTATGCTCAAAACACTCATGTTGATGGCACTTGTATCTGCACAGAGGGTCCAGTCACTACACCTATTGCGACTGGACAGCATGCTCACAGCTCCAGAGCAGATCTGTCATTATCCAGGGACTGATCAAACAGAGCAGACCAGGAACACCTAATCCAGTCGTGGAATTCCGGGCTTACCCGCCAGAACCATGGTTATGTGCCATGACCCACCTACTGTCCTACATAGACACAACCAAAAATATTCAATGGAGGTGGAAAAGCCTTGTGGGTCAGTCATGAAAAACCTTATGGTCGGGTGACGAGCCAAACCATTTCGATATGGCTCAAGCAGGTGCTAAAAGCTGCTGGGATAAACACTAACATGTACAAATCTCACTCCACCAGGGCAGCATCCACGTCGACGGCCAAAAGAATGGACGTGCCTATAGACCACATCCTGGCTACAGCAGGATGGTCGGGGGAAAGACCGTTCAGAATTTTTATAATAAGCCGTTGGCAAAACCTGCTTTATTTGCAGAAAAATTTTGACAGACTGCAAATATTTAATTTAAGCCCAGGGGAGCAATTTAATTTCTTTGTTGTTATTGTTAAAAAATACCATTGTGTTTTTCTACAAACAGATTCATTGGTTGATTACGATAACACACTTCCTCCCTCAAGGACTTCGGCAGTGAGTGAAGTAATAACTGTTACACGGTTTGAAATCACAGAGCTTTAAAATCTTCACGTAGTCACTCACGTGACTCCGAAGTAAAATAGTAAGATTAAACGAGAACTTACCAGTTTGAAGTTTGATCTGTATTTTATGAGGAGTTACGATGAGGGATTACGTGCCCTCCGCTCCCACCCTCAATAATATGGGTCAAACTGATAACTGATGTCTCCTTTTCTTTACTATGTTTATTTCAATAACTGTATCTATCTGTGATTCCACACCGCTGCTTTGAAGTATGCCGCGCATGCGTGCTGAGCGGGCTCTTCACGTAATCCATCATCGTAACTCCTCATAAAATACAGATCAAACTTCAAACTGGTAAGTTCTCGTTTAATCTTACTATTAATTCTCCTTTCCTCTTTCCAATTTTCAACTCCTCAGTACATCATACCTCTGTTAAAAATGTATCTCCCCAGTTACATAAGTGCTTTGAATGGCACTAACCTGAAGCATATTATTCAGGTCAGAGGTATGGAGGTGTAGGGTAGAGCATTAAGTCCCTTGAGCCTGGTCCATCTCATGCACCTCCTCTAACCTCATCTACTGCATTCACAACTCTCAATGTGGCACCTGGGCTCAGTCTGCCCAGACCTGCTGGATCTCTCAGTTACTAACTACTTTAACTCACATTCTCATTCTCATAACTACCTCTCTGGCCTGAGCCACCTCCATTGCCAAAGTGAAGCGACATGCAAACTGCAGGAATGGCACCACATATTCCGCTTAGGTAGCTTACAACCCAACAGTATGAATATTGAATTCTCCAAATTTAGGCAACTCCACTCCTCTCTTTCCTGGGCCCCTTACCCCACCACGTTACTGTCCAGTGGCCTTGACATCCACCATCAAGAGGTGTTTTGAGAGGCTGATTATGGAATGCCATCTACCAAGCATCCTTGACCCACTGCAGTTAGCCTGCCACCACAATAGGCCCCATCCAAGCTCATCTCCAAACTCAGAACTTGAGTCAGCACTCTGCAACTGGATCCTCGACTTCCTGATCAACAGACCCCAATCAGTGAGGATGGGGGACAAATCATCCTATACGATAATCCTCAACACTGGTGCTCTGCAAGGATGTGTTTACAGACCCCTTCTTTACTCCTTGTACACCCACAACTGTGCAGCCAAGTACAAATCTAACTTGATTTACAAATGCGCCGATGACACCACCATAGTGGGCCAGATATCAGAAAATGACGAGTCCGAGTACAGGAAGGAAATTGAGAACTTCGTAACCTGGTGTCAAGACAATAACCTTTCTCTCAATGTCAGAAAGAGAAAGGAGATAGCGATTGACTTCACATACATTGACTGCGCTGAAGTAGAGATGGTTGAAAGCTTCAGGTTCCTAGGAGTAAATATCACCAGCAACTTGTCCTGGGCTAGCCATATCGAAGCAATGGCCAAAAAAAGCACAACACCTCTACTTCCTTAGAAGACTTAGGAAGTTTGGTATGTCCCGAGCAATTCTCTTCAACTTCTACAGATGCGCCATCGAAAACATTTTATTGCGATGCATCACAGCATGGTTAAGGAACTGCTCCATCCAAGACCACAACCTTCAGACCTACAAATTAGTTTTCAGTAACAGAGAGGTTATGGGAAAGTTAGGTAGCAAAAAGGGGGAAAAAACTGCTGGAAGAACCCAGAGGCCCAGGCAACAACCGGTTTGCTTCCAGTTCCTCGTGCTGGTGAGAGCAGGAACAGGGAGATACAGGATCTGAATGTGTGGCTGAGGAAGTGGTGCAGGGGGCAGGGATTTAGATTCTTAGATCACTGGGATCTGTTTTGGAGTAAGGGGGAACTGTACAAAAGAGACGGATTGCATCTTAACAGGTGGGGGACCAGCATTCTGGCAGGCAGGTTTGCCACTGCTACACGGGTGGTTTTAAACTGAATAAGGGGGGTGGGGTGTCAAATGGGATAGTCGAGGATGGAGTTAAAGGGAAAGAGAGTAAAGGGATAGTTAATGACCCCAGAATTAACGGGAAAGGAAGCTCACAAAGGGATAGGAGAGTATCACCATGTGTAATAAGGATCAATGTGAAAGGTGAGATGCGTAAGGAATTAAAAGTATTGTATATGAATGCGCGAAGTATAAGAAGTAAAGTAGATGAGCTTGAGGCGCAGTTAGAGGTTGGTAGATATGACATTGTGGGGATTACTGAGACATGGCTGCATGAGGATCGGGCCTGGGAACTTAATATTCAGGGTTATACATCCTATAGAAAGGACAGGCAGGTGGGCAGAGGAGGGGGGGGGTAGCTCTGCTGGTGAGGGATGGAATTCAGTCCCTTGCGAGGGAAGACATAGGGACTGACGAGGTAGAGTCACTGTGGATTGAGTTGAGGAATTGTAAAGGCAAGAAGACACTAATTGGTGTTATCTACAGACCCCCAAATAGTAGCTCGGATGTAGGGTGTAAGTTGCAGCAGGAGTTAAAACTGGCATGTAACAAAGGTAATGCCACTATGGTGATGGGGGATTTCAATATGCAGGTAGACTGGGAAAATCAGGTTGGTTCAGGAACCCAAGAAAGAGAGTTTGGGGAATGCATCCGAGATGGATTCTTAGAGCAGCTTGTAATGGAGCCGACCAGAGAAAAGGCCATTCTGGATTTAGTGTTGTCCAATGAACCAGATATGACAAAACTCGAGGTAAAGGAACCGCTTGGAGGTAGTGATCATAGTATGATTCATTTTAATCTGCAATTTGAGAAGGAGAAGGTTAAATCGGAAGTGTCAGTGATGCAGTTGAACAAAAGGGACTATGAAGGCATGAGATGGGAGCTGGCCAATGTAGACTGGAAAGAGATCCTAGCAGGAATGACGGTGGAACAGCAATGGCAGGAATTTCTAGGCATAATCTGGAAGACGCAGGATCATTTCATTCCAAAAAGGAAAAGAAATTCTAAGAGAAGTAGGAGGCAACCGTGGCTGACAAGAGAAGTTAAGGATAGAATAAAACTAAAAGAAAAGATGTATAACACAGCAAAAAGTAGCTGGAAGCCAGAGGATTGGGAAACTTTCATAGGACAACAGAAGGAAACAAAACGGGCAATACGGGCTGAAAAGATGAAGTACGAATGGAAGCTGGCCAGGAATATAAAGAAGGACAGTAAAAGCTTCTTTAGATATGTTAAGGGAAAAAGAGTAGCAAAATCAAATGTGGATCTCTTGAAGGCAGACACGGGTGAAATTATTATGGGCAACAAGGAAATGGCAGAAGAGTTGAATAGGTACTTTGGATCTGTCTTCACTAAGGAAGACACAAACAATCTCCCAGATGTACTGGAGGACAGAGGATCTAAGGGGGTAGAGGAAATGAAATAAATTTTCATTAGGCTAATGGGACTGAAGGATGATAAATCCCCTGGGCCTGATGGTCTGCATACCAGGGTCCTCAGGGAGGTGGCTCTAGAAATAGTGGATGCATTGGTGATCATTTTCCAATGTTCAATAGATTCAGGATCAGTTCATGTGGATTGGAGGATAGCTAATGTTATCCCATTTTTCAAGAAAGGAGCGAGAGAGAAAACGAGGAATTACAGACCAGTTAGTCTGACTTCGGTGGTGGGAAAGATGCTGGAGTCAATTATTAAAGAGGTAATAATGGGGCATTTGGATAGCAGTTAAAGGATTAGTCCAAGTCAACATGGAATTATGAAAGGGAAATCATGCTTGACTAATCTTCTGGAATTTTTTGAGGATGTGACATGTAAAATGGATGAAGGGGTGCCAGTGGATGTAGTGTATCTAGACTTTCAGAAAGCCTTTGATAATGTCCCGCACGGGAGACTGGTGACTATAATTAGAGCACATGGTATTGGGGGTAGGGTGTTGACATGGATAGAAAATTGGTTGGCAGACCGGAAGCAAAGAGTAGGAGTGAACGGGTCCTTTTCAGAATGGCAGGCAGTGGCGAGTGGAGTGCTGCAAGGCTCGGTGTTGGGGCCGCAACTGTTTACCATATATATTAATGATTTGGAATAGGGAATTAGGAACAACACTAGCAAGTTTGCGGATGACACAAAGCTGGGTGGCAGTGTGAACTGTGAAGAGGATGTTAGGAGGTTGCAGGGTGACCGGGACAGTTTGAGTGAGTGGGCAGATGCGTGGCAGATGCAGTATAATATAGATAAATGTGAGGTCATCCACTTTGGCGGCAAAAACAAGGGGGCAGATTATTATCTCAATGGGGTTAGGTTCGGTAAGGGGGGGGGTGCAGCGAGACCTGGGTGTCCTTGTACACCGGTCACTGAATGTTGGTTTACAGGTACAGCAGGCAGTGAAGAAACCTAATGGAATGTTGGCCTTCATAACAAGAGGATTTCAGAATAGGAGTAAAGAGGTTCTTCTGCAGTTGTACAGGGCTCTGGTTGGACCACATCTGGAGTATTGTGTACAGTTTTGGTCTCCTAATTTGAGGAAGGACATCCTTGTGATTGAGGCAGTGCAGCGTAGGTTCACGAGATTGATCCCTGGGATGGCGGGACTGTCATATGAGGAAAGATTGAAAAGACTAGGCTTGTATTCACTGGAGTTTAGAAGGATGAGGGGGATCTTATAGAAACATATAAAGTTATAAAAGGATTGGACAAGCTAGATGCAGGAAAAAATGTTCCCAATGTGGGGTGAGTCCAGAACCAGGGGCCACAGTCTTAGAATAAAGGGGAGGTAATTTAAGACTGAGGTGAGAAAAAACTTTTTCACCCAGAGAGTTGTGAATTTATGGAATTCCCTGCCACAGAGGGCAGTGGAGGCCAAGTCACTGGATGGATTTAAGAGAGAGTTAGATAGAGCTCTAGGGGCTAGTGGAGTCAAGGGATATGGGGAGAAGGCAGGCACGGGTTATTGATAGGGGACGATCAGCCATGATCACAATGAATGGTGGTGCTGGCTCGAAGGGCCAAATGGCCTCCTCCTGCACTTATTTTCTATGTTTCTATGATATAGCGTTTCAAGTCAGGATCCTTCAACAAACTCTAGGCTAAAAGATGATGGTGTGAGATCAAATTAGTCAATAGGGGATATTAGAAGCACATTGCACAAAAGTCTGTGTAATATAAATATAAAATGATGGCACGCAAAAATGAACAGAACAGAGAGGAAGAGCAACTTACCTAAAATGGAAGAATTCATTACCGACTCCAACAGACTGCATTGTGTCTATGTCGACAAATAATCTCTTGAGCTTCTACACGTGTACAGTAGAGAGCACATTGACTGGTTGCATCATGGCCTGGTTCAGCAACTCAAAGTCCAGGATTGAGGAGAATATAAATAGTGTTCAGTCCATCATAGGTACTCCCCAGCTTTGAAGGGATCTATAGGAGGCACTGCCTCAAAAGTCAGTATCATGAAAGGCCCAAAGGCCATTTTCTCATTTCAGTTCTATTATTGGTAAGAAGGTATAGGAGTCTGAAAACTGTGACCACCAGGTTCTTCCCAACAACCATCAGGTTCTTGAACACCGCACAACATTAACCTCAGTTATGGATTGCCTTTGTTTGTACTTGGGCTTTATTTGCAGTAGTATTGTGGTGATTCATTTATTAAATTTATGTTTATTATATGTTATCTATGGATATTGTGTTTATGGGCGTTATGCTGCTGCAAAGAAGAATTTCATTGTTCCGTTCTCGGTACATATGATAAACACTCTTGACTCTCTTGAGAAAGAAGATGTGGTATTGTTCCTCAAGATTGAGTTGGGCCTTGTTTTAACGATGCAGGGACCCACAGCTAAAAATGTCAGAAGATAGACACAAAATACTGGAATAACTCAGCGGTAGACAAAAATGCTGGAGAAACTCAGCGGGTAAGGCAGCATCTATGGAGCGAAGGAAATAGGCAACGTTTCGGGTTGAGACCCTTCTTCAGACAGATGAATAACTCGGCAGGTCAAAGTGGGAGATTATCACTGATGTTCATGGCAGATGTTGCCCAGCTTGTGTTTGTTAATATCTATTCAACTTAACCCTTGAAATATTGATTGCATGGTATGGGGTCACTGTACCCATTAATATGTACTAATCAAATGTTCACGATGATGAGATAGTTTATTAATACCGTACAAAGTGAAATGAATGGAGTCAAACTTCACAGCAAAATTGTCCTGATGGAATAAAATTGGTCAATCTCTATGATAATACTGCAATGATACAACAACAGTAAAACACAGGGTTAATATTGTTTCATTGATTAAGATGCAATAAAGTTAAACACTACACCAGCTGTGCTTAACACAATATGTTTGATATATAGAAGCATTTTTCCTTAGTCTCTCAAGTAAAGGTGTCAGTTATCAATGTTACCAGTCAGATACTTATGGAGGCAATTTGCATCTTAATGACTCCCTTGTTGCTTTGGCTACTCAATAATCCATAGATTTATCTTTCCGAGTTGTCCATAAATTCTTCAAGACACAAAATTGGAAACTTCTCTGTCTGGCCTTGGGATATAAATCTATAAATTCATTCACTACTTCACTGTTGTTGGCCAGATCATGGGTGGTGATGAGTCAGCGTACAGAAGAGAGGTTGAGTAATGCCGTAACAAAAACAATTTTTTCAACGTCATTGAATTCAGAAAAGGGTAGTCAGGAGACAGCAGTGGAGAGAATTTGCAGCCTCAAATTTCTGAGTGTTGACACATCTCAGATGACTTGGTCTGGTCCCAGTACATTAACGTTACCATGAAAAAATCATGCCCGCATCTCTACTTCCTTGAAATTCGGCATGACATAGAATAATCTAACAAACTCCTACAGATGCTCTGTGAAGAGTATCCTGACTGATTGCATCATAGCTTGGTATAGCAATTCCAATACACAAGAGGTTGCAGAGAGTAGTGGACTCAGCCCAGTCCACCATGCGCACTGCCCTCCCCACCATCAAAACATCTCCATGAAGCGCTGCCTCAGGAAGACTGCATATACCCTCAAGGATTCCCATCATTCGGAACGTACCCTCTTCTCGCTGTGACCTTTGGGCAGGAGGTACAGAAGCCTGAAGTCACACACCACCAGGTTCAGGAAAAACTACTTGCCTACAACCATCATGCTCTTGAGCCAACCTGCACAACCCTAAACCTACCCTGGGAACAGAATATTAGGGACCACATCTTGCACGACAATGGAGTTGGTTTTTCTAATTGTGTGATTTTCTCTGATGATTTTTGCATCGTTACACCTTCCACTCTACTCACAATACCATTTAGTTTTGACTCTTCAGCAGACTTAGAAATACAACTTCTAGTTCCCTTGGTTAAACTGTGAAACCAAATCATACCAAATTAGTCCCAAACACTGATTCCTCTGGTACACCGTTAGACACAGCTTGGCAACATGAGCAAAATCTGTTTATTCCCACTCTATTTTCTGCCCAATATCTATTGCCAAATTCATGACAATATATTACACCCAATTCCATGTGTTCTAACCTCATTATCCTTTCTCCCTTCAGGGGCCTTTTTGAAAGCCTTATGAAAATCTAAGTACACCACATCCACTGATTCTCCCTTATCTATACTACACATCATAAGCTCAAAGACCCCCAGTAGCATAGTCAGAATGATTTTCTTTTCCTTTAGCCGATGATGCCTGCAACAAACACGATGCCACATTGAACTTATCCGTTCTGCCTGCATGTGATCCATATCACTCCATTTCTTGTGTATCCATGTGCCTCTCTAAAAGCCTCTCAAATGCCACTGTTGTATTTGCTTCCACCACCATCCCTGGCAATGCGTTCCGGGCACCTACCGCTCTGTGTAAAAAATGTGTCCCATACATCTATTTTACACTTTCTCCCTCTGACCTTGTGGCTACGTTCTCCAGTATTTGACATTTCTCATCCCAGGAAAAAAGGTTTTGATTGTCTATCCTGCCTATGCCTCTAATAATTTTGCAAGCTTCTGGTAGACAAAAACAAACCATTGTCTCTAAAAGTACCTCCTTCCAAACTCTCAGAAATGGATCGCTAAATCCTTGGAATGTATCCGTTTTAATCTCACCAACCTCTCCAGTATTAATTTTCTGTTGATGCTTATTTCTTCAGGAAATTGTTCACTCCCCCCTACTCAAGGGCAACTAGGAATTAGTAGTAAATGCTGCCAGTGACACTCAGATCCTGAAAAATGAGTAAAGGGAAAATGAATACCAATTAAATACTTGCAGGACAGTTATCACACGGGTTAAAAACAGGAACATATGACTTCATACACTCTCTCACTGGATGCAGCAGGGATTTATGTTCGAATGTGACCTTTTCTGAAAATTCACACTGAAGCAAACCCTGAGCTCAGAATGTCCACGCACCAACACTTGCAATACCTGCTCTAGACTAAATAAATGTGGCAATGTCATAGCTGTGTATGGAGTGAGCTTGGCAGAGAAAGAGACCAATGTAAACTCCCAAACTGAGATGACCTTGAGTGTGCTGGAGTAAGGAGTGTGGGCAACAGAACGAGGTTAATGCAGTCCAAGGAGAATTATCGCCAAAATCATGTCCTCCAGAACTTCCATTTTAATTCTAAACTGGCGGCTGTTGAGTTATATATTTAGAAGCATATTAATGCTTCTTTGTATAACTCTGCATCTTGTCTATATGTTAGCAAAGTGGAATATTGATGGCACCTTGATTCTTTCTTTCTTTCTGATTCATGGTACATTAGTGGATTAGTTTGATGAAAGGTTGTAGCTGTTTGCTGTCAAAAACTGAAATCAGCTAGAACTGGCATTAAGAAGCTTTTCATCAAAACTGGGCTTTTTACAGTCTCAACAGCACTTTATTCTCTGAATGAAATCACTGGGCTCTCCATTTGGGTAAACACAGCACTATTTTAAGAGTAAGATGGAAGAAAAATATCAGGTTTGTGGAAGCTATAAAAGGATAATTATCTGAAGTTCTATGGTCCTAAAAGCTTCCTATTAGGGGTGAGCCTTGTAAAGACATGAGCAATCAAAGTAATGGAAGCTTTAATCTAGCAAGGAAAAGCACATTCCCCTTCTCTGACCTAAACATCCGTGGCCTCTTAACTAATTAAACAGAGCACAATGTGTAAAATGGGAGAAGGGGAGAGGGAGAAATTCATTTTCCAGAGAAAATTGTTGGAGTCTGTGAATAGTTGCAGTTGTAATATTCAAAAAGAAACCGACTCTGACTAAAAAGGAAGTTGTTTCAGAGAAAGAGCGGGTAGTGGAACTAATTAGAAATGAAAACAGAAAATGCTGGAATTATTCACCAAGTCAAGCAGCATGTGTGGGGAGCAAAGCAGACTAATGTTTCAGCTCAGAGGTGGGATATATTGTAGACATTCAGATTTTAAGATGCAGGTAACGTATGGAGGAGAGGAGAGTACAGAAAGACGTTGATAGAGTGGAATGCAGGAGGGATTCAAAATTCAAGAATCAAGAGTGTTTAATTGTCATGTGTAGGAAGTAACCACAGATGCTGGTTTACACTGAAGATAGACACAAAATGCTGGAGTAACTCAGCGGAATAGGCAGCATCTCTGGATAGAAGGAATGGGTGACATTCAGTTTAAAGAAGGGTCTCAACCCGAAAAGTCACCCATTCCTTCTATCCAGAGATGCTACCTGTTCCACTGAGTTACTCTAGCATTCGGTTTCTATTTTCGATGTTTAATTGTCATCTGTACTGACAACAGAATAGAGAAATTCTTACTTGTAGCAACATAACAGCCTGTAAACGCAATAGCATGCAAATAATATATAATAATCAAAAATTCCAAATGAATACTTTGCATCTGTATTCACCAAGAATGATATGGAGGACGGTGAGATCAGTGTGGGGAATACTAATTTAAAGAGCAGTTTGTGATCAAGAAGGAGGAGATGATGGGGTTTTTTGAAGAGCTATAAGGTGGATAAATGCCCAGGATCCAATGGGATCTATCCCAGGTTATTGAGAGACAAGGCAGGGGATTGTAAGGGCCTCGACAAAGTGTTTTGCATCTTCTCTCGCTGTAGGTCCCAGAGGACTGGAGAGTAGCCAGTGTTATTCCTTTCAGGCCAAAGAGTTCAATCTAGGCTTCATCATTTGGGCTAATTAGGGACAGTCAGCACGGCTTTGACCACAACAGGTCATGTCTTATGAATCTGATTGAGTTTTTTGAAGAGGTAACAAAGGTAGAGCAGTGGATGTTATCTACGTGGATTTAGTAAGACATTTGACAAAATCCTTCATGGTAGACCAAAATATTTACATGTACGAGATCCATGGCTAACTCAAAGTTGGTAAAATTAGGATGGCGATATTCTTGAAGGAGAAAATAAACTGCAGATGCTGGAAATTTGAAACAAAACTAGAAAATACTAGAAACAGTCAGCAGATGAGGCAGCATCTATGGAGAGAGATTTGCTGTGAGCAAATTTGGGCTCCATATCTGAGGAAGGGTGTGCTGGCTTTGGAGAGGGTCCAGAGGAGGTTTACAAGATTGATTCCAGGAATGATTGGGTTAGCACATGATGAGCGCCTGACAGCACTGGGCCTTTACTCGCTGGAGTTTAGAAGGTTAAGAAGGGACCTCATTGAAACGTGAAGAAAAGTGAAAGACATAGAGTGGATGTGGAAAGGATGTTTCTACTGGTGGGAGAGCCTAGGACCAGAGGTCATAACCTCGGAATTAAAGGACGCTCGTTTAGAAAGGAGGTGAGGAGGAACTTCTTTAGTCAGAGGGTAGTTCATCTGTGGAACTCCTTGCCACAGAGGGCTGTGGAGGTCAAGTCAGTGGATATTTTTAGACATATCCTTTATTAGAATGGGTGTCGAGGGTTATGGGGAGAAGGCAGGACAATTGGATTAGGAGGCAGAGATCAGCCATGATTGAATGGCGGAGTAGGCTCGATGGGCCGAATGGCCTCATTCTAATCCTATAACTTGTGAGCTTGTGGGAAACAGTTAACATTTCGGGATTTGAATTGTTTCATCATGACCTGGTCTGCTGACAGTTTCTCTAATCATTGATTAAGGAGGACTTTGCATTGCTGGAGAGGGAAACATTGCTGGAGGGGATCCAAGCGCAAAAAACCTGCCTGGGTAGAGTCAAGAGGTAAAGAAAATTACCATGACCTCACTGGTGTCTTCCATCGATCACCAGCGAGTGGGGACAATGAGGAGAACATTTTCAAGGAAATTACAGAGTTGATAGAACTCAAGGATAATGAGAATGAAGGACTTCAGTTACTTCAACCTACACTGGGACAATGCCAGTGACAGTGTGAAGGGCATAGAGGGCTAAGGGTTTCTGTAGTGTATTGAGGATAGCTTTCTTCATCAGTGAAATAGAACAATGGTAGAGTCAGGAGAGCCATTGCCTTACAGCTCCAGCAGCCCCAGTTTCACCTTGACTTTCCACAGATGTCCGTAGAAAGCATTTTATTGGGTTGCATCACAGCATGGTTTGGGAACAGCTCCAACCAAGACCACAACAAATGTCAAAGAATTTTGGACGCAGCCTAAACCATCACACAAACCAACCTCCCTTGCATTGACTTCATTTACATTTCACGCTGCCTCGGCTGAACTCTAAACACAGCAGTGCGATCACTAGTGAACTCTTAACTCAGTGTACGAGCTTTCAGTGTTCTCTGAATTCTGTACTCTGACCACTGTGTGTGCCAATCAGAAATATTTGTTGCTAATAAATGTTTTTTTCTAGTGGTGGAGTTACATAGGAATCATGTGGCACTTCACATATCTCTGCTGTCTTTTCCCTGTCAAACATGTGAAGATTGAACTGTTCAAAGAAGCCACATGAGTGGCATTGGTTCTGTATACAATACAATACAATACAATACTGTTTATTTGTCATTTGAACCTCACATGAAGTTCAAACGAAATTTGGTTTCTGCAGTCATACAAGAAAAGAACCAAGACACACACCAACACAATCTAAGGCAAGGCAAGGCAATGCAACTTTATTTATATAGCACATTTCATACACGAGGCAGACTCAAAGTGCTTCACATAAAAACATGTCATACAATAAAATGAAATAATAAAATGAAATAAAATAGAACTAAAAGAAAAGAAAAGCAAAATTAAAAATGCATTATAAAATGTAATTATTAAATGTAAATTATATTAAATGCATTAACTTGACAAAGTGAAAAATGTATTGACTTGACAGCATAATGAATATATAGTCTGTGTGACACCATGAATGTAAAGAAAATCTTTTTTTGTTTGTTTTTGATTGAAAGATATAGCATGGAAACAGGCCCTTCGGCCCACCGAGTCCACACTGGCCATCGATCAACTGTTCACATGAGTTCTATGTTACCGTACTTTCACATCCTCTCCCAGCACACTAGGGACAAATTAGTGTGGTCAATTAACCTACAAGCCTGTACATCTTTGGGATGTAGGAGTAAACCGGAGCACCTGGAGGAAACCCATGCAGTCACAGAGTGGACTTTCAAACTCCACCCAGACAGCATCTGAGGCCAGGTTCGAACCCAGGTCTCTGGTGCTATGTGGCAGTATCTCTATCTGCTGCACTACTATGCTGCCCTTGTATTCTTCTATATATTTTTAATGAATACAATTTATATTTGGAATTGAGGAAAACACCTGGGCTTGGACGAAGCATATGCAAATCATCAACCCACACATTTAAAAAAATGCAATTAATTGGAATACGTGCCACCCTAAATGGGACAGATCATGTTCAGGTTTTAGATGCAGCAATCATTTCCTGTGCTTCATTAATAACGTCAGGATGTCAGCAATGTTTTTGCTCCTATAAGTGTTCTATTTAGGAATCAATGGTACTGTCGATTCCTGGGTCTGCGGCTGATTCACCAGGAGTCGTAACCTTGAATTTAGTCACTCTGATTGCAGTCTTCAGCTCAGGCCGCTCTGTACAGTGAGCTTGGTGCCACCAATTACTCTGCTCATCGCACCAATGTGGTCGAGGGATAGCTATGCAGCCACCCGCTGCGTGCTCCAGTCCTGGCCAGCACAGGCCTGGCGTCTCCAACATTAGCCCTCATTTGTCACGCACAGCTTCAGAAACCGCACTCAACTCATTTCGGACCCAGCTGGGTGTCGCAATGTTCTGCGCCCACATTCTGAATGCAGCTCAGAACTATAATGCATTGTGTTAGTTGCTTTCAGCTTTCATCCTGTGCTCTAACAATAGGAATTCAACTTCATCTGTGGATATTGGTGAAGATGGAAACTACAGCCTGACCAGCTGCTTAGCTAGACACACAGATTCAGATTTTGGTTAATTTATTGCTATATTCACCAAGTGCAATGAAATTCTATGTTCACGTAAAGCTCATAGAATAAACTGTACACATGGTAATGATAGATACAACAATAAATACAACAATAGATGCAAAACAGCAGAATGGTGCAAAGATTGCCATGCAATATGGTGTTGTACAAAAAAATAAATAGGGATAAAAATAGGAATCTGAGGGGTAATTTTTTCACACAAAGGATGGTGGATGTATGGAACAAGCTGCCAGAGGAGGTAGCTGAGGCAGGGACTATCCCAACATTTAAGAAACAGTTAGACAGGTACATGGATAGGACAGGTTTGGTATGATATGGACCAAATGTGGGCACGTGGTACGAGTGTAGCTGGGACGTTGGCCGGTGTGGGCAAGTTGGGCTGGTGCCTGTTTCCACACAGTATCACTCTATGACTAATAGCATGATGCAATAAGGAAGAGTTAAGAGTACGATTACATAGCAGTATCGCATCTCTGGGAATGCAGTGAGATAGCAATGGGGAAGAAGCTGTTCTTAAGTCTGAGCTTTTAAGCTCCTGTATATTCTCCCAGAAGGTAGAGGAGAGAAAAGGGAATGGACATGCTGGCAGGCATCCTTGATGATACTTCCAACCTTCCTGATACATCAGGTGGTCTGCATGGAAGGAAGAGATACAATAATAAGGCATTTAACTAGTTTCCTCATGGTAAACTGCCACTCTAGACTTCGATAGGCAACAAAAATCAGGAGGAAATTGTTGAGTGAATCCATCGCTGGGAGTTTCAAATGCCTGTAGCTTGGAAGAAGATGTGATTCCTTGCAGCCAACGAGATCTATAGCAGCAACAGAACTCCATAACTTCTGATGGCACCACAGCTAAGGCACCTGCATCTGAGCATAATCCAGTTACTAGCATCTGGCATGGTTCCTGTCACCCTCACTAGAATGTGCTGATTGAGGCATCCGTGTTGGAGAGTGGCGATTGACAATGATAAGCATGTCCATCCTTATAACTTAAAATCAATAGAGTCCATAAACATTAAATCGCAAATGTCAGAGACTGTCAACGAAGAGTAATTAATCAAGCACGCGGAAGCAATACCTATGACTAAATGTTGTGATTTCAGTCATGGACGCAAACATGTCACAGTTTTAATCATGCTCAAGTTGGTAGGAACTCAGTCAAACTTGATGCCTCTTTTCTGGCACACTTCCTAGCACCTTGTTCTCGTTGACCATCCACCCATTGCAGCACTCAGATGATAAGATACAGGACCAGTAGTAGACTATTCTCCCTCCCTCCACCATTCACTGGGATCACAATCTGGTCTACAATTTTTTACCTGTCGCCCATAACTCACCAATAGATGAAAAAACTCCAGACCTTGGCCTTGAATATACCCAATAACACTGCCTCCACATCTCTCTAGGGTAAAGAACACCCAAGAATCTCAACAACTGAGAGACTCTCTCCCTCCCCATCTCTGTTGTAAATATATCCCTGGTTCCAGGATCCCTCACAAGAAGAAACACTCTCTCATATTGTCAAGTTTCTTTAAAATCTAGTAGGTGCCAATGAGTTCCTTTCTCATTCTTCTGGATGCTAATGAACACAGCCCAACAAGTTTAATCATTCCTCAGAAGGCAATACTTTAACAGCAAGAATCTGTGAAATGCTTCCAATGCAAGTATATCCCTCTTTAAAGAAATCCTGCAATTGTAAGAACACTCTCCTAATTTTGCATTCCTTCCCTTTTGCAATTAAACAATTACAATTATGGAAAATTTTAACAAGCTGGTCCTATACTAGTTTTCTCCAACTTGGAACTTTCTTAGCCTAACAATAGTTTCCCTCTTGTTCCCATGAAGTGTAACGTCTAATTATGAATATATATGCCATTTCATATCTATATACTAATCCCTTCACAGAATAAATTACACTAAAGTTCTTCGAAATATATGATGCATGCCTTTTAATTAGATTTACCCAGGGAACTAAATGGCTTACACTTCCTTGCTTAACAATAAAGTCTGAAAACATATCTGGGGAAATCAATCACAGTATAATCCTAGTTAGTAATCTGGAAAATATTAGACTTGTCTTGACAGAAAAACCAGATCAATTTTTCAAGACATGGACACCCTTCACCGAATTCTTACAAGGATAGTATGGCGCAACACAACTTTGGATTTAAATCCAACTATGGGTTGGGTGAGGTGGATGGGGGGGGGGGGGGGGGGGGGGGACGAGAGGCAGGAATATCTCCACTCTATTCTTTTTTTTCTCCTTACTTTTTTTTCCCCTCTCCTCTTTGCCATCTTTATCCACTCATTGGCTACACTACTTTGGTCGTCTAGGGGTCCGATCTTTGCACCTCTCACTTTTTCTCTCTCTTGTTCTTTCTCTTTTCTTTTCCCTTATTTTCAAGTTATAAAGTTAAAATTGAAGCTGTACATTAACTGTAAAATTTTATATGCCGATTGTTTTATTCTTGTACAATTGCTTCTATTTAAAATATATATATTTTTTAAAGTCATCTGGTGCCAAGTGCAACTAGAGGGAGAAAGTGGAACTCAAAGCAGGCAGTAGAAGAAACGCAAGCAGCTCTGAGGCATACAGACATTGTTGGTAGGGTGCAGCAAGGGAAAGGAGGCTTGGCTCAGCACAGGGAAACCAGTGTGGAATAGGGCAGGTTCAACAGAGAGGAGGAAATTGGTTGTACAGCAGGTACGTCGTCAGGAGGAAACAGTGAGATGTGTAAGGGCAGTACCTCAGGTTAAGCAGGGACAGTGGTTGAACTGGAAAAGTGTAGAAAAGAGGAGGTTTAGCTGGAGGGACCTGTGGTGTATGGAGGCGGGTTTCCTTATAAGGGCTATTTATGTGCTGCCATCACCGCAGAACCTCAAACAATGGGTAGGTGGGGACCCGGCATGTCCCTTGTGTTCAGAGGTGGCAACATTTATGCATACTTTGTCAGGATGTAGAACTAGTCTTTCTCAGCGTCGGTATACTTGGCGGCATAACCAAGTATTGAAGTGCATAGCTGCAGCAATTGAGAGGAGGCGAGTACAATACAATACAATACAATTTATTTGTTGTCATTTGAACCCAGAGGTTCAAACGAAATTTGGTTTCTGCAGTCATACAAACAAGAAGAAGAACCAAGACACAACACAATTTACACGAACATCCATCACAGTGAATCTCCTCCTCACTGTGATGGAAGGCAAAGTCTTGTCTCTCCCCTGCACTCCTCGTTCTCCTCCCGATGTCAGAGTCAAAGTCCCCAGCGGGCGATGGTAAATAAGTCCCGCGGCCATTAAAGCCGCGCCGGGTGATGCAAGGCCCTGCTCCGGGTCTTGGTGTTGGAGCCCCCGGCGGGCGCTGACAAGTCCCGCGGCCATTTAAAGCCGCGCCGGGCGATGATGTAAGGCCCCGCTCCAGGTCATCCTCAACCCCACAACTCGGGCGGGAGAAGTCGCCGTTGCGGAAGCCCCGAAAAGCGGTCTCCCAGCTGGGACCCGCGGGCTCCCGGTGTCACGGTCCACCGGGCTGGCGGCTGGAGCCCCCGAATCTCCTGGGTCGGGCCGCAGCAGTGCGCCACCACAGCTCCTCCCGCTCCGAACTCGGACAGCTCCACGATGGTGAGTAGTCCGCAGGCTCCGCGACCGGAGCCCGGGGTCGTTCCGGTTGGAGGCCGCTCTGCGGTGCTCGGCCCCAACGACAACGGAGACCCGACAGAGAAAAGGTCGGGTTCTCCATGCAGGGGAAAGATTTTAAAAAGTTTCCCCACCCCCCTGCCCCCCACACACATACCCAGTTTAAAAAAAAAAAAAAACTACATACAAATGAGACAAAAAAAAATTAAAAACGGCAGACGGACTGCAGAGGCCGCTGCGACGTGAGTACAGGTGAGTTCAGTAGGCATCAGGACTGGGAGTGTACCAATTCATTTTATCCATGAGGGAGAGAAAGGTAGAGGAGGGAAGTTTGCAGATAGGTAAGTTTGCAGAAAACACAGATCACCAAGCTGATACCAACACTCTGCTTCCAGCATCACTGTAGCTGCCAGTTTTAGCCACAGTTTAATTACTGCCAAGCTCCTCCCTTCTAGGTTAATTATAGAGATGATGTCCCTTTCATATCTCCTCTTCTTTATTTTCCTAAAAATCTTTTTTTTTTCTTTTTAGAGCTGCTTTGTTTTCAAGAGAGTTAGATTTAGCTCTTTGGACTAAGGGAATCTTGAGGATGGGGAAAAAGCTGGAATGGGGTACTGATTTTGCATGATCAGCCATGATCATATTGAATGGCAGTGCTGGCTCGAAGGGCTGAATGGCCTACTCCTGCACCTATTTTCTATGTTTCATGGGTTTTTTTTCACTGTGCATCTGTCTCAATCCCTATATCTCCCTGTCAAGGTGTTATTCTCTTTCCATCACTTTAATCGCTTTTTCCCTCTTAACGCTCACTTTACATTCAATCCTTTTCTGTCTGTTTCTCCAGCTCTCTGCCAGTCTTTTATTTCCCCATTTCTGCCTCCCTCTTGCTCCATCATTCTCTCTCGATCCCAATGTATTTGTTTCAGTGAGCACTGTGCACTGTCGTCAAAAATAAATAAAGCACTGGATAACGTTCAAATATGCAAGCTATTGAACCAACTTAATTACAATTGAATCTGCGTAACTAACTGACAACTCACACATATAAGGAGAAAAGTAGCTTGCAAGAAGGGCATAGAGCGATTGTAAATAAGTTGGACGAATGGGCAACAGTTTGTCAAATGGAGTACAATGTGAGTAAATAATGCCAACATTTTGGCAGGAAAAAAAGAAAATTAAAAACATAAAATGAAAGAAGCATATGATCTAAATGGTGAGAGATTGTGGACCTCTCGGATACAGAGGGGTCTGAGTATTCTGATGCATGATTCACAAAATAGTATGCAGTTGGGCAAGTTATTATGAATGAACAGAGCTTTACCCACAACAAAGTGGTCAACTCCATCTTTAAATCCGTTGGTGACACAGGCGTAGATGAACAAATTTAGGGTAATGATGTCAGAATATAGGAGGGAGATCGGACATCTGATTGAATGGTGCCAGAACATCAATCTTCCTCTCAATATCAGTAAAACAAAGGAGATGATTGCTGACTTTAGAAGAGGAAGGCTGAGAATCCATGCCCTTGTCCATGCACAAGTTGGTGGTGGAGAGAGTGAACAACTTCTTGGGCATGGGCGGAAATTCTGGGGGGTGGGGGGGCTGTCCCCTCCCATGTTTTGAGAGGTGGGGGACAATTCCCCCCATGTTTTGTGACCTGGGCGCTACAGCCAAGTCCCAGGTCGCCTCGCTTGCCCCAGGGCTGGTTGTAGCGCCCAGGTTGCCTGCGTGCCCCAGGTCTGGCTGTAGCGCCCAGGTCAGCTCGCCTGCCCCACACTCCAAAGACGTGCAGGTTTGTAGGTTAAGTGCTTCGATAATTTGTAAATTGTCCCTAGTGTGTCGGATGGTGCTAGTGTACGGGGTGATTGCTGGTCGGCGCGGAACATGGTGGGCCAAAGGACCTGCAGTTCCCAGGTCGCTTGCGCGCCCGGGTCGGCTCACCTGCCTCGGGACTGGCTGTAGTGCCCAGGTCAGCTGGCAGGTCTGGCTGTAGTGCCCAGGTCGGCTCACTTGTCCCAGGACTGGCTGCAGTTCCCAGGTCGTGAAAACGAATTGAAAAAAACCGCCTGCGGGCCGGATGATTTCGGGTTACGGGCCGGATCCGGGCTGTGGGCCATAGGTTGTCGACCCCTGTCCTAGATGTTAGGCCTCATTGTATGTCCCCATGTTTTAAAAGGGATTTCAGCCCATGCGCAGCATGCATATCTCTGAAGATCTGTCCTGGACCCAGCACATTGATGCATTCAAAGAAAGCCCATCAACACCCTTACTTCCTGATTGAACGGTATACAGTAAAGAGCATATTAACTAGATGCGTCACAGACTAGTTCCATAACTCGAATGCCCAGGAATGCAAGAGATTAGAAAAAGTGGTGGACTCCACCCAGTCCATCACAGGTACTGACCTCCCCACCATCGAAGGGATCTCTTAAAGGTGCTGCCTAAAAAAGGCAGCCAGCATCATTTGGGAACCATGTTCTCATTTCAATCCTGCCATTGGGAAGAAGGTGTAGGAGCCCGAAAAGTGTAACGTCCAGGTTCAGGAACAGTTTCTTCTCAACAACCATCAGTCTCTTGAACACTATAAACACCAGCTAAACTACGAACTACAAACTGTCTTTTGCACTAGGGACTTCAGGCTTGTTTTGCATTCATATTGGGTTTTTTTAATTAATGAACTTCATTTTGTTTCTTGTGTCATCTGTGAGTACTGCATTTACAGATCTATTATGCTGCTGCAAGTAAGAATCTAATTGTTACATTTTCAATACATAGGACAATCTAACACTTTTGACTCCAGTGTTATTGTTATGGAAATTGAAAACTAAAGTAGACAGATTAGGCTCTAGATAAAGGCCATTGGTGAGAGCATACAGCATGTGGAGTTTTATGTACGGTTCCACTCCATATTTATGAAAGGACATTAATGAGTTGGAAGTACGTAGCTCTAGAAAATGTAACCTGATTGTGTTGTGAGGAAAGGTTGGACAGGCTAGGCATGTATTCATGGACATGTAGGTAAGTGAGAGGGGACGACAGAATCGTAAGCTATTCTGTGAGGTCCTGAAAGTGTTCAGGGACAGGATCTCCCATCAACAAAAACATCAGTACAGAGTAGTTGCCAATGTTGTCATTGTTGTGAGTATAGTGTGTCGTGCGTGTGGTGTGTTATGTGTGTGGTGTGTTGTGGGTGCGTGTGGTGTGTTGTGGGTGTGGTGTGTTGGTGTGGTGTGTTCTTTGTGTGGTGTGCTATATATGTGTGGTGTGTTTTGTCATAGTTGTGGTTTGTTGCGTGTATGTTGTGTGTGGTGTGTAGTGTGTAGTGTGTGTGTGTGTGTGTGTGTGTGAGTGTGTGTGTTGTGTGTTGTGTGTAGTGTGTGGTGTGTTGTTTTTTTCCTTAACAATGTGCTTTTATTCAATTAATCACAGATACCGAGTACTGAAAAGATCAAGACTACCATCGGCAGTATGAAAACAACACCCACACAGTTATCAAATTACAATCGTGTTAACCTTATCCACAATAAACTCGACCCCTGCAGTGTTCAAAGTTCACAGACAGCCTCCAGAGACATGGACATAAACCCGGAAGAGGGGCAGGTAGTCAACTCTGGCAGAACCCTCAACTGCCTGTTGAATCTGTGAATGGCCATCTTGGCCAGGCTCAGGAGCAAACCGACAGGGGAACCCACTTCTGACCGACCCAAGTGTAACATGAGACAATATGAGGACATGCCTAGGAAAGGCCCACTATGGATTTGGAGACAAAAGTCTTGCAATGACGCATAGAATGGAATTTTTTGATCGAAACCTTTCAACACACTGACAGCCATGTATAATAGCCTCTAATTCACAAGCTACATCCCACCACACTGCCAACACTGGGAGAAGGGCTGCTCTGTGGAGGTGGCATCTTTCCAAAGAGTCACTGAAGATATAAATGGATATTGAGCAAATTCAAGGGGTGTGGATTAGATGCAGGAAAATTATGCCAAGGTTTGTATGTGTGATGTATCTATGTTTACCAAGGAGAACGACATGAACGGCAATGAGAAGAGTGTGGAATATATCAATATACAAAGGCAGTTTGAGATCAAGAAGGAGGAGGTGTTGTGGTTCTTGCAGAGCATTAAGGTAGATAAATCACCTGGGATTGATGGGATCTATCCTGGATTATTGAGGGAGGCAAGAGAAAAGATTGCAAGGGCCTTGACAAAAATCTTTGTATTTTCCCTAGCTACAGGTGAGGTCTTGATGGACTGGAGAGTAGCCAATGTTGTTCCTTTGTTTAAGAAGGGAACGGGAGAACTTCAGGAGAGTACTTGACTAGTTATTCATGTGCTAAGGGGTCTTCGGGCTGCAGTGGTTTGGCTTGGGTTGCGCAGTCAATGTCGGTGGTGGGAGGCCTCTAGCTTCCATGTATGGAAGAGTGGGAGAAGTGCTTTGACCCAGTTCATGGCAGACCAGAGTGTGAGGAAGTTCAGGAAGAAGGTCTTGTCTTGCTCTTCACTATATTTATCCTTCCATTTGATCAGCAATCAGCAGATGTGGGGTAACAGGACAGAGTTTCTATTCTGTGAGAGTCCCCTGTGGCCAGATCTCTACCAATATCATCCGCTGTTTAGGGTTCCCATACAGAATGGAACCTCTGTCCCTGAGGATGCACTTCATCTCTTTGCTCTGAGGGCGCCGGTCTCATCTCCTCATCGTCCTATCTTTGTTCATAAACACATTGGTCACATTTTAATCTTCCCTAATGCATTACATTTGTATTAATATTCTTCTCTCAATTCCTCCGCACATTTGATGAAGTCGCCAATAAGTGCCATTATGCCTGGCCACAGATTTGGTGTCATTAGCAGAGACTAATTTAGTACTACTCCATGGGAGTCTATCGTCTCAGTGCATTTGTTCACACATTCCTAAATGCACTGCCGAAAGAGAGAGGGCAGTGGAAGCAAATCAGTGAGTGGTGCAGAAGGGATGTTGCAGAGGGCACTGATGATGAAGATGAAGTGTGAGGTCAATCACTCTGGACATTTGGAAAGAAGGATTAGAGTCATTTATAAACAGGAAGGATGTAGAAACAGTGGAAGAGTAGAGAGATTTAGGAGCTTGTGTACTGTAATTAATAAAGTCTGGAGAAGCAAATTTAAAAAGCACCCATCAGATATAGCTTGGCAGAAACTTGGGACGTGTACATGGTGTAGACCTGTGAGGATGGTGAAAGAGCAGTCCAGTCCGTTCTTCCTCTGCTCGCCAGTGGAGGATGGGGTAAGCTGCCGTTATTGACCAGCAAGTGGAGACCTGGTGATGTAACTTCACCCTAATGCAGCCCACAGGAAAAATGCATTTCAGCAATTTGTATAAAAGTGCAGCGATGTGTATAAATTCACGAGAGGATTAGATCGGGTAGATACACAGAGTCTCTTTCCCAGTGTAGGTGAATCGAGGAGATCCAGAGGACATAGGTTTAAGGGGAGGGGGAAAAGATTTAACAGGAATCTGAGGGGTAACTTTCTCACAGAAGGATGGTGGTTGTATGGAACAAGCTGCCAGAGGAGGTAGCTGAGGCAGGGATTATCCCAACATTTAAGAAACAGTTAGACAGGCACATAGATAGGACAGGTTTGGAGGGATATGGACCAAATGTGAGCAGGTGAGACTAGTGTAGCTGGGATATGTTGGCCGGTGTGGGCAAGTTTGGCCAAAAGGTTTCCACGCTGTATCACTTTATGACTAATATGAGTTTTCTAATCACTTGAAGGACCTTCTTTTTCTTATGCAATCGATCAGGAGAAAGGATGACTTTCCTTCACTGCGATCTTGGGAGTATTTGAGGTGACTAATGATGGGAATGGGACAAGATGTGGGTAGGTTGCGAGATGGTGTGCTACTGCAACCATTTATGGAGGGTTTTTTTGATGCATCCTCCAGAGTCTCCGTTTTGAGCAGTCATGGGTCAGAGATTCCCATGAGCCAACGGGAAGGTTGCATTTCCACAAAAAGGCTTTGAGAACATCCTTGGGTATTTTCCTTGGTCCAAATGATAATCTCTTCCAATGACAGAGATACTGGCATTAGTGTTGGTTTATTATTGTCCCATGTACCAAGTTGCAATGAAACATTTGTTTTGCATGCTATCCAGGCAAATGTGCAAAAGAGAAGAATAAATAGAGTGCAGAATATAGAGAAAGTGCCGACCAATAAAGTGTGTGTGCTGCAATGTGGTAAAATGTAAGCTCAGGGATACATCCTTAACATTTGAGATGTCCATTCAGTAGCCTGATAACAGTGGGGAAGAAGCTGTTCCTGAATCTAGTGGCACGTGCTTACTTCTGCCCAATGGGAGTGGGGAGAAGAGGGAATGGCTAGGGTGTGAGTGGTCCTTGATTATTTTGGCTGCTTTCCTGAGGCAGTGTGAAGTGTGGATGAAGTTGATCGAGGTGGGGGAGGGGGGAGGGGGGGAGGAGGAGGAGGCTAACTTGTTGATGAATTGGGCTTAATCCGCGACTCTGCAATTTCTCACAGTCTTGGGCAGAGCAGTTATCAAACCAAGCTGTGATGCATCCCAATAACATGGTTTCTGTGGTGCATCAGTAGATAGGTTGAATAGAATATTTGTTTTGAGAGTCCAATATTGGGCACTTGAACAAAGTGGTCTGTTTAATGGAGCAAAGTGATTGTAACTAAGACCTCCGAGAGAACATTGACATTGGTTCACTTATCCTTCCAATATATTTGGATGATTTTGGGGAGACAGCATTAGTGGTATTTTTCTAGTACCTTCAATTGTCTGCCCTGGGTAATCCGCCTCAGAGGCTTGTAGGAAGGTGGAAATCACTGCTGCCCAGTAAACAATGAGTTTTGTGCCAGGTTTGAGATCTTGACCTTTGAGCATTCTATTCCTCAATCACCAATTCAACATGATACATGGAATAAATATGGCAGATGTAGTACAAGGAGGAGAAATGTGAGCTTAATCATTTCAGTTAGAAGACACATAGAATATTGCTTAGATGGCATGAGACTAAAATTTTAATGTTTAGAGCAAATTAGATGCTCTCATGCAAGCAATACAAAATTAACATACAAGTACAGCAAGTAACAAATGCTTCCTGATGAGTTTGTGGATCCTATTGGCATCCGTCATCATTAACCTGTGGCGTCAGCCTAAACACGGGCCACCCATGCTCGAACCCTCGTCAGGGGATACGAGGGCGGGCACGTGACGTCATGGGCTAGAGGGAGTGTCCTGGTACAAAAGGTCTCTCACCGCGAGACCTTGAGAAGTCGACAGGTAGCTGAGCCCGAGATAACAACCCCGCTCAGCTACAGCAACATTGTATTATAGTTAGCGCACTACCTAACATGTCACCACTGAATAAATGACTCTTTGAACCGGCCTGACGTCTCACCTTTATTCACCACGTATGGTGCCGCTACAAACCGATGTTTCTGGACCCCATTCACTTTACGTAACCTCTTGGGATGCAATGTGTACTTGATTATTGTGACTGAGGACAGCTATGTGTTACGCTATGGACCAGAGCACATTGTACTAGGAGCCTAGGACAGTACCCCAACAGGATCTCAAGTGATAAAACTCCATTGAGAGGCCAGAGTGTTGGAAATTTGCAGAAAGCCATTAAGGACAAGCAACTACTGGACAGCTTCCTGAAGAGATCAACACGTGAGCTGGGCACCAAAGTAAAGCAAGAGACAGGTGAAGGCTGCAGAGTGTGGAATAATTTACTTACTGCATTGACAATCCCAAGAATAAAAGTGATGGAGCACTCTTATTATTTACCTCTATTGCCAGACTATGGAAATGTTTTGACTTTTCCCAAAAAATGATGGATGCCTCTAGTCACTGTGGCTCCCAGAGGACACGGCTTGAATAGGTTGAAGTCCCAGAGCTACGAGCTGACACCAGAATCTCTGAAGTTATTGTATGTACCAGCTAGCAGCTACATCCTTAATGACATCTCGTTATCGGAGAACCCTTATTACAACACTAATTAATTCTCTGTGTACTTTCAAAGCAACAATGACAAAGGCTGATTAGTTGCAGGGAGTGTTCTGCTCAACTAATGTGAAGCGATTAGCTGGAGTTTTTTTAAATGAAACTGAGTCCCTTTATACCCTGGAAGATGTAGATGCCAAATTCCCCTGATTGCTTTCTCTCACTCACACTGCTTTCAAGTGTCAGCCTCGGCCCAATGTTAGTACCATTGACGGTCTCCACAGCCTTCTGTGGCAATTAATTCCACAGATTCACCACCCTCTGACGAAAGAAATACCTCCTCATCTCCTTCCTGAAGGTACGTCCTTTTATTCCGAGGCTATGGTCTCTGGTCCTAGACTCGCCCATTAGTGAAAACATCCTCTCCACAGCCACTCTATCGAGGCCTTTCACTATTCGGTAAGTTTCAATGAGGATCCCCTCATCCTTCTAAACTCTAGCAAGTACAGGGCCAGTGCCGTCAAACGCTCATCATATTGTTAACCCAATCATTCCTGGGATCATTCTCGTAAACCTCCTCTGGACCCTCTCCAGCACCAGCACATCTTTCCCCAGATATGGGCCCCAAAAATGCTCACAATACTCCAACTACTTTATTTGGCATGCACAATACAGTGCAGAAATGAGGCCGGCACTCAACCAAGAACTGGGTCACCCAGGGCCGTCTTTCTTGGTACAATCTTCAGGTCAATTTTCATCCACATGATATTAGCGTCTCCCCATCCAGACTCCTTCTGGATCCAATTCTGGACACCACCTGTGGAAAGATCAAAAAGGCAGATCTGAGCTTTCAAATTGCTTACGACTTGAATTAGGAGGATGTGAGGGGAGATGTCTGTGCAGTTGCCTGACCTTGTGCAAGGAGCCTACCTCAATAACTGGTTCTGCTTCAATCCTCTTTATCTGACCTCAGTAATACCTACCCACCCTCCAGCCATTCTCGGCCTCTCCCCCACCTTCCCGTCCCAATCTGCCACTCCCTCTCCTGCCAATCACCAAACTCCATGTCCACCCTCCAATAGATCAGCAGCTAAGACTCGATCTAAATCCTGTCAGATCGCCCACTGACACTACAGCCAACCCCCCTCCCTGCCATCCCACCACAGTTTCTCTACCTCAGCACCAAACTGCTCTCCCACCCATCCCAAAGCAGACTCATGCCCAGGTCGCATCTGTTATCCTCACCGATTCCACCATGAGCAAGAGCGGAACTATGGGATAACGATGATGCATGTGTGAGGGACCAGAGGGGAGTAGGGGACAGAGTCTTTGCAGGAGGCAGGGTGAGATGAAGTGTTGTCTAGATAGCTGTGGAGGTCAGCACACCCTCAGCACCGTACCTGATGGAGGAAAGACCGGAGATTTGTGTGTGTTCAAGTACATGGAGTGGGATTTGAACCCAAGATTTTCGAAGCCAGGGGCAAAAATGTGCCAACTGGCCACACCCCACAGGATATGAGCATCACTGGCAAATCACAATCAATAACAATCACAATCACAATCACGATAATACTTTATTAGCCAAGTATGTTTTGCAACATACGAGGAATTTCCTTTGCCAAGTCAGTCATACAAATAAAAAGCAACAGAACACACAAAATACATTTTAACATAAACATCCGCCACAGTGACTCATGCGCTTTCCTCACTGTGATGGAAGGTGAAAAAAAAAGTTCAAATCTCTTCCCTTCTCACTTAAACTGAGTGGCTTGCCAAGCGTTGGCAGGGAATAATTAAGATGGATTGATGTCAACAGGGCTTCAGTTCGCAGGGAACAAAGAGAATCCTGCCAGGCTGCAAGGCACAATGTATTCGCTGGAGAATCAGTGATGCTCGGCTGGGAACCGACAGGAATGGACTGAACACACAATGTTTCAGTTTCGACAGCCTACACGGCCCCTTCTACCCTTCAAACAGGCCACAAGGTCCCCCCTGACTGGAAGCTTTCTTTGAAGTAAAGAGCCAGTTAGTTACATTTGTTTTTTCCTTGCCTTTTCCTGAACAGTTTGACCGAGTCAGGCTTGTTCAAAGGGGAGTGAATGGCAGGAGCCTCTGGAACTTAACAGGTGCAAGAAGCAGTTCCCAAGGGCAATAAGAAGCAAAGCCTTGCCCTGTCAGGACCTATTACAGTACTGACTGTTTTCATGCCCTCTTTAATTATGTTTAATAGTCAGCACAAATCCTCCAGCTGTGGCTCAGCGTAGCTCTGCCACCTCCAACTCTCACGGTTAGGGATTTGCACGTCGTTCTAGGCTCTACAGAGTGTAGACCTTGTGAATAATCCAGTACGACAATGAGTGGATTAAAATGAAATCCTTTAGAATTATAGTCAACATTTCAACCTGGAAAACACCACATTAGGCCCCCCCGATCAGTGTAGAGCTGATAATGTATAATGGTGATTTTCTGAGGTAAGTTACAGTGTATGCACCAGTAAAAGTCTACCACTCTCCAAATCGTACCATGGCACCGTCTGACACCCAACTGAAGTAACATACATTCCTCGGTTTAATGCTGCGTCAGAAAAGGGCCACAGTTGATGCCAGTTAGATACATTACACCAGCCATTATATGGATGTAACTCAAATGTAAACAATCTAGAGAAGGTTTGCTGGCTGATATCTGGAAGGGGTGGGTGGTCTTGTGAGATATGTTTGGGCTGTCTGGTATTATATCTGCTGAAGAATAGCAACTTAATTGAAGAATAAAATCTGGAATGTCTTGGTAGACCACATGTAGAGGGGATATTTTCTCTTGTGGGAGAATCTAGAACAGTCATTGTTTAAAAATAAGAGGTGCCCGTTTAAAACAGAGAGAAACATTTTTCTCTCAGAGGGCTACAAATCTTTGAAACTCTTTTCCTTATTAAGCGGTTAGAGCTACTACCTCGAAGCTACAGACCCAGGTTTGATCCTGACCTTTGGTGCTGTTTGCGCGTTCTCCTTGTGACCACGTGCGCTTCCTCCTGGTTCTCTGGTTTCCGCCTACATCCGCCTGGCAGTTTTTTAAATTATTATTGTCACCTACATCAAGATATTGTTTTGTGTGCTATCCAACTGAATCAGACTGCACGTGAGTTCAATCATACCATGCACCAGTACATGTGGTGTAAAAAAAGAAAGAAAACTAAGCTCGGAACATAGTGTTACAACTACAGAGAAAGTGCAGATAATAAAAGCGCAAGAGCTGCAACGAAGTAGATTGGGAGATTGGGAATATAAGTTTATGAGAGGTCCGTGCAAGAGTCTAGTAACAGCAGGGGGAAAGCTGTTCCTGAATCTGAAAAGACAAACTTTCAAGCTTTTGTATCTTTTGTGTGACGAGAGAGGGGAGAAAAGAGAATGAGTGGGATGTAAGTAGTCATTGATTACATTGGCAGCTTTCCTGAGATAGTGGAAAGTGTTACATTGACTTTACAATTTTATGAATGGGGGAGCATTTGCAAGATTTGACCATTGTTGAGAGATGAGACTTCCAGCAAACAGATATATTTTACATTACAGGGAATTGCCATTAATGTAACTAATCAATGTAACCAAGGGCTTGGATATCATTAACTGTAAAATTTGTTCCACAGATGTTGACCGATATCATGAGTTCCTTCTGAGACCAGTCATAAATTTTATACTTCTTTACCCTGGAGAAAAGACACTGTGGTTTATGATCTGTTTAAATATATTGTCCCCGTTCTGGCTATTTTTGTTTCTGATTCACATATTAAACTGGAAATATATGATCTGTTGATGGTATTTACACATTTGTCAGAGATTTGGAGAGATCACAAAAAATTAAATGACACCAGAAATAAAACAGAAGTATTTCTTCTTCACCCCAGACAGGCTGTCTGACAGATTGTTCAGCCACAGAGTCCCAACTCAGATCCTGTGTGGTGAATCTTAATGCAAAGCAATGGGAGAATTTGACAATGAGGGGAGAAGAGGGAATGACAGGGGTGTGAGTGGTCCTTGATTACTTTGGCTGATTTTCCGTGCAAACATGAAGTATAGAAAGAGTCAATACGGGGGAAGCTAGTTTGTGCGATGTATTGGGCTGTGTTTATGCAAACTACAGTCCCTTACTCCAAGAATACTGTATCGACTGAGGAGATAGATACTGTAATGTGCCAAAAGCACCAAGATTCCACATCAAGCAGCTTTCTTGGCTCTGTGGAAGGTTTGTTTACACTACAAACAGCAAGCGATAACTTTGACAAGAGTAGACACAAGAGGAACTGCAGATGCTGCCTTACAGGAAAGAGATAAAGTGCTGGAGAAACTCAGCTGGTCAGCCAGCATACCTGGACAATATTTCCAGTGATGTTTCACGTCAGGATCCTTCAGACTGTGGTGGGGGGGGGGGTAAAGGGCTGGAAGAGAGGAGGGGCAGGACAAAGCCTGACAAGTGATAGGTGGGGCTACAGGTGAGGGTGGGGGGATTTAATAGGCAGATTGTTGGACTAAGGCCAGAGATGAAAAGCCAAAACATGTGAGATAAAGACAGATCAGCAGCAGCAGAGTGGCAGAGCAGCAAAAATAGGATTAGGATAGAATTAGGCTAAATAGAATGGTCAGCATGGACTTGATGAGCTGAAGGGCCTGATGTATTTCTGTGTGACTCTATAAGCCTCTGCCCTCACCATGCTAGCTTGTGGAGAAACATCAGTAACATTGGATAACAATGGCAGGTTAGATGTGAGCAGAATCCAAACATCTCTCGTCGTTTGGAGACTGATGGCCTGAGCAGGGTGGTTGTGACAGCCACCAACCCCGGCGCATCAATCAGGCACAAAGCTGGGGCAGGTTAACGACAAAAGGCTTTACTGCTTGAGCATCTTAAGGCTGGGCTGGTGATTGCAAAGATGAATAGTCTGCAGGACAGGAGTTGAACTCTGCCTGAATCGACATTGTAGATTTATCCTCCCAAAGGCAGCAAGAACAATGCAATCTCCAAGATCAAGGCGAAGCCCATAGAGGATTTCAAAAGATTTGCTTTATGCGTTCCTATTTCAACACCCTTCTTCTCCTGAAGCTATTTGCTTTACAGTTTGGTCCACAAGCTACATCAAGCTCATGGCTGGGTCAGACAAACTATTCGCACATGGAAGGAATCACAATCATAGAGTCATACAGCAATGAAACAGGCCCTTCGACCCAACTCGCCCATGCCAACCAAGCTGCCCCATCTACACCACAATCCCACCTGCTCACAATCCGTGTGTTATCCGTATACACTCGCTTGTTCCAGCATGGGCTCCTGACCAGAGACACAAGAGACACAACCTGAGACAGTCAAAGTGACCTATCAGCTGGTCACACGAAGGAGTAGGAAGCAGGAGCAGAAGGGAACCATTTGATCGCTCCGACCGGCTCTGCCATTCACTATATCAGATCCAATTGTACATCTCTCAACCATTTCCTGCCCCCCATACCTTTTGTTGTCTTTTACTTCTGAATGTTGCCTAATCCCTTCTTAAATATATTCAGCATCTTGGCCTCCTCATCCTCTGCCGTACAGGGAAAGGTGCCACACACACTTCCACAGATGAGTGAAGGAATTACTCCAAATCTCAGTCCTAAACACCTTTCTCTGTAACATGAGACTGGCCCCTGCCTCCACCCCTAGGAATCACCCGCCCTGCAACCAGCCAGAGAGCCCTGTCAGAAGTTTCTGACCTTTCAATGAGGCACTCTCCCATTTGCCTCAAGGCTAATGAACATCGGCCGAATTGGCATTTGACTGGCAGAAAGAACACGGTAGGATGAAGATAGACACAAAAAGCTGGAGTAATTCAGCGGATCAGGCAATATCTATGAAGAAAAGGAATAGGTGATGTTTCAGGTCGAGACCCTTCTTCAGAGCCTGATTCTGTGCTGTGTGACTCCATATTGCCAACCAACCCAATTCCTCCTCGTACAGTAGTCTTGCCACCTCAGGAATCAGAGTGCAATATTCACGTATATTGTGCACTGCACAGCTCCAGCATATCCTCCGAATACTCGGGTATAAGAATGTACAACACAGAACAGTACAGTGCAGGAAAAGGCTCTTCCACCCACGATGTCTGTGCCGAACATGATATCAAATTAAACAAATCCCTTCGGCATACACATGATCCATATCCCTCCACTCTCTGCATAGCAATGTACCTATCTAACAGCCTCTTAAAAGCCATTCTCGTATCTGTTTCCACCACCACCCCTAGCAGCATGTTGCAGACACCCAATTTGTCTCATGCATCTGGAATAGAAGAATTAACGGCCAGAATCAGTAATGCTAAATGAAATTATTGAGGGCTTAGGAATTAATTAGGGCCAGGTTTCACTGATTGTTAAGAAATAGAGCATATTTGGTGTGGACAGGATCCTTTGAAGAACTAAAAAAATGAAAGCAATAGATATGATTTATTTAGGTTTCGAGAAGCTCCGATCAGCATGCGATTTACATATGGAAATATCCCAGGGGACCTGAGGGATAGGTTTTTTGAACAGTGAGTGGTCAATATCAGTGGTCGAGAGCTGCCAGAGGAGGTGGTGGAATCAGACACAGTTAATGCATTTAAGATGTGTATAAAATCATAAGAGGGATAGATCGGCTAGATGTACAGAGTCACTTGCCCAGAGTAGGTGAATCGAGGACCAGAGGATATAGGTTTAAGGTGAAGGGGGAAAAATCTTATAGGAATCTGAGTGGTAAATATCACACAAAGAATGGTGGGTGTATGGAACAAGCTGCCAGAGAAGGTAGTTGAGGTTGAGACTATCCCAACATTTAAGAAACAGTTAGTCAGGTACATGGATAGGACATGTTTGGAGGGATATGGACCAAATGCGGGCAGGTGGGACTAGTGTAACTGGGACATTTTGGCCGGTGTGGGCAAGTTGGGCCGATGTGCCTGTTTCCACACTGTATCACTCTATGACTCAATGCATTTACTCAGACACCTAAATAGGAATGGCATAGAAGGATAAGTATGTAATGCAAGCAAATGGTATTAGTATGGATGGGCAAAGGTCAGCATGAACATGTAGGGCTGAGGGGCCCATATCTGTGCTGTACGAGTTTAGAATGTGAATGTAAAAGGGAAGGTTGAAGCATATGCAATCATCTTCAGACAGGAGAGCTGAGTGAATGATCTTTGATGTGCCTAATATGGAAGACAACTCGATTCATTTAAGTTGTAGAAAGCAATGCAAAGTGCAATGTATTACATAAAGGTTTATGGGTCCAGGTCCATCAGGCATCTGCTACTTCACCTGGATTCACCCAGTTTCAGCACAGCTACAACACTGGGATTTAGTTTCTTATCCAACTTATCTCCTAACTACAAAAGTGAGGACAATTCCAACAAACAAAGTCATTTAGCACCCCCATTAGAATCTGCAGTAAATTTAAGGGGGTCATATTTCATTTGCCTGAGTCATGCCCCGCACAAAGGACAATGATTCGGGCATCTGAAGGTAAATCAGCTCAGTCCCAGGACATCACTAAGGAGTAGAGGTGTTGGGAATCTGGCAAGGTAGAGGTGTTGGGAATGCCACAATGCAGAGGTGTTGGGAATGCCGCACTGTAGAGGTGTTGGGAATGCCACACTGTCGGAGGTATTGGGAATGCCGCACTGTAGAGGTGATGGAAATGCCACAGTGTTAGAGGTGTTGGGAATGCCACATTGTCCAACGTGATGGGAATACCACACTGTCAGAGCTGCTGATCAATAGGGATCACCTGTTCACTCAGCTGGATAACGAATCTGCCATGGCACTATTTCTAGGTTTGAGAAGAATGACCGTACAGACTTTCTGATTCATATTTATTCAAGAATAAAAATCATATAAACATTACCAGGTTATTATGAGATGGCTATCTGTGGGAGATTGCTGTGCACACATCCTATAGTGACTCCTGTCAAAAGCATTGCATTGGCTGCATAGTCCGTTACTGCTGCTGCAGGAACGCGTGCCTTTCTTTCTTGAAACAAACTCCAGGAGTCGTGCAGCAAAGTTTGGAGACGTGTGATTAATTGGTATCTTTCTGACAACCAGTGTGTGTGGAATCAGTGGGACAATTACAGACCTGAGAGCATCAGTTGTGATAATTACAGGCATTTGCTGTGCTCCTTACAAGGTACGGCAAACCGTCAGACATTCGGCTGCATTTAGTGCCAGCTTCAATCTGCTCGATTACTGCTGCATTAATGAGTAACAAACACTTTATGTGTCTTCTACGATAACATACAACCTGTTGTCAAAAGCAAGTGACAATCTCAATCCTTCAAGTGATTCAGCACCACCACTAAAACGTCAGGAAGAGAACATCTGTGCGGGCACGTCATGCCAAGAAGATAAGGAAGAGGAGTGGGAGTCGGCCATTTGGCCCATCGAACCTGTTCCACCTGAGCTTTTCCCCGGCTCCATTTCCCCCACTTGTCTCCCACACCCCAATTCCCTGAGAGGATGATAACCGATATATTTCACCTTAAAATAGCTCACAGTTGGATAGAGCGAATATGGAGAGGATGTTTCCACGAATGCGAGAGTCTAGGACCAGAGGCCATAGCCTCAGAATAAATGAACGTACCTTTAGGAATGAGATAAGAAGGTATTTCTTTAGTCAGAGGGTGGTGAATCTGTGGAATCCATTGATTGTGGAAGTTAATAGATATTTTTTAGGCAGAGATTGATAAATTCTTGATGAGTACAGGTGTCAGGGGTTATGGGGTGAAGGCAGAGGAATGGGGTTGAGAGGGAAAGGTAGGTTAGCCATGAGTGAATGGCAGAGTAGATTGATGGGCCGAATGGCCTAATTATTCTATCACATTTACATGAACTAGGGTAGTCAATTCCCTGGAGGGGTCTAAGAGCACAACCTTCAGGCTCAGAGGTGTACGTACTAGCAGTGGGCCGAGGCCTGTCATATAGAGAGCATGGGTACTGGCAGTATTTGGAAACAAGAATGGATCTTCCAATCAATGGTCAGGAAAGAATGGTAGAATGGTAGAATCCAAACAGTCAGTAACCAGAACATTGCTGATAGAACAAAATAATCAAATTTATACAGAAATCCAAGTTGTGGTGTTTGAAAAGATGTGGAATTTCTCAGCCAGTCAGCAGAGTCAGTGCGATGAAAACGTCTACAGTACATGTGTTTATTCTGTCACTGAATGGCCAGGGCACATTCACCCACGAGGGTGGTGATTTTTCTGAATGTTATGCCATTCCCACTCCCCGCCTGTGAATAGGAGGGGGCAGCCAGGAGAGAGCTCTGTCCCACGGAGTGGCAGGCAGCCCTGCCTCACAGTTGCAGCTCATCAAATACCTACACCACCGTGGCTACGCCTCATCTCACTGCTACCATCCGCAAGAAGGTACAGGAGCCTGAGAACTCTTACCTCCAGATTCAAGAACAGCTTCTTCCCTTCAGCTTTCAGGCTCTTGAACCAACCCTAATCACAACCTTATCTCTTAGACTTAGGGATATAGTGCGGAAACAGACCCTTCGGCCCACTGAGTCTATGCTGACCAGCGATCGCTCTGTCAAGTCAAGTCAAGTCAAGTCAAGTCAAGTCAAGTTTATTCGTGACATACACATACGAGATGTGCAGTGAAATGAAAAGTGGCAATGCTCGCGGACTTTGTGCAAAAAGACAAACAAACAAACAACCAAACAAACTATAAACACAATCATAAATCACATCTTTTACATATTAAATATTGGAAGGAAAAACATTCAGTAAAGTTAGTCCCTGGTGAGATAGGAGTTTACAGTCCGAATGGCCTCTGAGAAGAAACTCCTTCTCAACCTCTCCGTTCTCACAGCATGGCAACGGAGGCGTTTGCCTGACCGTAGCAGCTGGAACAGTCCGTTGCATGGGTGGAAGGGGTCTCCCATGATTTTATTGGCCCTGGATTTGCACCTCCTGATGTATAGTTCCTGCAGGGGGGCGAGTGAAGTTCCCATAGCGCGTTTGGCCGAACGCACTACTCTCTGCAAAGCCTTCTTGTCCTGGGCAGAGCAATTCCTAAACCAGATGGTAATATTTCCGGACAAGATGCTTTCCACAGCCGCTGAGTAGAAGCACTGGACGATCCTCGGAGACACTCTGAACTATCCCACACACTAGGGACAATTTACAATTTTACTGGAACCAATCAGCCTAGAAACCTGAACATCTTTGGAGTGTGGGAGAAAACCGGAGCACCCGAAGAAAATCCATGCGGTCACAGGGAGAACATACAAGCTCCATACAGACAGCACCCGTAGTCAGGATCAAGCTCAGGTCTCCGGCGCAGTAAGGCAGCAACTCTACCACCCCGCCCCAAAATCTCAGCACCAAAATACTAAGGACTTTGTATAAGGTTGCACTATGTGCTCTGGCTTGCACTATTATGGATTGGTTATCAAGTATAACTGATTATTACCTGTATTGTATAAGACTCTGAAGTAGGGTCCCGAACCAAAACATCACCTATCCATTCCCTTCACAGATGCTGCATGAGGTCCTTCCTCCAGTAGTTTGTGTTTTGCTCAAGTTTCCAGCATCTGCAGTTCCTTGTGTCTCCATTTATTATATTATTGTTTATTGTATGATTAATTGGTGTGTGGTTGTATTAATGTGTGCGTAAAACTGCAGCAAGTGAGAAGTTCACTGTTCACAGTGCATATGGCAATTAAACACCTTTGACTTGGGCGCCACACAGAGGACAGACGGGAACATAGCAGCATCCAAAATCCTGAACAAACTGGTGGCTGTTCCCATCTGGTGGCTGAATGGGAGAATAGCAGTAGGATGTAAAATGGGGACGAGATCTGAGCTGAACCTAGCAGCAGCAACTGAGTTAGATCAGTGACATCTCATCAGCTGGAAAGGTTGCTTTCTTTCTTTATGGCTAAAGTCCTTAGTAGTTTGGTGCTGAGATTTTGGGGCGGCACAGTGGTGTGGCAGCAGAGTTGCTGCCTTACAGCGCCAGAGACCCGAGTTCGGGTCTCAAGAGTCAAGAGTCAAGAGTGTTTTATTTTCATATTTCCCAGATAGAACAATGAAATTCTTACTTGCTGCAGCACAACAGAATATGTAAACATAGTATTCTGTAAACAATATAATAAACCAGATTTTAAAAAAGTTCAGTGTGTGTAGATCGGCTATTGCATGCTAGCCAATCCTAGTCCCTCCCTAGTACCATCCAGGCACGAACGTAACCCTAGAAAAGGGGCAGGCAGCCGGCAGAGCCCTCTTCCGCCTGGCGCTGTGACTCGTGGATGGCCAGCTTGGCCAGGCCCAGGAGCAACCCAACCAGGACATCTTTGGCCCTACCCTCTCCCCTACGCAGAGGTTGTCCAAAGATGAGCATGGTGGGTGAGAAATGCAGCCAGAAGGCAAGGAGCAGCCCCTTTAGATAATGGAACAGGCTCACACACTCCATATACACGTGGTACACAGACTCTTCCAGCTCGCAAAAGTGACAGGCGGCTGGTGAGTCTGTGAATCTCGACAGAAACAGGTTGCAGTGGCTCCTCAGTGCAGTACCCTCCAGCCCAGGTCCCTGATGTAGAGCGGGAGAATCCCTGCCTAGAGGGACCCCCACTAGGGTGGGGGGGGCCTCGCGACTGGAAGGCAACACCGACCGCCACTCAGTGTCCGGACGGTGGACCAGGGCGAGGAAATGCAGGGTGTGGAGGAAGAGCCCGGACAGGAGATGCCTCCCTGTGTTTCGGAGGGAGATGAAGGGTGTCGAGGAAAGGCGGCTCAAGTTGTGTGGGACCGGCTCACGGGAACGATTACGGCGCCAGGGTCCGACGAGTACTTACGGCTGAGCGGGGGTTTGCTCAGCTGCAAGTACTCCACACGTTCGAGCCCCCCCAACACCCGGTGGGGCGGGACAAGGGCCGGCTGCTCTCACGCCCAAGCCGTCGCCCTCCGCAACACGGCAACCAGGTTCCAGACTCTCAATAAGTTCCGGTAGAAGCTAGGCATCCTCAGCAGGACAGCATGGCTGATGCCCACCATCGGGATCTGCGTACCTGGAAGCCACGTTGGAAAAAGTGTGTCGCCAGCACGTGCCACCTGGGAGGACACCCTGAATACAGGTATCTCTGCAGTCCTGAGGCAGAGAGCCGTCAACTGGGTGCGAATGCACGCCAGCAACTGACCGATCTGAAGACTCAGGACCGCTGCAGAGACCCAGTACTTTCCGTTGCACCAGAAGAAGTCCACCAACTTCTTCTGGATGATCCCAACAAAGGTGGCTGATGGGACCAATTTGGTCAATCTGTACCAGAGCAGGGAGGCTACGAGTCAGTTAATGACCAACACCCTGACCCGGAAGGAAAGCACTCTGAGGAGACCCGACCAGCGCCTCAGCCGGGCGACGACTTTCATCTCCAGCTGCTGCCAGTTCGCCGACCAGGTCTACGCAATGGGACTCAGGGAGACTCCCAAGTAGAGGAGGTGCGTGGTGCTCCATGCGAAAGACCTCATCTTTCACCGGTGGTTACACCGGTCTCCTGAGCCAGGTAGATCAGGTCCCGACCAGATGGATATTGTCCTGGATGGACCGGCCCGGGACCGTGTAAGACTGGTCAGGGTGGATCACTGGGCCAGCACTGGGCCCAGATGGTTGGCCATTGCCTTTGCAAAGACTTTGTAGTCGGTGCAGAGGAGGGAGACCGGGCGCTAGTTGTTTAGAAGGCGGAGATCGCCCTTCTTGGGCAGAAGGACCATGACAGCCCTCCGCCAAGACAGCGGCATCTCTCTGGTCACCAGGCTCTCCCTCAGGACTATGATGTAGTCTTCCCCCAGGATCCCCCACAATGTGCAGAGGAACTCTGGTGTCAGGCCGTTCAGCCCGGGGGATTTGCCCCTTCAGAACTGATGGAGGGCCGTGGTCAATTCGTCCAGTGTCAGGGGCAGTGTCCAGACGCTCGGCACCCTCCAGGCTCACTGTGGCTGGACCTTCCCACAGATCACTGCACTCATCCCCGCCGGAGCTATCCAGTGAGAACAAGTTCCCACAAACACAGTGGCGCTGCGGAAGAGTTGCCGTCTTACAGCACCAGAGACCCAGGTTCGATCCTCACTATGGGTGCCGTCTGTACGGAGTTTGCACATTCTCCCTGTGGGCTTTCTCACGGATTCACACCTGCGACTCACCGCCCGCCCTCCTCGACCAGGAGACTCAGGAACACAACAAAGACCCAGTGTTTCCTGTTGCTGCAGAAGAAATCCATCGACTTTGTCTGGATCTTGGCGGCAAAGGCAGAGGGCGGAACCAAAGTGACTAACAAATACCACAGCATGGAGATCAGCAGCTGGCCAGCTCTCTGCCCTGTCGTAAAGATCCTGGAGTGGTGCTGCCCAGTGCCCTCGGCGCTGGCAGATACTGCTTCTTTAGGCAGATTAATTGATTCAAAGATACGCCATGGAAACAGCTCTTTCGACCCACTGAGTCCACGCTGTCCATCGATCCCCTGCTCACAATCGGCTTATGTTATCCCACTTTTGCCTCCATTTTACTGAGGCCAATTCATTCACACGTTCACAAGTTATAGTAGAATTAGGCCATTTGGCCCATCGAGTGTACTACGCCATTCAATCATAGCTGATCTCTGTCTCCTAATCCCATTTTCTTGCCTTCTCCCCATAACCTTGACTCCCGTTCTAATCAAGAATGTGTCCGTCTCTTCTTTAATAAATCCACTGACTTGGCCTCCACAGCTCTTTGTGGCAATGAGTTCCACAGATTAACTACCGACTGACTCAAGAAGTTCCACCTCACCTCCTTTCTAAAAGAGCGCCCTTTAATAGTAAGATTAGACGAGAACTTACCAGTTTAAAGTTTGTTCTGCATTTTATGAGGAGTTACGATGAGGGATTACGTGAAGAACCCCACCACGACGCATGCGTGTCATTCTTCAAAGCAGCGGTGTGAAATCACAGATAACTGTAATGACTAAACATAGTAAGATTAGAGAAGAGATACCAGTTAAGTATATGATCAAAGGTGGGAGCGGAGGGCACGTAATCCCTCATCGTAACTCCTCATAAAATACAGATCAAACTTCAAACTGGTAATTTCTCGTTTAATCTTACTATTTTACTTCGGAGTCACGTGGGTGACTACGTGAAGATTTTAAAGCTCTGTGATTTCATGCCGTGGAAACGAGTCCATGCATCACGTCTGCCTTGATGACTGTAGGAGGAATTGTGTTAACATAATTTGGACATGAATTCGACATTGAAATCATAAAATTTATTAACACAAATTTATAACCCCTTTTTATGGGTTTAAATTAATTTACAGAACTTAAATTTGTTTCTGCAAACGTTCCAGGTTTCATTACTGGTTTATTGTAAAATAATTGGAATGTTTTTTCCCCAGACCATCCTGCTGCCTTGAGGATTTGGTCCATTGGTACATCCAACTGTATCGCTGCCAATGTAGCTGCAGCCCTGGTGGAATGAGATTTTAAAATATTAGTATCCACCCCAGCCTGTGTTAGCACCTGGTTCAGCCATCTTGAGATGGTCTGGACCGTCACTCTTTTGTGTGGTTGCTAGTGGCTGACCAAAAAGTGCCTTCTCATTGCCTCTTAGGATTTTCGTTTTCTCCATGTATAACGACAGATGTCTTATTATACACAGACGGTCATCTGTTTGGGTATGACCTAAATTGTATATTGAGGCCTGCTGATCCCTGTCTGTTCTGCTTACTAACTCATAGATATGAAACGTAATATTTTCTGTTGAGGAAGTCATGTTGTCCAGTCTTAGTTTATGCAGTGACTGTACCCTCTGTGCCGTGACCAATGCCATTAGCATGACTGTTTTTAATGTCAGTCTGTGTAGGGACAGAGCTGTTGCTGGAGACCAATTCCTGAGCATCTTCAGGATAATACTTACATCCCATATTTGGGAGTACCTGGTTCTTGGAGATTAGTATTAAAAATTCCCCTCATAAGTTTTGTTACCAGTGGGTGAGTCCCAACAGAGTAACGCTCTGTCCCCTGCCATAGGTAAGTCGATAGGGCACTTCTGGCGCAGTTGATGGCACTGTAACTGAGCCCCTCATCATAGTGGAGGCCTGCCAGATATTCCAGAACAGACGGGATGTTCATGTCTCTGTAGGTGATGTTGTTTTTATGGCAGTGCATCGCCCACTTCCTGATATAGACCAGATACTGTTTTTTGGTTGACTGTCTTTGGGCCGCCGAGATCATGTTCACTGTTCGGTCCGTCAGTCCCAGTTGTAGTAGAGGTGTTTTTAAAACTCGACAAATTAATAAGTTCAAATGTTTATGGCATGGGTGGCTATCCCTTGTTACGGGATGTAGCAATAAATCTGGTCTATGTGGGATGGTGATACATGGTTCTAATACCATGTTTAATACCACTGGGAACCATGGTTGAGTAGGCCAATCGGGTACTACCAATACCAGACGCAGAGTCTTGTTGTATTTTCCTTAATACCCGACTGATGAGGCAGGAAAGAGGGAATGCGTAAATAAACAATTTCCCCCCCAATGCAGCGAAAATGCATCTGTAGCCGCTGCCCCAGGGTCTGGTTCCCATGAAACATAATTTGATAACTGGTGGTTAAGTCTGGATGCGAATAGATCGATATCTGGTGTTCCATATTTTGCTGTAATATCAGCAAATACTTTTTTATTCAACATCCATTCGGTGTTTTCATTAAATTTGCGTGACCTGGTGTCTGCCACTAAATTTAGTCTTCCTGGTAGGTAAGTGGCTGATATCCAAATATCTCTCTGGATACACCATTGCCAAATTGTATTAGCCAGATTGTCACATGATGTCGATTTGTTTCCACCCATGTGGTTAATGTATGCTACCACGGTGGTATTGTCTATCTGTAGTCTAACATGCTGGTGATATGATCCAGTACAATATGACTTTAGGCCATGGAATGCACCCAACATTTCCAGGTAGTTTATGCCCAGTGTGAGTAATAATGATGCCTCCTGAGCAGTCCATCTACCTCCACAGCAGGCGATGGTATTGGTGGCTCCCCACCCAAGTGCACTGGCATCGGTGTGTAGTACCATGGAAAGGTTACTGACAATGATTGGATTGGAACAAAGCCAGATGTTATCTATCCACCATTTTATTCCATTTTAGCTTGATTGGTAGTTTCATAGGTCTGTCAAAGTGACCTGCATTAATTTAGAGTGCTTGTATTTTTGCTCTCTGTAAGTTTTGGTAATGTAGAGGTCTAAATTGTGTGGCTGGAAAGGCAGCCACCATTTGCCAATTACTTTTGCTACAAATCTGATGGATGGTTTGCTGATGTCAATGAGGTTATGCAAGCCTCTATTAAATCTCTAGCCTTTCCCTTAGGCAGAGTCACCGACATGTGAACTGAGTCAATGGTGAAACCCCCAAATAGTCCATAGTAGTGGAAGGCGTTAATTTAGATTTAGCTGGATGGATAATAAATCCCAGTTTTCCAAATAACTGTTTTGTGGCTGTTACAGTTTGTTTGGCCAATTCCAAAGTTTTGCCCACAATGAGTATGTCATCTAAATATGCCATGACCATGTGTTTACGTTTCCGTAGAAACGCTAGGGCTGGTTTCAAAATTTTTGTGAACAGCCTGGGGCTGATGACCCATTTGGCAGTGCTTTATACTGCCAGAGTTGTCCCATCCAGTTGAATTTTAAGTAACATCTGTGGTCACCTCGTATAGGCACTGAATAGTAAGCATCTTTTAAATTGATGCTGGCCATGAAGTAAGCTTTGGAAATTAATTGTTTAGCAGTAACAAAGGTATCCATTTTGTCAGATCTATAGTGATGCGACAACCACCATCTTTTTTGTTTTTGATAAATATATTGGACACGAATTCGAATGGTTCGTGTTGAGTTTTCTCAATTACACCTTTTATGTAAAGCTGCTCCAGTTCAGCTTGCGCTTTTGATTTTTCTTTATCAGAAGGCACGAACATTCGGTTCGGTATATGTTGAACTGGAGGGCTGTACTTGTGTATAAACTCTATTGTATATCCCTGGATACTGCTTAAGATGTAAGTATCGGTTGTTAACATGCTCCATGCATTCAGAAAAGAGTGTAGTCTCCCCCCCAACCTCCATGCTCCCTGTATTTTGTAGGGAACCAGACCCACCTACCTCCATAGTTACCAGTGGCAGGTTTACTTTTTGTAGGTTCTTCGCTGCTGTTGTTGCGCTGGTGTCTGGATTTTCGGTTTGGGTGGCGTTGGAGGTCCCCGCATCTTCCAAGAAGGCCGGCCTAGGCCATGGCCTAAAAAGACTCATGTTTTGAATACCGGGCCTTCGAGCTTTCACCAGTTCTGCTGGTGGGTGCGTAGGGGTGCTGTCTTTGGCTGTAGTGTTTGTTGGAGTCCATTTTATTAGTCCAGTAGGTTATCTTGTTCCTGCACCCCTTGCACACTTGTCTTTCCTTCTGCGGACCCCTCTTCCAGGTCAGCCCAGAACTGACCCGCAGTGCTCCCCTCTGATGAGGTAGAAGCACTGTGCAGTCCTTCAAGAGGTACTGCTGTGGGTTTATCATAGGGCCCACAGTGACTCGACTCCATCTCCCGGAGTCTGTCACATTGGAGCAAATGCTCCACACACCGCTCCATCCGGCTCCAGCGCTCTCGGTCGCTGGCCGCCCGCGGTTGTTCAAAGTCGGACTCCTCTGAGTCCACGACCTTGTTTGTTTTTGTGTCTAGCCTTTCCGCCCGGCTGCGTGGATCTGGCCGGTGCGGAGGCGACATCGGGCACAGCTGATCCCACTATCGGTGATCCGAGTGCCGCTGGCTGCTGCTGGCTGCCCGCTGCTCCGCGGTCCTCCCTCACCAGCTTTGTCCTTACTGCCGTGGAGTGGATCTGGCCGGTGCGGAGGCGACATCGGACACAGCTGATCGCATCTAGCCCACCAGCTTGGTCGCAGCCCGTTGGTTTCTCCACCTGTAATGAGCATGGTAAAAACACAAAAAAGACCGCAGCTCTTACCTGCAGGTCCAGGTTTAAATTGTCACTACGGGGGAACGTCGTTCCACTCCGTCTCCTGCCGTTTTCGACTTGTCCAAAAAGTCGACGGCCCCATTTGAATAGTCTCCCGCCCGGCCGTGGTGTTCTGGCCGGCGCGGGACCAAAAGTCGGAACAGCTGATCCCTTACGGGGCTTGTGCCTTCAGCTGCTGCTGGCTCCCGCAACTTCGCGGTCCTCCCCAGCCAGCTTTACTCGCAGCACTTGTGGACACTATTTTGTCCAGCTTCCCCCCCCCGTGTAAAAACAGCGTGGGGACAAAAACTACTGCAGAGTAAATCACTTACCTGCAGGTCACGGTTTCAAACTTACCGCTGCGGGGGAACGCTCCACCCCGCCTGTCGTTTGGCAAGCGTGAAGCGATATGACACGCATGCGTCGTGGCGGGGCTCTTCACGTAGTCACTCACGTGACTCCGAAGTAAAATTCTGAGGCTATGACCTCTGATCCTAGGCTCTCCCACCAGTGGAAACAGCCTTTTTAGCCAATTAGCCAATTAGCTTACGATGCCCGGATCTTTGGGATGTGGGAGGAAACCGGAGCAACCGGAGCAACCAGAGGAAACCCACGTGATCACAGAGAACATGCAAACTCCACACAGGAAGCATCCAAGATAAGCATGCACCCCATGTCTCAGGTGCTGTGTGGCAGCAGCTCAACCATCTGCACAACTGCACTGACACTGTGCATTCTTTGTCCATATCTTGAAAAATAGCATATAATTTTAATTTTGGCGATTAAAGATTAAAACCTTGCAATGATAGGGGAATAAATATCAAAAGCAGTAAGCAGGAATCAATGAGGCAAGGAGAACAAGGAGGTAAGGTCATACGGAATAGTAGAATTAGGCCATTCGGCTCATCAAGTCTATTCAATCATGGCTGATCTATCCCTCCCTCCAAATCCCATTCTCCTGCCTTCTCCCCATAACCTCTGACACCTGCACTAATCAACATGCAAGAGGGGGCATTGGAGCGTATCCTCTTTGATTGCCAGCTGCCTGCCTGACACGGTTCCCAACCCTCTGGCCAGCTTGGTGTCCTCCCTGCGTTACCGTGTGTCCCAAGAAGCTGTCTCTCGGGAACCCCCGGCCACTGCTTCATTGTATTTTTCCAGAGACGCAGGCTGCTTAATCAACCGTGAGGCCTGTTTGCAGGGCAGTGGAAGATCCGCTGGCACAGGCTCGCAGCCTCTCATGCCCTGAGGGACTATCCTCGGCCTGTGTTGTGAACAGGGAGGATCAGGCCTTGGCAGTCAGGAGATGCCTTCTCCGTTCCATCTCATTCACGTTACACTCAAACAATGCCTACAATATCCTCCCTTCAAAAACCTGCTTTTATATAATAAATACAATCAAGACATAGCTTCCTCTGTAATTTTTCCTGCCACATTTACATCAAAAATTAGCTTTGCTCATAATATATACAGTTAATACAATCAGGACATTTTTTCAACAATTTTTACACAGATTTTTATTTTAAATATATATTTTATTCATAATATTTACATTAAACACAATCAAAACGTCTTTCTTTATGATTTGCAGTAATTTCCATTTAAAAAATATGTTGTATTCCTAACATATACAGTAAGTACAATCGGGACAAGCCTTTCTCTATATTCCCACACTGTGCATCAACACCACTCCTGTATCCTCTTGTGAAACCATTCAGAGCTTGTTACATAGGGCCCAGCCCCTCCATATCCAGAGGCAACAGGGCCATTTTATTTGAAAAATAAACTTTATTCACCAGTAATTATTCACAAGGAATATTTTGTTAATTCATGTTGTTACTTTTGTTAATTCATTATGTTGTACGATCATAAGTCTGTGATTGCAGGCCGCTCTGAGGAAGAATCAGCTCCACATCCCAGCCTTTCAAAAGCAGCTTATCAGGTCCTGGTTGTAGCATCTCACTGACAGACTGTCAGTGGACAATGTGCAGACCACAGCCCTGGGGCTTACACTGAGCTAATGTGATTGTGATATTTACATAAGCATCCCCGGGGGCTGATTAATGCGCCAGTGAATGGTCTTATTCCTCCATGCGAGTTCCCATCAAATTAACCCATGGATTTGTGTGGCTCTTCCCCCAGCCACGCCAGCTGCCCCGGGTTTGTGATAAGATGTGCAGATTCCACCAAGAGCTTTGCCACACAAAGCAGGACTCCTTGATCGTTCTGCCTCCGGAAGGAGTCGAAGTGCTTCGGACCACGCTCTCCTCATTCTCCTCCCAGACCTCGGAACCACCAAGGTGGGGCCCTCATCCTTCCCTCCTACCACCACATCAAAGCCTGGCCTTTCTTAAAAAGTGGGATAACATTAGCTACCCTCCAATCCACAGGAACTTATCCTGAATCTATAGAACATTGGAAAATTATCACCAATGCGTCCACGGTTTCTAGAGCCACTTCCTTAAGTACCCCGGGATGCAGACCATCAGGCCCTGGGGATTTATCAGCCTTCAGTCCCATCAGTCTACCCAACACCATTTCCTGCCTAATGTGGATTTCCTTCAGTTCCTCCGTCACCCCAGATCCTCTGGCCAATAGTACATCAGGAAGATTGTTTGTGTCCTCCTTAGTGAAGACAGATTCAAAGTGCCTGTTCAACTCTTCTACCATTTCCTTGTTCCCCATAATAAATTCACCTTTTTTAGTCTTCAAGTGTCCAACTTTGGTCTTAACTATTTTTTTCCTCTTCACATACCTAAAGAAGCTTTTACTGTCTGGGTATGAGACCTGAGTGTCATGGTACACCAGTCATTGAAAGTAGGCATGCAGGTGCAGCAGGCAGTGAAGAAAGCGAATGGTATGTTAGCATTCATAACAAAAGGATTTGAGTATAGAAACAGGGAGATTCTACTGCAGTTGTACAGGGTCTTGGTGAGACCACACCTGGAGTATTGCGTACCGTTTTGGTCTCCTAATCTGAGGAAAGACATTCTTGCCATAGAGGGAGTACAGAGAAGGTTCACCAGACTGATTCCTGGGATGTCAGGACATTCATATGAAGAAAGACTGGATAGACTCGGCTTGTACTCGTTCGAATTTAGAAGATTGAGGGGCTATCTTATAAAAACTTACAAAATTCTTAAGGGGTTGGACAGGCTAGATGCAGGAAGATTGTTCCCGATGTTGGGGAAGTCCAGAACAAGGGGTCACAGTTTAAGGATAAGGGGGAAATCTTTTAGGACCGAGATGAGAAAAACATTTTTCACACAGAAAGTAGTGAATCTCTGGAATTCTCTGCCAAAGAAGGTAGTTGAGGCCAGTTCATTAGCTATATTTAAGAGGGAGTTAGATGTGGCCCTTGTGGCTAAAGGGATCAGGGGGTATGGAGAGAAGGGATACTGAGTTGGATGATCAGCCATGATCATATTGAATGGCGGTGCAGGCTCGAAGGGCTGAATGGCCTACTCCTGCACCTAATTTCTATGTTTCTATGTTTCTATCCTCCTTTATATTTTTTGCTAGCTTACCTTCGTACTTAATCTTTTCTCCCCATATTGCCTTTTAAGTTATCTTCTGTTGCCCCTTAAACATTACCCATTCCTCTTGCTTCCCACTCATCTTTGCTATGTTGTACTTCTTCTCTTTTATTTTTATACTGTCCCTGACATCCCTTGTCAGCCACGGTTCGCCGCTTACTCCCGTTGGAATCTTTCTTCCTCTATGGAATGAACTGATCCTGCACCTTCTGTATTATTCCCAGAAATACCTGCCATTGTTGTTCCACTGTCATCCCTGCTAGGGTATCTTTCCAGTCAACTTTGGCCAGCTCTTCCCTCATGGCTCCATAATCCCCTTTATTTAACTGTAACACTGACACCTCCGATTTACCCTTCTCACTCTCCAATTGTAGATTATGCATATTATGGTCACCGCCTCCTAATGGCTCCTTTACCTCAAGTTCCTTTATCAAATCCGGTTCATTACATAACACAAAATCCAGAATTGCCTACTCTCTGGTAGGCTCCAATACAAGCTGCTCTAAAAATGCATCACAGAGGCACTCCACAAACTCCCTTTCTTGGGGTCCAGTACCAACCTGATTTTCCCAGTCTACCTGCATGTTGAAATCTCCCATAACAACTGTAGCATTACCTTTACTACATGCCAATTTAAACTCCTGATTCAACTTGCATCTTTCTTTATGATTGCACCAACGTGCTGGGTCCAGGACAGATCTTCGGAGACATGCACACCCTGGAGCTTGAATTTGTTGACTCTCTCCACCACCGACCCACATATCCATGGGAAGATTCCCATGTACTCACCGGGAGAGTTAAAAGCCTCAAATTCTACATAGACTATTATTGTTATTGTTTGTGTGTACGCATATGTGTGTGTGTATATATATATATATATATATACACACACTGAACCTTTTTTTCCTCGTGTTTATTATATTGTTTACAGTGTATGATGTTTACATATTCTGTTGTGCTGCTGTAAGTAAGAATTTCATTTTTCTATCTGGGACATATGACAATATGACACTCTTGAATCTATTTATCTCCAAAGATTAGCCTTTTTTTGCAAACCAGCATCTGCAGTCCATTGCGTCTTCATTAGGCATGGTTCATCTAAGTATGCTTGCTTGTTCTTTTTTGTCACGCTCTGGGTGCCCACTCTACTCCCAACAGCACACACTAGACCCTTCCTATACAAATCTCAGGCAGTATCGCTAAGGCTATATGACAATAAGACAGACTAAAAATTACTCCCATCACCAGATACCTGTTCCAAATCCAAACTTCAATCCTGCTGTCCTTCCCTTTTCCATCTACATATAGTGTAAACTCCACAGTCATGGAGGATGGCTAATATTGTTCCTTTCTTTAAGAAGGCCAACAGAGATAAGCCAGGTAACTAGATAAACCAGGCGAGCCAGGTAACTACAGGCCAGTGAGCCAGAGATAGGGAAATCAAGGGACAAAACATTTGGAAAGCCTGGGGCTGATCAGGGATAGTCATCGTGGCTTTGTGCAGAGAAAATCTCTCTCATTAATTTGATTGAAATTTTTGAGACAGTAACAAAAAGGACCGATGGAGCATAGACTTTATCCATATGCACTTTACTAAACCATTTGACAAAATCCCACATAGAAGTGGAGGTATGATCAGTAACAAAAGTTGGTGGTGTGGATAATGAGGAAGGTTGGTGAAGACTTCAACAGGATACAGATCAGACGGGTTGCTGAGCTTTGGGAGCTGGAATTTAATCCCGATAAGTGCCAGTTGATATATTTTTGTAATTCAATATAGTGGTAGGGCAAATATAGTAAATGATAGGGCACTGAGGAATGTTGATTAACAGAGGGACCTTGAGGTTCAAGTCCATAGTTCCTTGTAATAAGCAATACAGCTAAATAAGTACGTGAAGAAGGCATATGGCATGTTTGCCTTCATAGATTCCTCCATCTATATACTATTAAAAGTCTCAACTTATTTGTCTGTCTGTCTGTGCTCTCATTTTTGCTGAATCTTACTCAGCTTTCTCCCGTGGTCGTTCATATCAAGTTTCTTCACATTTGATGTTATATTTCACGTTATTGATATTTAAAGTTTTTAAAAAGCCAACTTTGAGAATAATAAGACTGTGAGTGAGACTTTTCTATCAGCTTCCAGTGATGATGTCACAGTGGCATCTCAGACTCCTCCAATCACAATGGGATCTAATTTACACAAGCTGCCGTGAACATTCCAGCAACCGAAAATGACATCACAATGTGATCTCTGCTGCTATGAGATTTGACGGAATGGGGGATGGGAGGAGAAGAAATGTTATTTAAAAATTGTCTTTAGTGGGGGAGTGCGAAAGGGCAGAGGTGAGGGAGGGAGTGACTGAGGGTAGGGAAAAGGAGAGGAAGGGAGAGGTGACAGAGAAACAATGGGATCAGCAGCTTCAAGGGGAATAAGACCCCCCCCCCCCCCCCCACACACACACGTGGGAAGGATTGATTGGCTCAAGGGAGCACTGATGCCAATCCAAAAGTTGAGTCAATTCATTGGCTCTGGGAAGGTTGGGGTTGCACTGGAGAGAGTGCAGAACTGATTCACCAGAATGTAGGCTGGATTAGAGGACTTCAGTTATAGGGAGAGGCTGGATAGGCTAGGTTTATTTTCCTATGGGAGGAGGCTGAGGGGTGAACTGACAGAAGTATATTAAATTATGTGTACAAGATCATACGAGCAATAGATAGGGTAAATGCACAGTCTTTTAACCAGAGTAGGGGAATCAAGAACCAGAGGACATAGGTTTAAGGTAGGTTTAAGGGTCTCAGCCCGTGATGGGTGATGGCTCCTGACTCACCATTCGGCCAAGGTTACCAATACCCATTGACCTGCTCTCTGCTGCCCCCACCTTGCCTTAGACACTCACCTGATCTCCACTCCGAAACCGCACCACTCCACCACCTCTTGCACGTCCTGATCTTCCACTCCGTCCATCTCCCTCTCATCTCCCATTGCTCTGACATCTCCCCCTTTAACTGATGGTCAAACCAAGCCCAGGTCAAGAGTGAGCATACAATTGTTGGCACCTTCACCCCACCGGTCCCTCGCTGGATCTGCTCTCTGTGCTGGGTGGTTTGTTGTGATGGGGCAATGTACAATGCCTGGGCACTGCCAGTTTAAAGCAGTGGATTTACAACCAGACTGGTGGTTGGTGCAATATGGCTACAAGCAAATGCCTCACTCTTAAGATCACGCTCAAACTCCATGGGTTGACAGCAACTTCCTAAGCCTTGCTGTGAACTCTGGCATCACAACTTTCTGTGGCTACCATCTCAGTAGTGTAACCTCAGTATATGTGTGTGTGTATATGCACAATTTATGTGGGCTTTGCAGAGGCAACATCTAATTGCCCATCCCTTATTGCCCTTGAGAAGGTGGTGGTGAAGGTGAGCTGGCTTCATGAGATATGGGTATACTCACTACGCTGTTAGAGAAAGCATTCTCACTTAGATCCACCTCTCCCAAAAAGGTGGGCTTCAGCTCTCCTTGTATTAGAGATCAATCCCTCATCCAGTCTGTGCCATCTCCAAACTCAAGTTCTCCAGTAGACCAACACTCACCCCCAATCGCCTCCAACACCCCCCACACACAGATACATACACATACATTTCCATACTCTAAATCACACATTCACCAGCTTGCACTCTATCCAACACCATGCCATTGCCCACACTTGTTTCTTTTTCATACACATTTGAGTGACTCCATTTATACCTCACGCTGTCTCAGCAAGGCCAGCAGCATAATCAAGGATGAGTCACATCCTGGCCACTACCTCTTCTCCCCTCTCTCATCAGGCAAAAGGTGTAAATGTGTGAAAACGCACACCTCCAGATTCAGGGCATAAATCTGTACCTTCATAAAGTTCAATTGTGTATGGAGTCATGCAAACCCTTACCAAACTACAGGTTAGTAGTCAACTGGAATATTGTGTTCCTTTTCAGGGACCACACATTAGGTAAAAGTCAAAGCCTTGGAGAACACCCAGCGGAAATTTCCTGGAATGAGACCAAGGATGAGGGTCCTTACTGATCCAGGGAGAGACTTGGAAAAGCCTGAAAGATTCATGGTCAATTTAACCGGAGTGATCAAAATCCTGACACATTTTAAGTGGGTGGTTGACACAGATTGAGCATAATCTGTGGGGAGACGCGGAAAATCTTGTTTTGTGAAGTAAATTGTTTTGATTCAGAACGCTCCGCCTGAAAGGATGGAGCAAAGAGATGTAGCGTTAAATTTCAAAAGGGGATCAAAAATATGCTCTAAGCAGGCACACCGCAACCGTGCAGCTTTAAAACACTGGCACACGCTTATTAGCCGGAGATTTTATGACCTTCGTTAACAATACCCCAGTTTATTTGATGGTGCTTTGGGATTCTGTTTATGTTAAAGAAACAGTATCGCTGTGAGCTGCGTGTCATTACTCAGGCAGTCATGACATGACTACAAAATGTAGATAGCCCTTTCAGTGCTTTTACTGTATGTCAGTAACTGGAGGTCATGACCCACACTGTGAGATGTGTGATTTTCTACCCAATTATTTCAGGACTGACCCCTTGTCACTGGGAATAATGATGGTGTCCAGGTGACAGGTCACTAGGCTCCACTTTGAATCATTTGGTGGCTCCACCCTCTTAAAATAAAAATCTTGTTACCTCAGCTTGATGGGGGAGGATGTTTCCCTTGGCCTCGGGAGTCCAGAAGTAGATGGGACAGTCAGAGGAAGGGGTAGGCCAGTTAGGACCAAGATAGGAACATTTTCTTCACTCAGAAAGCAGTGACTGTTTGGAACCCTGTACCCCTGATATCTGTGGAGTCGGTCATTGAGTTCATTCAACACTGAGGTCAATGGATTCCTGGATACTGAGGGAATTGTATTCTACGGGTATGGTGCTGAAAAATTGTATCAGCAACAAAAATCGGTCAAGATCTCACTGAATAGTGCAGCAAGCACGGGGAGCCCAAGGAGCTACGTATTTCTCATGTGCACAAGTAAGAATTATATTCTGATGAACAACAATAAACCTATTTTCCAGAGATAAACATTAGTCAGAAGCGGGCGATGCATTGAAGGTTATTGAGGGAGTGTGGCCAGGTCAGGTGCAGAGGCAGAGAGGTTCATTGATAGGCCTGAGCATACAACCTCTGGTCCTTTTCTTCCCACTGCCGTCTTTATCTACTATGCCACACTATGCCTCCAGATCCTGGAAGGAATAATTACAGTTTCCATCAGTTTAGTTTTGTGTGTGGTCACGTGTACCAAGATACAGCGAAAGGTTTTTTGTTGCATGTTATCCAGTCAGCGGAAAGACTATACAAGATTACAATCAAGCCGTCCAGAGGGCACAGATACATGATAGAGGGAATAACATGTAGTGCAAGATAAAGTCCAGTAAAGTTTGATGTGAAGATAGTCCGAGGGTCTCCAAAGAGGTAGATGGTAGGTCAGGACCACTCTCTAGCTAGTGATAGGATGATACAGCTGGGAAGAAACTGTCCCTGAATCTGGAGGGATGCGTTTTCACACTTCTGTACCTCTTGCCTGATGGGAGATGGGAGAAGACGGAGTGTCCAGGGTGAGACTCGTCCCTAATTATGCTGGTGATTTGCTGAAGTTGCGTGGCATAGATGGATTCAAAGGAAGGGAGGTTGGTTTGTTTGATGATCTGGGCTGCGTCCACAATTTTCTGCAATTTCATGTGGTCTTGAATAGAGCTGTTCCCATACCATGCTGCGATGCGTCCTGTTAAAATGCTTTCCACGGTACATCTGTAGAAGTTGGTGAGAGTTGTTGGGGACATGTCAAACTTCCTAAGCCTTCTCAGGAAGTAGGGATGTTGGTGGTCTTTCTTGGCCATTGCTTTGATACGGCAAGTCCAGGATAAGTTGCTGGTGGTATTTTCTCCTTGGAACTTGACACTTTCAACCATCTCTACTTCGGTGCTATCATTATATACCAGGCTATGTGTACGGCTTCGCTTCCTGAAGTCAATCATAATCTCCTTTCTTTGGGTTGCTGACATAGAGGGAAAGGTTGTTGTCTTAGCACCAAATATCAATCTCCTTGCTGTACTCTGTCTCGTCATTATTTGATATCCATCCCATACGATGGTGTCGTCTGCAAATTTGTAAATGGTAGCTCCGTTATTAAGCAAAACAATTGAGGCAATTTGGAATTTAATTCTGCCGATGAACATCCTCATTCTGTGACTTCCTAAGGGTCAATATTAAGTGAGGGATGGGCCTTTTTTTTAAAAGGTGCTTTGCCTGTTGTGGTGGCCGGGCAGTGGGGGGTATGCGGCATAGCTCGGCAACCCGAGCGTCTGCCAGACTGAGAGCAAACGCCTGCTACAACTTATCGTTCTATTAATGCTGCCTTCCCCCTGGCCTCTCCAACAATGAGCTGCACGCATCCCCATCTGGACTCCAGATTTTGGATTTTTTGGTTGTTTTCATCACATTTTCCTGCACATCGTCGCAATGAAGGCGTGATTTCGTAAGAGATTGGAACATTTAGTATTCTGAGAGTTGGTCTGCTCCAGTCAAAGAATAAAGAATGCCGGGGTTTTCAATGTGGAATTTCTCTACCTCTGAGCCTAGACAGCGGGTGTGAGTAATTAGTCCCATACCAACCTTAAACAGCGTGACTGCGTGGTAGAACTCTTGCCTCTGTGTTAGAGGGCAGCAAACTGAAGCAATGTGCATGTTATCCTGCTGAGGGAGTTCTGCACTACTGAACTAATGCTCTCCCAGCACTTCAGCAGCACAGACAGGTCCAACAAAAGCACAGGTAACCCCCGTGCTACGGAGAGGTTAGTTCCCAGAAAACGACTGCATCACGATTTTTCTGTTATTCAAAACCACTTAATTTGTGTTTATGGCATAAAATGTGGACTGATGGTGAAATGAAAATGATGCACAAATACTGTGAGAACCAATTTTATTCCCTATCTCAATTTATAGGCAACATTGTGGCACAGCGGTAGAGTTGCTGCCTTACAGCGCCAGAGACCCGGGTTGACAATGGGTGCTGTCTGCATGAAGTTTGTTTGTTCCCCCCATGACCGCGTAGGTTTTCGCCGGATGCTCCAGTTTTGTCCCACACTCCAAAGACATACAGGTTTGTAGGCTAATTACGATGGTACAAAGGTAAATATTTTATGATATTATTGCGGAATCTCTACGTTTCTGTTGCATTGAGATGTTCTATTCCACTAAATCTTCTATAATTTAGAACTCCAGTCTATCACACCTTCGCTCAATCCACTTGGGCTACGCCTTCTCCCAGTTGCTAAACGCTTCATGTCACCTTTTTTTTGAGCTTTTCATTTTAGTGGCGACAAACGCTCAACATAGATTAACCTTTTCATTCCTAGGATTATTCTTGTAAACCTCGTCTGGGTCCTCTCCAGAGCCAGCACATCCTTCCTCAGATGTGGTGCCCAAAATTGCTCCAGCACTGACCCCGTTTTGTTTTTTAGAAAAAGTGTTTAAAAATCACAAACAAAAAGATTACAAATTGAGTTGGTGGGCTAATTGGCCACTGTGAATAGCCACTGGTGTGTAGTGAGCAGCAGAATCAATGGGGAGTTGATGAGAATAAGATTGGGAAGGATAAGATAGGATTCCTGTAGGATTGGTGTTAAATGGGTGCTTGATGGTCGGCATGGACTCAGTGGGTTGAATGGCCTGTTTCCATGCTGTATCTCTCTCTGTCTGTACATGAACTGTCTGTGGCTTGCAATATCCATTCATCAAGTCATACAGCGCTAGATTTTCCCAGGGGTCGAGTGAACCAGCAAGGTTATTATTTCTTGTTAATTAGTGAAGAGACCGTGTTTAATTGTGCGTGAGTTTTGAAATAAAGACATTTTATGCTGGGATTCATAGGATTCAAATTATTTTAAGCTTTCAGTAAAAAATCAACTAGCTGGCCAGCTGAGAGGATCAGACAGACCCATCAAAGGTCAGAACATAAAGGGCACCGGCAACCGGGGGCAGCCTGGCCGCCTGTTTCCATAGCAATGATGTTTGCGTTTCTTTAAAATAATTCCAGTTTGCTTTAGCCTTTCTACCTTGCTCCACATGGAGCAGTGAATTAATTCTCTCATGGCATCAGGATAAACTTTACATGCTTTGGAAGATTCAACTGGTTCCAATTATACAGTCATAGTCAAAGGGAGATACATCTAAGAAACAAGCCCTTCAGTCTAATGAGCCCATCCCAACTGTCAACCACCCATTTAATCTTACATTGATTACATTTTTAATCTCCCCACATTCCCGTCAACTACTCCAAGATCCTAGCATCCATCTATACACAGGGTGTAATTTACTGCTGACTGCATGTTTTTTGGATGTGGGAGGAAACCAGAAATCATGCTGGAGAAATCATGTACTTCAGTCATGTCAAGTCAAATTTATTGTTATATGCACAAGTATGGTGAGGTACAGGTACAATGAAAATCTTGCTTGCTGCAGCATCAACGGCACAAAGACTTAGACCACACACAAAAGCATAATGTAATAAAAAGAAACTGCAGATTCTGGTTTGTACCAAAGATAGACACAACGCGTTGGAGTAACTCAGCAGGTTAGGAAGCATCTCGAGAGAAAATGGATAGGTGATTTTTCAGGTCGGGATACAAAAACATAAATTGCACATAAAATCTGGAAGGAAAAGGGAAAGATTGTGCATGTGGAAGAAAAATTAATATCCATCTTTATTTAATTGCAATTGAACAAGGTAACGAAAGGGAGTTTTGAATGTGACAATTGGCAGCTCTCGCTTGACCAGGTGCAGAGGTTCATGGGAATCGGCAAAGTAAGATTAGACGTATTACCTCCAGTATGGGAATGTGACGAATTGTGAATGGTAAATGTAAACATGAAATGGGAAGAGATAACGAAGCTTGTTCCCATTTCTGAGAAGATACAGTGGATCACCCGTGCCCCCTACCGCTAGTAGCGTAAATATATTGCAGTAAACGGGAGGCTTATGATTGGCTCGAAATGGGGATGGTGACATGGGCAGCTTGGAAGATGTGATAGAATAATGTCAAGATGCCCTTGTATTGTGTTTAACTTGTATTAACCATCTGATGTTGAATAAGATTAACATAGGCGAAAGGTATGTTATGACTAATGAAATAATTGGTACCCATGTGGTGATAAAATGTTTTTGTAATATAGTATCTAACAAAAGTGAACAAAAGTTATTTACTTTTGGCTAATTCTGCTTGGAAGTCAGAGAACTGGTGAGCAGTTTTCTACAGCCATCTCTCCATGATATCATGCAATAAAGTCTCTTGATGCAAACCTGCGAAGTCTGTAACTTTTCGTTTTTCCTTTTATTTCCCTCTGAATTAATTTCTTCCACAGTGCAAAAATCAGGACAACAGTGCAAAGCACCATTAGAAAACAAGTCCATGGCAGTGCAACAAGTGGTCCGTTGCTGAGGCAGGATTAGTTTCAGGTTGTTTCAAGAACTTGACGGTTGTCGGAAAGTAGCTGTTCCTGAAGCTGGTGGTGTGGGATTTCAGACTTCTGACAGGAGCAGTGAGAGGAGGACGTGGCCCAGAGGATGGGGATCCTTGATGATTGATACCACTGGGTCAACTCCATATAGGTGCACTCAAAGTCAAGATTGAACCGAGGACTATGGCATTGTGTGGCAGTGGTTCTACTAGCTGTGCCACTGCCTCCATAAGCACACATGATGTTGGTGGAGAAGAGCAGGGATTCTCCTTCTACAGTGAAACCCTAATATGAGGAATATTCTCCCAATCTAGATGGTCTCTGATACAAGGGGGCTTTCACCTGATAACACCCCTGACATCCGGCAATGTTTTTGGGGGAGGGGGCTGTTCATCTGTGGGGTATTAAAGGAATAAAGGAATCTAATTCTAATTCTAATTTGAGTGATCTGGGGGGTCTCTCCTCAGGTGAGGGTCACCAGAATAAGGTATATTTTATACTCTCCCCCAATACCAAAGCCTCGTGGTATCAGCACTGGTGATTTGCAATGGAGCCGAGGGTGGGAGAGATGAACTCTGAACCAATCTGCCACTTCAAGTGTTCCAGATCAGTAATTTGTCAAACATTTGTCAAATAATTGTTCCTGATCTCCACACATCCTCCTCCTATTGCTTCCTCTGCACCAGTTGTCACCACACTGAGGCTGTTTTAATGCTTTAGCTTTGGAGGATGGACAGTGGTGTGCACGCATGTACCACATGTGTAGTTCATGTTCAAGTTTAAGTGCACATTTATTGTCACATACACCAATTGGTACAGTAAAATTTGAGTTACCATATAGACGTACGAATAAAAATAACGCAATACACAATTGAATTTAACATAAACATCTACCACAGCGGAATCAACGTTTCTCATTGTGATGGAAGGCAATAAAGTTCAGTCATCTTCCTCTTTGTTCACCCGTGGTTGGCCTGATGTACTAGCCCTCTCGCCGGGATGATCGAAACTCCGTCGTCGGAACAGAGAGGAACACAGCGGCTTGGAGTTTCCGAATTGTATGCATGCATGTGTGTGAGTGTGTGTATGCATGCCTCTGTGTATGTGTGTGTAAAGTGTGCTTGTCTGATTACGTCTGTATTTATGTGTCGGGGCGTGTCGTGCCTGTGTGTCTTTGTTGGCATATGTGCAGTATGTGTGTGCATGCATGCTGTGTATGTGTGCATGACTGTGCTCCTGTGTGTGGCTATGTTGGTGTGTGTGACTAGGTATTATGTGTGTTTGTGTGCATGTGCATTTGTCTGTGAGTATGAGAGAGAAAAACGGTGTATATGAGATAAATAAACTATGTGTGATGCTGTGTGTGTTTCTGTGTCTTTATACATGCAGGTGTGTGTGTGAGTCGGTAAGGAAGCAACCGTTCCAGGTTTCCCATGCCGCTGAGAGGATTCTCCCGACGCCGGAGCACCATCACCTGGCGAGAACGGCTTGGATCATCGGGCCTCCGTAAAGGAGACTGCGGAGGCCTCAATAGGCCCGACGATGGGTGGACATGGGGATGGGGACTGGACTTTGTGCCTTCCCTCATAATGGGAACCATTGTGGGGGGATGTTTTTTATGTTTAAATGTCTTTATTTTTGTTATGCTGTATTCTTTTTTTATGTGCTGCAATGGCAATATGCATTTCACTACACCAATTGGTGTATGTGACTAATAAAGAACCTTTGAGTCTGTGAGTCTATATGTTTTGTGTGTGCGTTTATGTCTGTGTGTGCAGTTATGCATGTGTGTATGTGTTTGTGCATGTGTCTGTGTGGTGTGTATGCATTTGTGTGCATCCTTATATTTGTGAGCATCTGTGTAAGTGTGTGCCTCTGTGTGTGTGAGCATCGGTGCATGTGCTTGTATGTGCGTGTGTTCATGTGCTTGCGTGCATGTGTATGTGTGTGTGCATGTACGCACATGTGTGTATGTATGTGTAGATGTGCGTGTACCTGTGTGTGTGTGTGTGCATGTATGGATGCAAGTGTGTGAGTGTGTGTATGCGTGCCTCTGTGTATGCGTGTGTGTGCCCGTGTGTGTGTGTGGGGGGCTACGGTGCTGCTAGCTGCTGGCTGAACAGTACAAGAGCAGAAACAAAGTGAGCTTATGCTCAGCTCACTCACTCTGCTCACAATGAGTTACTTTTATTTGTGTGGGTGTGGGCTGCAGGGGGAGGAGCAAGGGGATGTTGGTGTGGTGGAGAGAGCCCGGTTGTGGGAGGCCTCCTTTAATTCCTCTTGGAACAAATGAGGAGTGAGAACAATCTGTCTGCAAGCCTCACCCACTGTTTCATAAGGCTGCTGACAAGGCTGCCTTGACCCCACAGGGTGGGAGCAAGGTCAGCCTGGGTTTAACAGGGAGCATCGCGGCATTGAAAGAGGCCATTCTCTGCCACCAGTGATGGAGATGCTGCAAACAGCAGCAGCTTCCGTCAATGTTTGCTCATAAATAGATGCTACTGTGGAACAGTGGCCTGCTTGCTTCTGCCAAGTGTCTGAAGGAGCAAAGATTTAAACCCACATCCCCAGCACCCTGCAAGCTTTTCCTTTGATACTCACACTTGCTGCTGCTTCCACTGCCCTCTCCTCTGCCTGTTGGAGGTGCCTGTACCCGGATGCACTAGATGGGACCACGGAACAAGACAGGAGACAAGAGTCAAGAATGTTTCATTCACGCTCCAAAGACATACGGGTTTGTAGGTTAATTGACTTCTGTAAATTGTCCCTAGTGTATAGTGCTAGTGTACGGGGAACACTAGTCGGCACGGATTCAGTGGGCCGAAGGGCCTGTTTCCATGCAGTGTCTCTAAAGTCTAAAGTTCCTCACAGGTCAGCGGTGCCTCTTGATTTTGTTACAGGATTAACGATGGTTTGAGTTGATACTGTGTGGGATCCTCCAGACACACATTGTGTGTTTGTGTAGGAAGCAGCTACAAAGAGAAAATACGTCCTCTTGGGTTATGGCAGGTTGCATGGTGTAAACAACAGCGTCTGGTTATCACAGTAAAACCCAAATAAACCAGTGTGGAGTGCGATTCCTTTCTCTCTTGCAAGAGAGTTAAAGCCCAATAAAAACAGAGACGTTTTGCCAAGTGTTATACTTGGACAAGGATTACTGTTGGACAGGAATTCCTCCAGTCAGAGATGATGCCAGACTTGTAAACCTCGTCACCCTAACTCCTTCAGGAACTTCGTGTAAACACCAAAATAAGAAGCCGACTCCAGAAAAACCTGGATACATGGATTATATTCCACAAGGCTTCTGAGTTTGAGCCTCATTGGTCAGATGCACACTCTGCCTCTTAGTGACCGACATAGGTGGTGAGGGAGCAGGGGAGTGAATCCCCTGGCCAATTGTGCAGTTAAAGTGCAGCAACAGCTCGACGGCAGAGCCTCCTGTAGATATTCAGATTGTGCTCTGCTAATATTGTCGAGATCCTACCCTTGGGTTTATTCTGGGCTGGGGTAACTCAATGGCAACTGCACGCAATATCAACCTAGGTCAGGGGAGATAGGGGAGGTCATAGAGTCATACAGTTTGGATCAGCCCTTTTGGTCCAACGGCCACACTGACCAACATGCCCCATCTACACTAGTCCCTGCCTGAGGGGTCTAGAACCAGGAATCACATTAAGAGCTGAGAGGATTTGTTCTCATAAAGATGGTGGTAAACCGTTGGCATTGTGTACCCAAGATGGCTGTAGAGAAGCCTCATTCATGAGCTCATTCCACACCAAGATGGATAGATTTCTGTGGATCATGTTGCTCCAGCTTCCAACGCCTATAGTCTCTTATTCCTCCACATGGAGTGTGGAAAAATGGGATACACAAGTGCAACAAATGTGGAAAGAGAAAAATACCAGAGTGTAGAATATAGTATTACAATGATAGAGAAAGTGCAAATAAAAATAAATGTCTAAGTTCCAGGATGAGGAAGGTTGGTGCTCACATGTCCTCATGTAAAATAAATAATAAAATGACCTTGCCTTGTAAGGTAGAGAGACATGAGTCGCATTATGCAGAGCTCGGCCACTCTCCAGCCCACCTAATTGCAATGCTCACCAGAGTGCTTCCTCCAGCACAGCCCCAACCCCCCCCACACCGCTCAGACTGGGGTGGGTTGCATCGGTTAAGGAAAAAAGGGGCTAACACTTGGACAGTAAAAACTCATATGTCAGGCCGTTATTCATTGACTACAGCTCGGCATTTAATACAATCATCCCCTCCAAGCTGGTTACCAAGCTCTCAGAACTGGGTCTCTGTGCATCCGTCTGCAATTGGATCCACGACTTCCTCATTCACAGACCACAGTCTGCTCGTATTGGTGGAAATGTGTCAGCCTCGATAACAATCAGCACGGGAGCACCTCAAGGCTGTGTGCTCAGCCCCCTGCTGTACTCTCTCTATACTCATGACTGCGTAGCCGGTCATAGTGCAAACTCCATCATCAAGTTCGCCGACGACACCATTGTTGTGGGACGTATCACGGATGGAGATGAGTCAGAGAATAGAAGTGAGATCGACCGTTTGACCAAATGGTGCCAGCACAATAACCTGGCTCTCAACACCAGCAAAACCAAGGAACTGATTGTGGACTTTGGAAGGGGTAGGATGGGGACCCACAGTCCTGTTTATATCAACCGGTCGATGGTGGAAAGGATCAAGAGCTTCAAATTCCTGGGCGTGCATATTTCCGAAGATCTCTCCTGGTCCCAGAACACTGATGCAATTATAAAGAAAGCACATCAGCCCTCTACTTTCTGAGAAGATTACGGAGAATCGGTATGTCAAGGAGGACTCTCTCAAACTTCAACAGGTGCACACTAGAGAGCATGCTGACCGGTTGCATCGTGGCTTGGTTCGGCAACTTGTGCGCCCAGGAGCGGAAAAGACTGCAAAAAGTTGTAAACACTGCCCAGTCCATCATCGGCTCTGACCTCCCTACCATCGAGGGGATCTATCGCAGTCGCTGCCTCAAAAAGGCTGGCAGCATCATCAAGGACCCACACCATCCTGGCCACACACTCATCTCTCCGCGGCCTTCAGGTAGAAGGTACAGGAGCCTGAAATCTGCAACATCCAGGTTCAGGAACAGCTTCTTCCCCACAGCCATCAGACTATTAAACTCCTCAAACAAAAATCTGAACTTTAATAGCCTATTGCACTTTATATGCTTATTTATATTTATTATCAATGGTATATAGACACACTGATCTGTTCTGTATTTATTTATGCCTACAATATTCTGTTGTACTGAAGCAAAGCAAGAATTTCATTGTCCTATCTGGGACACATGACAATAAACTCTCTTGAATCTTGAACCTTGGATCACTGGGTGAACTATCAGTAAAGCGTCCAAAGGCAAAGCTTTCAAGAGACGTTCACTCAATTGGTATATGCTCACAGACCAGTACTCTATTTAGTATATTTACTTGTTCATATACTCTGAGGCCCTCTTTTTATTGTGATGTCCTATCCAAGGTGCAGTGGTGATGGAGCCGCTGCCTCACAGCTCTACGGACCAGGGTCAATCCTGACCTCTGGGGCTGTCTACGTGGAGTTTGCACGTTCTCCCTATGACTACGTGGGGTTTCTCGAGGTGCTCCAGTTTCCTCACATCCCAAACATGTGCTTGTTGATGGGTTGAGTGATAGAATCTGGAGGGAGTTGATTGGAACGTGGGGGGAGTAACATGGTTGAATGTAAGATTGATGACAATGGGTGCTTTAATGGTGAGTGAGCGCTCATTGGGCCAAAGGGCCTGTTTCTGTGCTGTATCTCTCTTGACCCAAATGTTTTTTTAATAACTGGAGTAAACCTTGAAATGAACAGTAGATACAAATTGTGACAGTTCAGGTCACTCCCACTGGCAAGGACAGGGTGATGGTGTTTCATTCTCATGCCCCAAGGACATTTGGCTGTTCATTTATTCCACGCAGTGTGGAGACAAGAGGGAAATTAATCCACAGATGCCGGACAGTGGTATCTCTTCCAAACTTCCTGCCTGATCCCACTCACTGTCAGAGACACAAGAGACTGTAATGCTGGAATGTGGAGCAACAAATAATCTGCTGGAGGATCACAGCGGATCGAGCAGCATCTGTGGAATTGCTGACATTTTGGTTCAAGACCAGACATCAGGACTGAATGACGCAGGGTTTTGACCCGATAGGTTTACAGAACCTTTCCCCTCCACAGATGCTGCTCTACCTCCTGCGTTATTTCAGCAGATTTGTTTCTTGCCCACCCTGTGTGCTGGCAAGCAGCTTGCTCATCGTGGTTTAATGTTGCAAACATAGATAGACAAACAGCTGTAGGACTGGCAGATGAGCAGCACAACACTTGCATTCTGCAGCAACTTCACTGCCCAATCCACAGGCGTGCACAAACTCACACATTCTCTCACAGATACTCACTAGCACTCTCTCATATGGAGACACCTTCCCATCTGCAAAACACTCGCTCACATAAACACTTTATGCACTCGAGCGCACACTCAATCTCACACACATGCACTCCCACACGTGCACTCTCACACGTGCACTCTCATACGCACGCACTCACACTCACCACAGCCACACTCTCATACACATTCACACGCGCACACATAAACTCACTCTCACACATGCACTCATTCTGAGACATACACTATCACATACACACACACTCTCACACATACACAATCACACTCTCACACACACACAATCACACTCTCACACACACATACAAATTCTCTCTCATACATACTCTCTCATACACATTCTCACAATCTTGCATACACACACATTCTCTCTCACATTGTCACTCACATTCACTTACACACATACATACATTTACACATACACTCTCTCACACCCACTCTCTCTCACATCCACTCTCTCACACATTCACAACTCTAACAAGACAAAATACAAATATGATAGACAAAAATACTATTTAATTGAAACAATAACCATGCACAAGATGCAACTGTGCCTTTTTCCACTGGATCACCAGGTCAGGATCGTTCCACAGCAGGTGTGTAACCATGACCCTTCCCCAATGAAACACATAACTCTGATCTTTCCACATCAGATTGTGTAACCATGAGCAAGTGGAAACATGTCCACGACCCACACATTGGATCACGTAACAGTGATGCCGTTGTCATGAAAGCAGTAGCCCTGAGCCTCTCAAACTGAGACGTGCTGTCAGTCCTGCATCATTGAGCAAGACTGGCACATCACTGGGTGCACACCGTGCACTTAACGATGAGATGCCAGACCAGAGAAGCTGCAACCAGGACCATGTGTGTGCCAAATAGTAAAAGCAACACGACCACACAGTGCTATTGCCAAGAGGATCTGGAAGAGGAGGCATAGGTAGGTCCTGATTGAGGTTCGTGCTGAGCCACTGTACAACAGAGGACACTCTGATCTAGGGGCTGTTTCCCAGATCACACACCAAGACAAATATGGAGGACCATCGACTCAGTGAAAGACGCACTTTGGTCTGCCCTAAACCAGTGGGTCTCCCAGTACAGTGGAGATGTCAGTAAGGTTAATGGTGCTCACTGGCACGTTCCAAGGTGCAGGAGCACGTGCTGAGGGACTCACTGATGCTCCGCGCAGCAACCACACTGGGTGTGTGAGAATGAGCACAGTCTGGGCTCTTACCCCGTCTGGATACTGAGAGGCTGAGCCCTGTGTAACAACCTCTCAAACACTCCATGGGGACCACAGGCAGCATTGGTACATTGTAAACAAATGTATTGATGTGATAACTCTGTTAGTATAAAGAATGACATATGTTGCTCTCGCCCAAACTGCCGCCTGCTGGACAAGAGGCTTGTCCGTGGAGATTTATTGTTGGACAAACAGGCTGACCTTTTGGGACAAGACCAAGGCTTTGGCAGGAAACACAGAAAGCCAGAGTATTACACCATTGTTGGATGAATAACGGGTAATGATGAGTCAGAGTGCAGGAAGGAGATTGAAAATATGATTGAATTATGCCAGAAAAGCAGTTTTGTTCTCAGCGTTAGCAAGATCAAGGAGCTGATTGTTGATTTCAGTAGAGGAAGGCCGAGGATCAACAACCTGTTTTCATCAACAAGTCAGTGGTGGAGAGAGTCAACAGCTTCAAGTTCCTCGGTGTACATATCTCTGAAGATCTTTCCTGGACCCACAACATTGATGCAATCATAAACAAAGACAATCGACATCTCTACTTCCATAAAAGATTGAGGAGATTTGATATGTCGGCGAATACCGCCGGTGTGCAGTGGAGAGCATGTTGGTTGGTTGCATCACAGTCCGGTTTGGCAACTTACACGGTCTGATATGACAGAGACTATAGAGAATGGTCAGCACTGCCCTGTCCATCATGGATACTGACCTCCCCACCATTGAAGGGATCTATAGGAGGCGTTACCTTAAAAAGACATCCAATATCATCAAGGGCCCATGCCACCCTGCCACTCTCTCATTTCGCTCCTACCACTGAGCAGAAGGATCAGTACCCTGAAAACCATGACTGAAGAACAGTTTCTTCCCAGCAACTATCAGGCTCTTGATGACTGCACAACTCTAACCTCAGCAACTATGATCTTCTATGGATTGTGTCTGTGGTTGCACTACAGAGTTTGGTATTTGTGCATTATCACAGATACTAAACATTATGGTGATTTATTTATTGGTTTTTAACTATTATATATTATCTGCATTTACTGGCCCGTTGAGTTGCAGAAAGTAATATCTAATTATTCTCTTGTTGGTGCATATGACAATTAAACTTTCTTGACACTTGACATGATCATAGGTTAGGGAATAAGGATGTACAAAACGTCTCAGTGTCTTTGTATACCAGGCATGGAATGGGGGTCAAGGAAAGAGCTTTCATGTAACCGCCCTGTTTCCACCAATCTTTCCACCACTACGCACAAGAAGCACAAGAAGCCATTGTATGCAGATGCCGAGAGGTGTGTTCAGCTCTGACTGAACAATTTCTAATCTTGTGATGTGGACTCGTTAAGACGAAGGCATGGAAAGCAACCATACATCAAGATACATACATCAAACATACACCTCACAATTAACAATATACACACGCACAGCTCCCAGTTCACAATATACTGTACACCCAGCTACCAGTTCACAATATACTGTACACCCAGCTATCAGTTCACAATATACTGTACACCCAGCTATCAGTTCACAATATACACCCAGCTCACAACTCACAATATGCACACACAGCTCACAATTCACAATATACACACACAGCTCACAATTCACAATATACACACATAGCTCACAGTTCACAATACCCAGTTCACAATATTTACACATGCAGTTCACAGCAATTACACAGACAGACCAACTCATTCATGACGTATTCCAATAAGTCACGGCCTCACCACTTCCTCCGGATCACAGGTGCACCTGTTGAACGAAGGCAGTCACACGTCAACAGCACCTGGGTGTGAATATATAATTCTTCTTCCTCTTTCCAGTCAATGTTATTGGCTTTGGATGATGAGTAATGAATCTGAGACAAAACGGAGATAATTGTTTTTGGTGCTAAAAAAGAAAGGCTTAAAGTAACCCAACACCTTCACTCTCTGTCCCTGAAAACTTCAAACAAAGCCAGAAATCTTGGGGTCATTATGGATTCAGATTTAAATTTCGACAGTCACATCAAATCAGTAACAAAATCGGCCTACTATCACCTCAAAAACATAGCAAGATTAAGAGGACTCATGTCAGCTCAAGACTTAGAAAAACTTGTACATGCCTTTATTAATAGTAGGCTAGATTATTGTAATGGTCTCCTTGCAGGTCTTCCAAAAAAAACTGTCAGGCAGCTACAGCTTGTTCAGAACGCTGTTGCTAGAGTTCTAACAAAGACCAAAAAATTTGAGCATATTACACCAATTCTTAAATCCTTACATTGGCTCCCTGTATGTCAGAGAATTGATTTTAAAATCCTGCTGCTCACCTATAAATCACTACATGGTTTAGGGCCAAAGTATATCACTGACATGCTTCCACTATATAAGCCTTCTAGGTCTGAAACCAATCTGCTAGTGATTCCCAGAGTAAATACAAAACATGGGAAAGCAGGATTTAGTTACTATGCAACAAATAGCTGGAATAAACTTCCTGAAGATTTAAGACTTGCCTCAACTTTGACCACTTTTAAAACAAGACTGAAAACTTTTATGTTTACTTTAGCTTTCAGCTAAATCTTAACTACATTGCACTTTTAACTTTTGCACTTTTTATAATGCATTTTTAATTTTGCTTTTCTTTTCTTTTAGTTCTTCTATTTTATTTCATTTTATTATTTCATTTATTGTATGACATGTTTTTATGTGAAGCACTTTGAGTCTGCCTCGTGTATGAAATGTGCTATATAAATAAAGTTGCCTTGCCTTGCCTTGCCTACCACCCTAACCCCAGTAATTTGCTGCTTAGTAAGCTCATGTTGCCTCTGGCTCTTTTTCCAATTGTCTTAAATCTGCCAGGTCATCTTATTGACCTTTCAGTCACTGGAGCCTGATACTCTATTTGCAACATTTGGATTATTTGTGATCTTTAAACCCTTCCACTTAGCTCTCCAAGTTCAAAGGGGAATAAACCCAGCAGTCCATGTACCTGTCATCTCTCCAAACCTCTTCTGTACCTGACTAAAATCTTTAGATTTTCCTTAGATGGTGGTCTGAATTAACAGAATATTTGAGCTGTTTTTCACATGTTTGGTTCAATATAAAGTCCTGACCATTGTTGGCCATGGCCCTATTTATAAAGCCAAAAATCCCACTCTGCATAATTAACTGCTTTATTAAACTAACGTGTCTCCTGCAAAACATTACGCCCAATTCACTCTATGGTTGAAGCCTTTCAAGTATCACAGCATGATTAGTATCTCAGTGATTTTCTCACCCAACATGACGCCTCACAGATCCCAGCACTGAATATCATCTTCTATTCTCTCACCTTACACATGTCCTGATAAAATCTGTTACAATCGTCCTCATTCTTTACTGCACTTCCAAGTGTTGTCTCATTTGCTAATTTCAAAATATTACCTGCCAAGTCTGAAGTTTCAGCAGACGCAGATATTCAGTTGCACTTGGTGTTACGATTCGTGACGAGGCCATAATCTATCCTCAAGAAGGAAGCTGAAAGAATGCAGAGAAGATTTTTTAAACTGGAAAGAATGCAGAGAAGATTTATGAGGATGTTGTCAGGACTCGGGGGTCTGAGCTTTAGGGAGCGGTTGAGCAGCTAGGACTTCATTCCTTGGAATGTAGAAGGATAAGAGGTGTCTGACAGAGGTGTATAAGATCATAAGCAGATTAGATACACAGGAGAAGGTAGTTGAGGAAGAAAAAAAAATTGAAAAAAATTTGGACAGGTACATGGATCGGAAAGGTTTAGAAGGATATGGTCCATTTGCAACCAGGAGGAACTAGTGTAGATGGGAGATCTTGGTCTGCAAGGGGAAAGTTGGGCCAACGGGCCTGTTTCCATACTGTATAACTCTATGATCCTGATAAAAAGCAACACAAATGAAGGAGACACTGAGACTGTCTTTGGCCTAGACTCCCCACCATAGTATACAGAGTTCTGGTCGCTGCACTACAGAAAGGATGTGGTAGCAATGGAGAGAATCACAGATATATTGCCTAGACTGGAGGGTTGGCATTATAAGAAGAGATGGGATATACTAGGTTTATTCTCACTGGAATGCAGAATCTGTTTTGCAGGGCAGGGGGCTCCTAAACTAGAGGGCACAGGTTTAAGGTGAGGGATGAAATTTAAAGATTTGAGGGGTACATTATTTCACACAGAGGATGTTGGGTAAATGGAATGAGCTAAAGGAGGAAAGAGTGGAGACATATACAATTATAATTTTTAAAAGACAACTTGGATAGCTTCTTGGATAGAAATGTAGAGGAATACAGGTCTAATGCAGGCAAATGGAATTAACATAGCTGGACATCTTGGTCAGCATGGATAAAAGCGGCCCATTTCTATGCTATACAATGCTATGATTGCAAGCTCTGGATGGTCTTTCCAATCTTTTGATTGCTTTGGATAAAGCACACTAGTTTCATCTCAGTCTTGGCCTTGAGTGATTCCAGCCCCTCAGCCAAGAGAAACATCAGCCTATACACACCCAGTTAAGCCCCTCTCCACCATTGCTCTGCTCAATGCAAACATTTGGACAGGTACAATGCAAAATTATCCTGGTTTTATTGTAGCCCGAAACAAATTCAATCAAGAATCACCTCCAGTGATTTCTCGACCCACACATGCTCTTTCGTCTCTGGTAAAATCCACTCATGGCTCTATCCCATTTCAAATCCTCGACCCCACTTGGCAACATCCTCCAACATCCTCAGTTTCAAATGCTCTGTTATGGCAGCCAGCTCTACCTCACCTCCACCTCGTGGTATTTCCACAATCTATAAACTGTCACATCGCTTGGCCAATATCAGGCAACAGAAATCTCCTCTAAATAAATGTGAGGCGCTTACGCCCAGCTGAATTATTTAACTCATGTGCAACAACACTGAATATGGTATTTTGTGGGCAGAAGAGCCTGTTCTATATGGGTCAGACCAAGTTAGAGAGGTTGAATTATCAATGGAAGTAGTATAAATGTAACAAGTGAATGATGTAATAGTGTAAAGATTAGACCAGGTGCACAGGAAACAGTTTAAAATAAGGAGTACAAGGAGTTATTCCACGGTGTCTTTTTTTGGTAAAGCAGCATCTGCAGTTCCATTTTACAACGATGTTGCTGGGTCTGGAAGGTTTGGGTTATAACAGAGGCTGGGTCGTCTGGGTCATTTTTCCCTGGAATGTAGGAGATTGAGGAGTGACTTTATAGAGATTTATAAAATCATGAGGGGCGTGGATAAGGTGAAGAGCCAGTCTTTTCCCCAAATAGGATAGTCTAAAACTAGACAGCATAGGTTTAGGTGAAAGAGGAAAGATTTAAATAGTAAACACTTGAATAGTAAAGGAAGAAAATGCAACAGGAACAAAGGAATTAATCCGACAATGACAAGCAAGGATTATGAAAGTCCAATGCAGCGAAAATGTAAGTAAGAAGCCAAAAAACGTGGCCAACTATTAGAGTGTGATGTGTAAAAGTGTCAAGAGAATGGATGTGGAATTAATACGGAAATGGATGTGAAATTATCAACAGAATCGGTATAAATGTAACAAGTGAGTGATGTAACAGTGCAAAGGTCAATGCAATCATGTAAAAGGCATCAATAAAAGGAACAGAGAATGAACACGGATGTAATAAAGTAGAATATAGATGTAACATGGGTTGGAATATAAAACAATCAATAAAAAGAGAATTGAATTAAAAGAAGCAATGGAATGAATGAAAGGCACATGAGAAAGGAAATAATAAATTTACAAGTATAAAATGAAATGGATTGTAAAATTAAGCAGGGGATGGTGGGGGAAACCGTTTAATCTCTTCCCTGTATGGGAACCCGACTTTTTCCCTGTCAGGTCTCCGGTGTTGTTGGGCCTAACATCGTGGAGCCTGTGGCGGCCTTCAGCCGGAACAACCTTAAGGCTCCAGTCGCGGAGCCTGCGGACTCGCCATCGCGGAGCTGGCCGACTTCGGAATGGGAAGAGCTGTGGTGGCGCTCGGCTGCGACCCGACTTCGGAGCATCGGAGGCTCCGGCCGTAGGCCCAGTGAACAGGAACATCGGGAGCTCACAGGTCCCTGGTGGGAGTCCGCTTTTCGGAGCTCCCGCAACAGCAACTTCTCCCGCTGGAATCGCGGGGTTTAAAGGACTCGGAGCGGGGCCTAACACCGCCCGGCGCGGCTTAAACGGCCACGGGACTTACCATCGCCCGCCGGGGGCTTTAACATCGGGAGCCACAGTCGCCTCGACGTTGCAGTTGGACTGCTGGACCGCGGGAGAAGAACAAAGAGAAGAGATAAGACTTTTGCCTTCCATCACCGTGAGGAGGTGTTGGAGATTAACTGTGATGGATGCTTGTGTTAAGTGTGGGTCTTGTTTTTTTTTTGTAATGTTAAGACTGTAGAAATGCAATTTCGTTCAAACCAAGCTGTTTGGATGACAATAAAAGGCATTCAATTCTATTCTAAAGTAAAAGCAACAAAGGATGGAAGTAATAGTTAGTGAAAATAACAATTAAAGCTGCATAAATGTACAAAGAATACAAATAAGAAAGTAACGAGAGTTGAACAAATGAGATGTTAATCCAAGCCCCCACCTATTCTCTGAGATGGGTGTAAAAGTTCACCAGCCAGATGAATTCATCCTCAGGTGCCAATAGACAATAGACAATAGGTGCAGGAGTAGGCCATTCGGCCCTTCGAGCCAGCACCGCCATTCAATGTGATCATGGCTGGTCATCCCCAATCAGTACCCCGTTCCTGCCTTCTCCCCATATCCCCTGACTCCGCTATTTTTAAGAGCTCTACTTGAAAGCATCCAGAGAACCTGCCTCCATCACCCTCTGAGGCAGAGAATTCCACAGACTCACCATCCTCTGTGAGAAAAAGTGTTTCCTCATCTCCGTTCTAAATGGCTTACTCCTTATTCTTAAACTGTGGCCCCTGGTTCTGGACTCCCCCAACATCGGGAACATGTTTCCTGCCTCTAGCCTGTCCAATTAACAATCTTATATGTTTCAATGAGAAGCCCTCTCAGCCTTCTAAACTCCAGAGTGTACAAGGCCAGCTTCTCCATTCTCTCAGCATATGACAGTCCCGCCATCCCGGGAATTAACCTTGTAAACCTACGCTGCACTCCCTCAATAGCAAGAATGTCCTTCCTCAAATTAGGGGACCAAAACTGCACACAATACTCCAGGTGTGCCGAGCAATATTTGTCCCTCTGCAGTGTTAGAAAGAAACTGATGAAGAGGTCTCCACCACATTCCTGCTTTAGAGAACTTATGGTGTGCAAAGATAATGCTGCACTTCCTCTATAAACAGCAACCACACCAAATCTACTTCACTGAATGTCAATTTCCTGGAATTTCTGACGTTATGAAAGACTCCATATAGACTCAGTACTTTCCTTTAAAGTTGCAACAGGATTAAGTAGAGAGGAAAGAAGGCATTTATTGCAATTATAATGAGGGAATTAATTTAATTGTAGTGTGGGTTAACTATAAAACTAACAAGCAAATAGTTTGATTGCAAGGGATGTACAGATATCAAAAGGATCAAGATAAATCACCTAGTTGAGTGGTGCCGCCAGAACCACCTTTCGCGGAATGTCAACTAAACCAGGAACTAATCGAGGCTGCAGAAAAGGGAAGTCATGAGACTACATGCCTGTTCCCATCAGTGGGTCAGCAGTGGAGAGCACCTCTGTTCAAGTATGAAAGTCTTTGTTTAAGAAGGGAAGTAAAGATAATCTCGGAATTAATAGGCCAGTGAGCCTCACGTCAGTGGAAGGAGAGCTATTGGAGAGGATTCTTCGGGATAGGATTTATTTGCATTTGGAAGGCAATAGGCTGATTAGCAACAGTCAGCATGGCTTTGTACCCAGCAGGTCATGTATTGCAAACTTGATTGAGTTTTTTGTGGTGCCGAAGGTGATCGATGAGCGTAGGGCAGTGGATGTTGTCTACATGGATTTTTGTAAGGCATTTGATAAAGTCCTTCATGGTAGGCTGATCCAGAATATTAAGACGTGTAGGATCCGCAGTGACTTGGACATTTGGATTCAGAACTGACTTACTCATAGAAAACTGCGGGTTGTGGTAAAATGGTGTTTTCAGGCTGGAGGTTTGTGACTGCAGGGATCCATGCTGGGACCTCTGTTACTTGTGATATACATATTTCAGGGATCTATGGACTTGGACCTTTGTATATCAGTGGTCTTATATGTGTGTGTGTGTGTGTGTGTGTGTGTGTGTGTGTGTGTGTGTGTGTGTGTGTGTGTGTGTGTGTGTGTGTGTGTGTGTGTGTGTGTGTGTGTGTGTGTGTGTGTGTGTGTGTGTGTGTGTGTGTGTGTGTGTGCGTGCGTGCGTGCGTGCGTGTGTGTCTTTATAACTAGGACAGAGATGTAGATATGTTGGTAAGTAAGTATGCAGACGTCACCAAATTTGGTGGAGCTTCAGACAGTGAGGAAGGCTATCAAAGAATATGGCAGGATATACAGCCGATCAGCTACAGAAATAGGTGGAGAAATGGGAGATGGAGTTTAATCCAAGTAGTGAAAGTATAGTTAATGGCAAGACCACTGATGTACAGAGATCCAAGTCCATAGCTCACTAGGAATTGGGTTTAAGAATCCAAATTAATCTAAAACATGTGGCATGTGTAAAACTAGGAGATGAATTAGTGTAGGTTTAACATAGAATCATGGGAAAGATTTACAAGGATATGGTCAAACATGGGGAAATGAGACTAGCATAGATGGGCATCTTGGTCAGCATGGACATGTTTGGGTGAAGGGCCTGTTTCCGTTCATATGACTATAAAGGACAAGGTAACAAATCACTGAATGCAGAAGCAATGGGCCAAAATGTGTGGGTCTGGATCCACTCTCTGGAATCCACCAGCCGTGGTCTACATATTCCCACCATGGCCTCAGCCATGTGGAGTGAAGCCAATCTCCCTGGGCCACTGACAGGAAAGTGGGCCATGGGTGAGGTCCTGCCCCTGAGAGATGGCAAAGCTGGGAGCAGAGTGTTGTACACTGCCAATGATGCCATGGATGTTAACAGTTTGCAAATGGTTGAGCTTTAAAAACAAAATGGATGTCAATTATTTTAAAAATACAGTTTTTAGAATTATAATTATGTTAATCAAAAGTGCTTAAAAGCACAGAAATAGATTAAAATGTTGATGTGAGGCTCACCGGTCTATAATTCCCTGGATTATCTCTATTTCTCTTCTTGAACATGGGACAACACTGGTTACTCCCCAGCTCTCCAGGACCTTATATGTGACTCGAGAAGATACAAAGATCTTTGTCAAGGCCCTTGCAATCTACAATCTTGCCTTTCTCAATATCCTGGGACAGATCCCATCAGGTCCTGATGATTTATCCCCCTTAATGGTCTTCAAAAGACCCAAACCTCCTCCTTAATCTCGAACTGCCCTGGCATTCCCACATATTAGCATTCCCTAAATAGACACAAAAAGCTGGAGTAATTCAGCGGGATAGGCAGCATCTCTGGAGATAAGGAATGGTGAGGTTTCGGGTCGAGACCCTTCTTCAGACTGAAGTCTGAATAGTATTCCCTGCTATCTTACTCTCCATCATATCCATCTCCTTGGTGAACACTGATGCAAATATCAGATAGACAGGATTCATTTGAAGTGCAGCATAGGAGAATGGTGTCAGACTTAATCACCTAAATCAGCAATTCCAGAGGCACTAAATCCAGCCCCGTGGCTCCATTGATAGAGAAGAAACAATGAGAATTAACTTAAAAGTAACAACGAAAATAAATGAAAGCCATAATTAATAAGAAGGGAATTAAAATTGTAGGATTTACAGAGGAATCATAAAGCAAATTATAGTTTTTTTTAAAATTAAAATGACATGAGAATGAAAATATAAGAAAGAATCTATACGCTCCTGAGGTGTTTCTTGAGGTTGGGCAGGCTAGGACATTATTCCTTGGAACTCAGGAGTCTGGCAGGTGATCTTACAGAGGTGTATGAAATCATGAGGGGAATAGATAGGGTTAGGCAGAGGACATAGGTTTAATGTGAGGGGGGAACGATTTAATAGGAACCTGAAGGGCAACTTTTTCAGACAGATGATGGTGGGTATATGGAGCAAGCTGCTAGAGGAGGTAGTTGAGGCAGGTACTATAACACATTTAAAGGACATTTGGACAGGTATGTGGAGAGGAAAGGTTTAGAGGAATATGGGTCAAACGCAGGCAAATGGGATTATCGTAGATGGAGCATCGTGGTCAGCGTGGACGAGGTGGGCTGAATGACCTGTTGTGGTGTTGTTTGACTATGGTAATGGCGGCAGGGTATTTTGAGTGTTTTTTAGGCAGAGGTAGGAAGATACTTTATAAACAAGGAGAGGAAAGGTTACTAAGGTAAGCAGGAGTGCCAAGCGGAGGCTTCAATCAGGTCAACCATGATTTTATTAAATGGCTATTCTGGCTCGAGGGTCTGACTAACCTAATTGTGTTCCTCTCTTGTATGTTCATATTAACATAAACCTAAATGGAATGAATGTGAATACAGGCTAAATGAAGCAAATGAAAACTGAAATTAAAAATCACACAATTGCATCAGTATTAAACTAATTGAAATGAAATCATAATGAGGCAGTTGTAAAATTAAAAGAAAGTTTCAGGGCAAGAGTGGTAAAGGAGAGCAAATTAAAACTAGAGAATGATTATAATACAGACTGAAAAAAGAATATAAATCTAAAAGGACAACATAAACTAACAGATTAATGAATGTAAAGGTGAAAAATTACAAGATGATTGAAACATAGGGTGGCACGGTGGCGCAGCGGTAGAGTTGCTGCCTTACAGCGCTTGCAGCATCGCAAACCTGGGTTCGATCCCAACGGCGGATGCTGTCTGTATGGAGTTTGTACGTTCTCCCCGTGACCAAAACCGCGTCGGTTTTCTCCGAGATCTTTGGTTTCCTCCCACACTCCAAAGACGTACAGGTATGTAGGCAAATTGGCTTGGTAAATGTAAAAATTGTCCCTAGTGTGTGTAGGATAGTATTAATATGCAGAGATTGTTGGTCGGCGCATACACTGTGGGCCGAAGGGCCTGTTTCCGCACTGTATCTCTAAACTAAATCTCATGAGGTTAATCCCCTGGATGGTGGGACTGTCATACGAGGAAAGATTGGAAAGACTGGGCTTGTATTCACTGGAATTTAGAAGGATGAGAGGGAATTGTATAGAAACGTATAAAATTATAAAAGGACTGGACAAGCTAGATGCAGGAAAAATGACTGAGAAAAAAGGGAGGCCATTTAAAACTGAGATGGGAAAAAACTTTTTCACTCAGAGAGTTGTGAATTTGAGAAATTCTCTGCCACAGAAGGCAGGAGTGGCCAATTCATTGGATGAATTTAAAAGAGAGTTAGATAGAGCTCTAGGGGCTAGCGGAATCAAGGGATTTAGGGAGAGGGCAGGCACGGCTTACTGATTGTAGATGATCAGTCATGATCACAATTAATGGCGGTGCAGGCTCGAAGGGCCAAATGGCCTCCTCCTGCACCTATTTTCTATGTTTCTAAATAGAAGAGGGTGAATTGTGAAGTCCAGCGGTGAGCTGGAGTGTGCGTAGTGGGAGAGTGAACCTGTGTAATGAGGGAGTGTGCCAATTAGAAGGGAACGCATGTTAAAATCTATTAAGTGGGCATCATTAGCAAGGCCAACATCAATGCCCCTCCATAATTGCCCCAGTGAAGGTAGTGATGGGCCATCTGTTTGAACCACTACGGTCAGGTAGCCTGTCAGGTATGGCTACTTCACAGTGTTGGTAGGTAGGGAATTCCCAAATTATGACCCAAATTATGACAATGGGAGCGCAACATATTTCCAAGTCAAGGAAGTGTGAGATTCTCAAGGAAAATTGCCACTGGCGAGACCCCCTTGCACTCTTTGGCTTGTCCTTTCAGGGAGGAAATGTGAGGTTTGGTATGGACTGTAAAGTCTTTGGTATGCAACTGCAGAAGATCTTGTTTACAGAGCTCCCTGCTGAACTTCTGCCTGATATACCATGGAGAGGAGTGGAGTGTAGAAAGTACAGTATTCAATGTAGGACCTCCAGCCACTGACCTGTACCTGTGGCCACGTCTTGCTCTGGTTGAGGTTCATGGAGATCAAGGCCAGAGGGATCATGGGGTCGCTGGCATTAATGTTGAAGCCTAGGAAAGGCGAGTAGAGATTGTCATCGCCTTTCACTTTTCTTATGTGAGAGGCTACTTGCCATTTCACAGCCAAAGCTGGAATAGTGGCCAGATCTTGCTGCATGTGGACTTATCTGGTGTGCAAATGGAACTGAACACTGTGTAAGACTATCCCCACTCTGGGGAAATTAATTGAAGTGTCAGTTGAAGATGGTTGGACTCAGCGACACATCTTCAGGAAAATCTGCAGCAGAATCTGCAGATCAGCCGTGAATAACTTGTTCTATGTATGACCTCAGTCAGTGGAAAACTTCCTCCCAGATTTCCATCATTTTCAGTTTTACCAGTGCTCCTTGATGCCCACCCACACTTGGCCAAATGATGAGTTGAAGTCACAAATGTCAGTCTCACTTCAACTCTGCAATTCAGCTGCTTGGTCCATGTCTGGGCCAAGGCTGTGATGAGGTCTAGAGATAGATCGTTCTGGTGGAGCTCAAGTTGAGCATTAGTGAGTAGGTTAATGATGAATAAGCAGCTGCTCATAGCACTATTGAAAACATCCTGCTTTGCTGGTTGTTGATTTGGCATAAATTAATAGGGTTGTAATTCCCTGGAATGGACTTGTTCTGCTTTTTTAGGTCAGGATCTGGGAAAACGTCCATTCTGAATCAGAATTTCTGATAGATAAATGGGTGGCACCCGTATGCAGGATCGAACCCGGGTCTCTGGCCCTGTAAGACAGCCACTCTCCCGTTGTGCCATTGTGCTCCCACTGTGCCGTTATGGTGCCGTTAAACACCGTTTAACCTAATCCTACGGTCATCCCGTTTTATTCCCCACATTCCCATTAAACCCTGAGATTCTAACACTCGTTTATTCAATGGGCCACAGGTATTTTGAATGGAATTGCCACATGTACAGAGATACAGTGAAATTCTTTGTCATACATTTCAGTAAAATCATTCTATACATAAGCACAATCATAAAAAAATTACAAAAGTGCAACGATTGTAGTGTAAGAATAGTAAACTTCATTGAGACGGTACACAAAGATTTGCCTGGTTTCTGGCACCATCTTGTAGCTTTCCAGTTTCAACTTCTTAAAAATATTAAGTCTTACCTCGGCCTTAAAGACCCATTGCCCTGGCGGTGTTGCAGGGGTCGGCCTGGCTTGGTAATGCTGTCTGTCCACTCCACTGTGACTTCGCTGCTCGTGGCTGCTAAAGGCTGCGTGTAATCCGTGCATTTGACCTATGTAGGACCTTCAGCAATGCCCGATCCACGCGATGCCAAGGCTGGTGCAGGTCCTCCAGCGGCCCACCCCACCAACACCTTGATCCGTGAACACGCTGTCCCCTCACCTCGAACATCCATCATTCAGACACCCGCCAGGTAATTCACAGCAGCCAATTAACCTACCCATCCGCACATCTTTGGGGTGTTGGCGGAAACAGGCCCTTTGGCCCATCGAGTTCGCACCAACCAGCGAACCCCACACATTAACGCTACCCTACACACACTAGTGACATCCTCTGAGACAATGATGGAGTGAAGGGTATAGCCAGCACAAAGTTTTAAAAATGCATACAGAGAGGATGTTTCATCAATACCCAGCGAGTTCAACAAGTAATGCAGGGTGGGGTTGGGTTGTGTGCAGGTAATGTTATGGGATAAACCTAGACATGTGGACAAAGTCATAGCGAGAGAACATTATGGATGCGGTGATCCTGATTCAGTCAGAATTAACATAATTAAGGAAATGGATGAAACATAATTGGGAATAAAAGTGCTAAATTGGGATAAAGCCACTTTTACCAGCAAAGGTTGATTGGAAAGTGTGCGTTGGAAGATACATCGACAGCAGCATAGTGGGAGGCATTCAGCATGGAAATAGTGAGGACTCAGAACAAGTTGTTAAAACAAAATACAGTGTTCCCAGGTCTAAAGCCCCCACTCATGTGCTATCTCTTCAGCCACACATTTAATTGCACATCAACTTGCATTGACATTCACTGGCACATGACACCATAGTATTCTGAAAATGACTAGCTTTGAGGTCCTGCTCTTTAATCTCCTGCCAATTCTAATTCCGTGGGTGTTCAGGAACCTGTAGTGTAGGAGACGGCAGAAAGAAAAAAACTGAAAGACATTGAGAGTTCAAGACTCCAAAAATTCCGTAAAATGTGCAGGGTGAAAATGGAAAAGGAAACCAGGCGGTAAAGTAACAGTGCTCCCAAAAGTGTACAGGCAAGACTGCTAGTTTAACACACATGGGAAAGAGTAGACCCTATTAGAGATTAAATTGGTTGTCTGTAAGTGGAGATGGACGATGTGTAACGTCCTGGGTGATTACTTTGCACCTCTGTTAGTAAAGAGGGATATAATATATACGTTGAGTTTGAGGAGGAAAAATAAGTACTGGAAATGATAAACATTGGAACAGTCTATATCAAAGGGTTCACCATCTTTAAAAATAAATAAATCACTAGGTATGGATAAAATTCTAGGTTGTTTCAGACAAGACAGGCAAAAATAGCACAGGGTCGATCAGTTCCCCAGTTTCCTTGGCGGTAGCCAATGTACTGGAGAATTAGGATATGGCGAATGCAGCCATGTTGTTTAAAAACTACAGATAAAAGAACATTTAGCATGGAATTATTCCGGGAAGATCATGTCTGACTAGCCAAATTGAGTTTTTGAGGGGCGAGAACAAGGAGTATCAACCATGGTCATGTGTTTGTTGAGGTAGACATGGATTTTTGATAAACAGTTGACAAAGAAATCAAGAAAGAAGAAGCCCAAGGGATTCAGATGAAAGTGGCAAAGTGAATGAAAACCTGGCTTGAGAAAGCCACGGACAGTGCTGGTCAGGAACTTTGATGACTGAAGGGCAGTGAGCTATAGTGTTCCAGAGCCCCTTGCTTTCTGCCAAATGTGGAAATGATATGGATAAAAATACGGTGTGTATAAAATTATGAGAGGATGAAATACGGTGAACAGAAAGGACCAATTTTGCGGTTGTTAATGAAGACGTAGTACAATGATGAGATAATGCTGATGAATTCCATATGCTTTCTACTGTACACCTGTAGAAGTTCACAAAATTATTCATTGACATAACAAATCTCCTCAATGTTCTAAAAAAAGTAGAGGCATTGAAGGACTTTCTTTATGATTGCATCAATGTAATGGGTCCAGAACAGATCTTCAGAGATATGCAGTCCAGGAATTTGAAGCTTTTGACTCTCTCCACAACCATCCCATTGATGAACAAAGGTTCGTGGATCCTCAACCTCTTCTTCCAACGACAATAATCAGATCCTTGGTTTTACTGATGTTGAAAGCAAGGTGGTTGTTCTGGCACCATTTGGTCAATCGATCGATCTTATACTCTGACTTATCATCATCTGTAATTAATCCAACAACGGTGGTGTTGTCGGCGAATTTGAAGATGGAGATGGGCCAGTTTTATAGAAACATATAAAATTCTTAGAGGATTGGTCTGGGTAGATGCAGGAAAAATGTTCCCGATGTTGGGGGAGTCCAGAACCAGAGGTTACCGTTTAAGATTAAGGGGTAGGCCATTCAGGACTGGAGTAAAAGCTTTTTCACCCAGAGAGTTGTGAATCTGTGGAATTTTCTGCCACAGAAGGCAGTGGAGGCCAATTCACTGGATGTTTTCAAGAGAGTTAGATTTAGCTCAGGGATAATGGAATCAAGGGATATGAGGAAAAACCCAGAATGTGATACTGATTTTGGATGATCAGCGATTATCATATTGAATGGCGGTGCTGGCTCGAAGGGCCGAATGGCCTACTTCTGCACCTATTTTCTATGTTTCTATGTATCCAGCTACACAGTCATGAATGTAGAGTAGGCTGATCATGTGGCCTCGAGATGCTCCTGCGCTGATGGTTATCAAAGAGGAGGTTTTGCTGCCAATTCGCACAGATTGTTGACTGTTGATGAGGAAGTCGAGGATCCATTTGCAGAGGGATGTACAGAGACTTAGTTTCGTGAGCTTTGTCACCAACTTGGAGGGGATGATGGTGTTAAATGCCAAGCTTTAGTCTATGTATAATAGTCTAACGTATATGTGTTTTATTTTCCAAGTGGTCCAGTGCAGAGTGGAGAGCTAGTGAGATTGCATCTTCCATTGACCTGTTGTAGCAGTAGGCAAAATGTAGTGGGTCCAGCTTCTTGTTGAGGTAGGAATTAATATGCACCATAACCAAGCTCTGAAGGGAATGAGCAAAAAAAACTGAAAGGGGGGCAAGTGTATGTGCAACAATGGTGCAAGTGTTTCTTTGTCCAAAGCAGTGAGCCAAATATTGCAATGTAAGAAGAATATGAAAATAAAAGCATCAAAGCAGCTACTCTTAGAGTAACAAAGGAGTTAATGTAAAAGGAATCATGTCATTTTCAGTGTGGAGAGATATAAAATTAGCCGTACAACAGCAGTGAAAGAAACTTTACTTAAAGATTCATTTTGGTGATGGTAGAACCACTATACATGGAAAATAAATTATAGTTTTCTATGGCTTCTGACCTGTAACATTCCCATGTAGAAACAAAGAACTGCTGATGCTGGTTCAAACCAAAGATAGATACAAAGTGCTAGTGTTTAAGAAAGAAATGCAGATGCTGGAAAAATCATAGGTAGACAAAAATGCTGGAGAAACTCAGCGGGTGAGGCAGCAACTATGGAGCGAAGGAATAGGTGATGTTTCGGGTCGAGACCATTCTTCAGACAAGGGTCTTGACCCAAAACGTCACCTATTCCTTCGCTCCATAGATGCTGCCTCACCCGCTGAGTTTCTCCAGCATTTTTGTCTACCTACAAAGTGCTAGAGTAACTCAGTGGGTCAGGCAGCATCTCTGGAGAAAAAGGCGAGATGACGTTACGGGTCGGGACATATTCATTTTCATGTTGGGACATCCCATCTCAAGATTTCAAAGTATTTGTGAGATGCACGGTGGAATATTACATGACATGGAACATTATCACTCATGAGTCACTTGAGCGAGCTAATTCAAAAATCCCAATTAACTAAATTAAAAGTAACAAATCCAATACTTACCACAAAAATTAGTAACGCTCTCCAAGACATTAGTGAACACCCATACATAGTGCAATTTATAAGAGGTTTCTTGTGCACGAGACATTAAAAGCATGCGTACTCATAGCGAGAGGATTTGAATATAAGAGCAAGGAGGTCCTACTGCAGTTGTACAGGGCCCTGGTGTGACCACACCTGGAGTATTGTGAGCAGTTTTGGTCTCCTAATTTGAGCAAGGACATTCTTGCTATTGAGGGAGTGCAACGCACGTTCACCAAGTTAATTCCCGGTATGGCGGGACTGACATGATGAAATAATGGATCGACTGCTGACATATTCATTTCACTTGCACTTTATGTGCAATGTGACGAATAAACCCGTATTGTATTGTATTGTATTGTATTGACTAGGCTTATATTCACTGGAATTTAGAAGGATGAAAGAGGATCTTATAGAAACATTTTTTTTAAGGGATTGGACAGGCTACATGCAGGAAAAATGTTCCCGATGCTGGGGGAGTCCAGAACCAGGGTCACCGTTTAAGAATAAGGGGTAGGCCATTTACGACTGAGATGAGGAAAAATGTTTTCACCTAGAGAGTTGTGAATCTGTGGAATTATCTGTCACCGAAGGCAGTGGAGGTCAATTCACTGGATATATTCAAGAGAGTTAGATTTGGGCTAATAGAATCAAGGGATATGGGGAGAAAACAGGAACGGGGTACTGATTTTGGATGATCAGCCATGATCATATTAAATGGCCGAATGGCCTACTCCTGCACCTATTTTCTATGTTTCTTAAATCAGCATGGAATAAGCAGTAGCCAGAGAATTGTGCTTTAAAATGATGCTTGAGAACCAAGGAGTGGCCTATACCCACACAAGAAAGTGAAGGGCATGAGGAAATGGGTGAGATGCCATAGATCTGATAAACATCCATCACCCACGAGAGTAGTGACAGGGAGACCATCTGGGGAGTAGGAAGCTTCATAGGTTCATAAATCATAGGAGCAGAATTAGGACATTTGGCCCATCAAGTCTATTCTGCCATTCAATCATGGTTAATCTATCTTCTCAACCCCATTTTCTTGCCTTCTCCCCATAATCTTTGACACACTTACCAATCAGAAATCTGTCAATCTCTGATTTAAAAATGCCAAATCACTTGGCCTCCATAGCCATCTGTGACTATGAAAGAATTCCACAGATTAACCACAGAATTCCACAGAAATTCCTCCTCTCCTCCTTTCTAAAGTTACATTCTTTTACGACTAATTACTAAGGAGTAATGAGGCAGAGTAGATGAGAAGGATGGGAGAGTTCATCAGCAGTGGATGTGTGGAGACAGGGAATAGAGTGATGGGGACAGGGACCTGAGTGGGTGGAGGCATTGAGAGAGGGTACGTGATTAATGAGTGGGTGAGCAGAAGCAGTGGGTAAAGTAAGCGGTTGGGGGGCAAGGCATAGGGTTGTTCAGCACAGCGTAGGGTGACTGGGGGCCAGAGGTGGGGGATTGTGTCGAGTAGATGAGCAGGAGTGTGGATGAGAATGGATGGGAACAGGAGTAGGCTTGTTGGGCAGGAAGTAAAGGAAGTGCTATGAGGTGTGGAAGAGTTTAGTTTAGAGGTACAGCGTGGAAACATCCCCTCCGGCCCCACTGAGTCCACGTTGACCAACGATCACCCCCACACTAGTTATATTCTACATAATAGGGATAATTTACAAAAGCCAAAAAACCTACAACCCTGCACTTCTTTGGAATGTGGAATGTGGGAGGTGTGGAGGAGTTTGTGGGTTGGAATCAGGCAAGTCGAGGAGAGGATTGGGAGGTGAGGATGCAGTGTAGGTGAACACGGATATGAAGTAAGGGGTAGGGAGTCGAGAAGGTAGGCAAGGGGTAGGGAGGCAGCGTTAATAGGAAGGGGTCGGAAGATAGAGAAAGCTGGCGGGGGGAGTACTTGGAGTGGCCCCGGGGTGGAAATGGATAATTTCATGTTAGGTCCATCGAAGTATGACCCTGACTGAGTAATGGTTGTGCAATGTGGCATTGATCTACACCCAGCCGCAGTTCGGCCTGGGTTTGAGGGCGACAGCGATCAGATGTTCCCCTCCGCCCTGCCCGCAGGTCCCGGGACAGCACGGACCTGGCCCCGGCCGGCTTTGCCCCCACCCCCTGCCTACTCTCCCCTACCCCTGTTCGCAAGCGGGGTTGGTGGGAGTAAAGGAGTATATGAGGGAGGGGTGCGGCAAGTGCGGGGTGGGCGTGGAGTCACATTGTTCCTGGCTCCCCATGTAATTCAGAGCGCGTCCTGTAGGATACCGCTTCTCCCAAGGACTTGATTCGGGTGGGAGGAGCTTCTGCCTGCGGTAACCAAACACTCGGGCTTCAGACATCTTTTCTCTGTCCCCCCTTCCCCTTCACTCAAATGCAGTTCGGCTGCTCTGCAACGGATTAAGTTACGGTCGGGAGACTCCGTGACCCAGGGGAAAGCGGAGCGGGATGAGAGGCTGCGGGCAAGCCGGAGGGGCCGGCCAGAACCGAGGCATTGAATCGCATCCCACCCGGATCCACACACAGTAGGGCAGATAGACAGATAGATGCGCGTTGTTTCTGCTGAGCTTGGACTCGGAAGGTTTATTTTGCGAAAAGATCTCCCGAGCCTGATAAATGATATGAATTCAGGCACGGAGGAGCATTGAAGTGTGTGTTTACAGATTCCTGCCGCACTCGACCAGGCGGGCAACGGAGGGGACGGCGAAGGAGGAGGTGTGTTTTTTCCCCCAATCAATATCAAAGCGTGAAACCGACACGGAGTGTGGTTTGGAGGCAGTCCTGATCTCTCACTCACACACACACACACACACACACACACACAACGCTCCGGCTTCCCAACCTGAAGCTGAACTGAAGCGGAGTTAGACTTGCTCACGAACTGACCAGAATGTCATCTCAAGGAAGATTCAAAAAGGACAAAGAGATCACCACAGAATACGAGACCCAAGTCAAAGGTCAGTTCCAAAGTATTGCCTATTATTGCCGCGGAATGGGAACAGACGAGGTGGATTTGTAGCCGGGACGCTAACTACCTGGTTAGTGGGCACGCGAGTTGGGAGAAATATCGGCCCGGGCTTCTTTCTTCGTGCGGGGAGGAGGGTCGTATTTCAGAACTGCATTGCAGTGTGTAGGGAGAGCTGGGGACTGCCAGAAGCGACGGCAGGCGAGCGGAAGGCTGCGCTGCATAACGCTCACTGTCACACACGCTGCCTGTCACGTCGGAGGCACTTTGATCGATGCTGCCCTTCCCTTCCCAGTCCTCCAACCCTCTCTCTCTCTACCATCATCTTTCTGTTTAGCAAAAATGACGGCCAGAATTCTCCCACATTGCGAGAAATTCTCTCTTTTAATAACTTTTAATAAATATATTTGTGTGTGTGTGAATATATATATATATATGTGTGTGTGAGTGTTTAAATATAGATTATATATATGTGTGCGCATATGTATATGTATGTGTATATAATATATATATTTAAGGTAGACACAAAATGCTGGAGTAACTCAGCGGGACAGGCAGCATCTTTGGAGAGAAGGAATGGGTGACGTTTCGGGTCGAGACCCTTCTTCAGATATGTGTGTGTGTGTGTGTGTAAAAAGATTGTTGGACATTTGCATCAATTTAACCCGTAGCTGATGAGTTATGAGTTGGGCAGGAAGAATTGTTGAGCTGGATCTCTCCCTCTCGCCCAGGTTTACCAACAGCCTCTCGACACCTGGCATTTCTAATGCTCCTCCCGCGGAGAGACTCTCAGCTCAGACGCAGCGCCCCTGACACTGATCCCATTCCCAGGCCATTTCCCCCGTTCCCAGTGGAAGTCGCGGATGTCAGGAGAGACCCCTCATTGTTCAGCTCCCACTGTCGTTCTCAGACCACCTCCCTCCCTCCCTCTCCGCCTGAGCGCAACGAGGGTTGGGCTGAAGAATGTGCGCCCTCTCTCTCCTCGATAAAAATCCCGCGCCTAGTTCCAGTTGCAGCCGTGCGGGGAGTGTGTGGCCAGCGCTCTCCCACTGCGCACACCCTCACGCTAGAGGATCGTTGCAGCGAGGAAAGCCGGCGGTGCTGGCCGACGCCTCTCCCCTCGATACAGTTGGTTTCTCAGCTGTTTCTAAAACAAATTCACTGGGATATGGGATTACAGCTGTTTGATCTCAGTGCCTTACGTTCTCTTCCCGCCCTTCCCCTCCCCTCTCTTTCTCCTCCCCTCTCTTTCTTAACCCCTCTCCCCACCCTCCCTTTCACTCCACGCCACTTCCCCCCCTCTCTCTCTCCACCTCTCCTTCCTTCTGTCCACCCCTCCTTCCCTCTCTCCACCCCTCCTTCCCTCTCCCCATCTTCCCTCCATTGCACCACCCTCGCCATCCCTAATTCTCCCTCCCTCCCCTACCCCTTCCCTCCCAACCCCGTGCCCTCCTACATCCTCTCTCCCCCTGCCACCCCTCTCCCTCTCCTTACCTCTCCCTCTCCCCTCCCTTACCAAACCCCTCCAACTACACTCCACACTCTCTTCCCCTCCCTTCCATTCCCCCTTCCCTCTCCCTTCACCTTTCCCTCTCCCATGCCCCTCTCCTGACATGGCCTTGCTTTTAAACTCTTGCTTTATTTTCATGTCTGTAAAGGCTCCCCTACAGTTTTCTGTTTTGGAGAGGCGAAGGTGAGGCAAAGATGGTGAGTTGTGAGGGTGTAGGTAGTGTGGTGTGTAACTCCACTTTGTGTATGGATGGGAGTGGGGTCTGGAGTGCAGCAGGAATGTCTGTCCAATGCCGCTTCCCCTCTCTCAGGATGATGATTTACAGAGGGAATTAGTGCTGATGGTGCAGAGAGAATAAGCTTCCTTTGTCGCTGACAGCTCCCTGCACCTGGGACGTAATATTCGGGCCCCAAGGTTCCAGGATGTTGCCGGTGATGAATAACAGCCAGAGAAGAGGTGCTGAGACATAACGAGAAAGGTCAAGGCTCAGTGCTCAGAATAGAGGTGGTACATTTGTTTTACAGTGCATTCAGAAAGTATTCAGACCCCTTCACTTTTTCCACATTTTGTTACATTACAGCCTTATTCTAAAATGGATTAAATTCGTTTTTTTAAGATCAATCTACACACAATAAGCCATAATAAAAAAGTGAAAACAGGTGTCTAGAAATTTTTGCAAAGTAATTGAAAGGAAATTACTGAAATATCACATTTACATAAGTATTGAGACTCTTTACTCAGTACTTTGTTGAGGCACCTTTGGCAGCGATTACAGCCTCAAGTCTTCTTGGGTATGACGCTACAAGCTTGGCACAGCTGTATTTGGGTAATTTCTCCCATTCTTCTCTGCAGATCCTCTCAAGCTCTGTCAGGTTGGATGGGGAGCATCGATGCACAGCTATTTTCAGGTCCCTCCAGAGATGTTCGATCAGGTTCAAGTCTGGGCTCTGCTTGGGCCACTCAAGGACATTCACAGACTTGTCACAAAGCCACTCCTGCATTGTCTTGGCTGTGTGCTTAGGGTCGTTGTCCTTTTGGAAGGTGAACCTCCGCCCCAGTCTGAGGTCCAGAACGCCCTGGATCAAGGATCTCTCTGTACTTTGCTCCGTTCATCTTTCCCTTGATCCTGACTAGTCTCCCAGTTCCTGCCACTGAAAAATATCCTCACAGCGTGATGCTGCCACCACCATGCTTCACAATAGGTATGGTATTGGCCAGGTGATGAGCGGTGCCTGGTTTCTTCCAGACACGATACTTGGCATTCAGGCCAAAGAGATCAATCTTGGTTTCATCAGACCAGAGAATCTTGTCTCTCATGCCTTTTGGCAAACTCCAAGCAGGCTGTCATGTGCCTTTTACTGAGGAGTGGCTTCCATCTGGCCACTCTGCCCTAAAGGCCTGATGGTGGAGTGCTGCAGATATAGTTGTCCTTCTGGAAGGTTCTCCCATCTCCACAGAGGAACTCTGGAGCTCTGTCAGAGTGATCATTGGGTTCTTGGTCACCTCCTTGACCAAGGCCCTTATCCCCCGATTGCTCAGTTTGGCCGGGCGACCAGCTCTATGAAGAGTCCTGGTGGTTCCAAAGTTCTTCCAGAATGACAGAGGCCACTGTGCTCTTCAGGACCTGCAATGCTGCAGAGATTGTTTATACCCTTCCCCAGATCTGTGTCTTGACACAATCCTACCTCCCATTAACAAACCATTGGCCCACCAGTCTCTGCTAATCATCAGGCACTTATTTGTACTACTTGTGCACCACTCCCACTTTATCTCCGTAAATGGAAGTCCAGGGAGCTGGGACAATTAACCGAATGTTACTGGTACAAAAGATGATGGCATCTTTATTTTAAAATGCATTGGTAGGTCATTTGGAAACCCCAAATACTGTTCCCAGCATAGATTTCAACAGAGATTTCAATGGTTCTTGGTTTCTTGGTCCTCCAAAATATTCCAAATTCCAAAATATTCCAAATGGAATTTAAACTGGAGGTGCCCAACTTTTAAAGGCTGAAGAAAATATTTAATGAATGACAAGCCAACCAACCAACCATGATTAATACATTAGATGTTAGTGTGTTATCTTGGTTATCAAAAGCCTTTGAACTGGTAACATTTAGTAGCCTGGTAAAAGGGTGGAGCTTGCTGGAGCCAGGACTTCTAATTAGTACCATGCACTTAAAAGCAACGTTAATAGACAATCATTCTAGATTTTTTTATAATGCTTTGAGCAGTAAATATTGGTCCTGGCACCAGCTATAACTCCTGGTCTCCCTCAATATCTCACCACAGAATTGGTTTGCATCCACATGAGAGGGTAGATTGGATCCAGTTTAATAGTAAGATTAAACGAGAACTTACCAGTTTGAAGTTTGATCTGTATTTTATGAGGAGTTACGATGAGGGATTACGTGAAGAACCCGCTCAGCACGCATGCGCGGCATACTTCAAAGCAGCGGTGTGGAATCACAGAAAGACACAGTTATTGAAATAAACATAGTAAAGAAAAGGAGACCTGTTATCAGTTTGACCCATATTATTGAGGGTGGGAGCGGAGGGCACGTAATCCCTCATCGTAACTCCTCATAAAATACAGATCAAACTTCAAACTGGTAAGTTCTCGTTTAATCTTACTATTTTTACTTCGGAGTCACGTGAGTGACTACGTGAAGATTTTAAAGCTCTGTGATTTCAAACCGTGTAACAGTTAATACTTCACTCGCTGCCGAAGTAATTCGAGGAAGGAAGTATGTTATCGTAATCAACCATGAATCTGTTTGTAAAAACAATAATGGTGTTATTAACAACAAGACCAAATGCTCCCCCGGGCTTAAATTATATATTTTTTGCAGATTCTTTTCTGCAAACGACACAGATTCTGTCAGTGTTCAAGATGGAACTGCAGATGCTGGAAGTTCGAAGGTACACAAAAATGCTGGAGAAACTCAGCGGGTGCAGCAGCATCTATGGAGCGAAGGAAATAGGCGATGTTTTGGGCCGAAACCCTTCTTCAGACTGATGGGGGGTGGGGGGGAGAAGGAAGGAAAAAGGGAGGAGGAGGAGCCCGAGGGCGGGGGGATGGGAGGAGACAGCTCGAGGGTTAAGGAAGGGGAGGAGACAGCAAGGGCTAGCAAAACTTGGAGAATTCAACGTTCATGCCATCCGGACGCAAGCAACCCAGGCGGAATATGAGGTGCTGTTCCTCCAATTTCCGGTGTTGCTCACTCTGGCAATGGAGGAGACCCAGGACAGAGAGGTCGGATTGGGAATGGGAGGGGGAGTTGAAGTGCTGAGCCACCGGGAGTTCAGGTAGGTTATTGCGGACTGAGCGGAGGTGTTCGGCGAAACGATCGCTCAACCTCCGCTTAGTCTCCCCGATGTAAATCAGCTGACATCTAGAGCAGCGGATGCAGTAGATGAGGTTGGAGGAGATACAGGTGAACCTTTGTCGCACCTGGAATGACTGCTTGGGTCCTTGAATGGAGTCGAGGGGGGAGGTGAAGGGACAGGTGTTGCATTTCTTGCGGTTGCAACGGAAAGTGCCCGGGGAGGGGGTGGTACAGGAGGGAAGGGAAGAATTGACAAGGGAGTTGCGGAGGGAACGGTCTTTGCGGAAGGCAGACATAGGGGGAGATGGGAAGATGTGGCGAGTGGTGGGGTCACGTTGGAGGTGGCGGAAATGGCGGAGGATTATTTGTTGTATTTGCCGGCTGGTGGGGTGAAAGGTGAGGACTAGGGGGACTCTGCCCTTGTTGCGAGTGCGGGGATGGGGAGAGAGAACAGTGTTGCGGGGTATGGATAAGACCCTGGTGCGAGCCTCATCTATGGTGGCGGAGGGGAATCCCCGTTCCCTGAAGAACGAGGACATTTCTGATGCCCTGGTGTGGAACGTCTCATCCTGGGAGCAGATGCGGCGTAGGCGGAGGAATTGGGAGTAGTGGATGGAGTCTTTACAGGGGGCAGGGTGGGAAGACGTGTAGTCCAGATAGCCATGTGAGTCAGTTGGTTTGTAGTGTATGTCAGTCAGAAGTCTGTCCCCTGCGATGGAGATGGTGAGGTCAAGGAATGGTAGGGAAGTGCCGGAAATGGTCCAGGTGTATTGGAGTGCCGGATGGAAGTTGGTGGTGAAGTGGATGAAGTCAGTCAGTTGTGTGTGGGTGCAGGAGGTGGCCCCAAAGCAGTCGTCAATGTAACGGAGGTAGGGGTCGGGGATGGGGCCCTGGTACGTATTGAACAAGGATTGTTCAACGTACCTGACAAAGAGGCAGGCGTAGCTGGGGCCCATGTGTGTGCCCATAGCTACGCCTTGTGTTTGGAGGAAATGGGAGGAGTCAAACGTAAAGTTGTTGAGGGTGAGGACCAACTCCGCTAGGCGGGGGAGGGTGTCAGTGGCTGCGTATAGGTTGCTCCTCTGGTCGAGGAAGAACCGGAGGGCTTTGAGGCCATCCTGGTGGGGGATGGAGGTGTAGAGTGACTGGACATCCATGGTGAAGATGAGGGGGTGAGGGCCTAGAGAGTGGAAGCGTGGAGGCGGCGGAGAGTGTCTGAGGTGTCTAGAACATAGGTGGGAAGGGATTTGACCAAGGGGGGTAGTATGGAGTCAAGGTATGTGGAGATGAGTTCGGTGGGGCACGAACAAGCAGAGACAATGGGTCTGCCGGGAGAGCCGGGTTTGTGGATTTTGGGGAGAAGGTAAAAACGGGCCGTGCGGGGCTGGGGAACGATGAGGTTGGAAGCTTGGTCAGGCAGGGCGTGGGAATTGATGAAGTCGGTGATGGTGCTAGATATGGTGGCCTGGTGCTCGTCAGTGGGGTCATGGTCCAAGGGTAAGTAGGAGGAGGTGTCCGAGAGTTGGCGCGTGGCCTCAGCTTTGTAGAGATCGACGCGCCAGACCACCACGGCACCTCCCTTGTCAGCTGGTTTGATAACCCAATCTGGGTTTTTGCGAAGTGATTCAATGGCAGTGCGTTCAGGGGGGGAGAGATTGGAGTGAGACAGGGGAGTGGAGAAGTTGAGGCGGTTGACGTCGCGGCGGCAGTTAAACCGCACATGTCCAGCACAGATTCTGTCAGTAGTTTGTTATAAAAGTTTGGAACGTATACTCCCTAGACCACCCTGCTGTAGCCAGGATGTGGTCCATAGGCTCGTCCATCCTCTTTGTCACTGACGTGGAAGCTGTCCTGGTGGAATAAAATTTATACACGTTAGTATTTACTCCAGGAACTCCCAGTACCTGCTTGAGCCACTAGAGATAGTTTAGCTTGTCACCCGACCATGAGGTTTATTGTGGCTGACCCATATGCTTTTTCCTCTCCCTCGGTATTGCTTATTGTGTCGATGTAGATCTCTAAGTGGGTCATGACTCATAAAACGTGGTTCAGGTGGGTATGCCCGGAATTCCATGACTGGGCCTGATGTTCCTGGTCTGTTCTGTTTGGCCAGCCCTTGAATGGGAAATGTGACACTATCTGGTGTTATAACCATGTTGTCCAATCGCAGTAGATGGGAGAACTGGCTCTTTGTGTTGAGGTAAGGCCACCAGCATGTCCATCTTCAGGCTGTTCCAGGGTGAGGGACCTGGCTGGTGATCATCCCCTAAGGTATGTCAGGACTTCACTGACATCCCAATTTGGGTGTACCTATTTCTGGGGAATGGATTGAATATACCTCTCCTGTATCTGATCACCAGTGAGTGGTACCCTTTGCCCTGCTGTCGTGCCCAAGTTGAGTAGGCTGACAGAACATTTCCTTCATTGTGGTGAAGACCTGCCAGGAACTCCAGTACAGGTTTTTGTTGTAGTTGAATGTGTAGTTCCTGTTTTTGAACAGTTTCCCATTTCTTGATGTTCGTCAGGTATGTTCCCTAGTGGATATGCGACGGAGTGCTGTCATCATGTTGATAGTGCTGTCTGATCCAAGCACAGCAGTGGTCTTCCCAATTCTGCAATTCTTTTAATGACCATGTCGAGGACCACTGGGAACCATGCCTGTGGACTTAGTCCACTGTATTTTGCGTAGTACCCGACTGATGAAGCCGTAGTACCTATTGAAGAGGTAGAAGGAAGGGAGAACATAGATATTAGATTCCCCCCCCCCCCCCCCTCAATACGCGGGAATGTATCCATCGCCGCTGCCTTGAGATGGTTTCATGCGACGTAGGTTAGTACGTGGCGATTTAATTGAATATAAGGAAATCGATATCTGGTGTCCATATTGCTTAGTAATTTCAGCAAATATTTTTGGTTTAAATGTTTGTTTACAGCATTTAGCTCACCTGAATAGGTAAGTTACTGATGGTCAAACATGTTTGACGACATACGGTTACCAATTGTTAATAAATTGTCACCTAATATCGATGTTCTTCGCCCAAGTGGTTTGGTATATGCCACCACTGTGATGTTGTTAACTTATAAACGAACATGCAAAATGGTGCATTACTGAGCAAATGCTTCACTAGAAGTAAGTCATTTGATATATAACACGTTTAAGTCGACTCGCATTGGCACTAAGTATTACAAGCTCAGTAACACATCAGGACACATAAGATGTTACTCAACTCAGGTGGAAGTGTACAAACATAATCCTTCCTATGCAGATGAATTCCATGATAACACTCCAGATTAGTCCATTTGCCACCATATTACAGGTATGGAATATAGTTTGAACATTAGTATCTCAGCTCATAGGCAGGTACAATGTTCAGTAGCTGGTAATGCTGCTACTATCCCAATTACTTTGCCACGTAGTTGATTGGTGGTTAAATGTTACCATAACTGATAGCATTAATGAATACCAGATAGACAATGTTGTGGATGGTCAACGTAAATATCTGGATATATGACAGAGCCCGCTAAATAAGTTAGTAGCTAATGCAGCTAATAAAGCTATATCCAAGGATAGTCTGTCGTCAATATATAGACATGCCATGACGGAATGTTCCTTAAGTGTCAGGGCTGGTTTGAATTCTGGAATGGTCTCGGCTTATATGCCAATTCAATACTCAAATCAAGTTTATTTGTCACATACACGCGAGATGTGCAGTGAATGAAAAATGGCAATGCTCCCCATGGTTACCCCATCCAGGTAATTGTGGTATATCCGAAAACTTATATAAAAAGGTACTGAATAGTATGCATCTTCAAAGTCGATGTCTACCATAAAGTATCCTTGGATCCATGGTAGGAGTTACAAATCCCATAAGTGGGTATACATGGTGAAATACTCAAGTGGTTAATCAATGATGGTGCGACATTCATCATCGTGGGAGGGTAGACCCCTTGGGGTGCTTGCTGAATTGGTGGCAAGATATTAATTCTATTCCCCTTGAATATATTTTTTGGTATATAACTACCAAGAGTAATAGCTTCCTAACCAGGCGTGATTCACCCACCCCTTGTTAGTACAAACCCTTCACCTTTATGTGATGGTAGGAACCATACTTATCTGTCTTCATTGTTGTTTTCTTCGGTTTCTGGTTCCTTGTTCTTGTAGGGACGATGTTTGTTGGGGGGTGGCGCATTTTCCATGGGGTCTGCTGTGGGCCCTGGCCTAAAAGGTTTACGGGATTGGCATGCAGGCCCCGAGCTTTCACCAGTACCATGAGGTATACACCCCTGGTGGACGCGTAGAGGTACTGCTGTCTGGTTTAGTGTGGTGCTCATTCCAGACTCTGCCCTCTTGTGCCGAATAGTTTGAACACTTCGTCCAATTTTTAGGACTGGTTTGGTAAGTGCCAGGTAGCAGGATCTGTGGTTGTGAGGTCAGCGTTCTCACAGTCCTGTGAATCTGTTGCCTGCTTGAACGCAATGTCGCGCATGCGTGCTGAGCGGGTTCTTCACGTAGTCACTCACGTGACTCTGAAGTAAAATGTGTGTCTCCATATGCAACCCTCAAGGTGGTGCATTGGAATGTTAGCCCAAATCCTGTGCTCAGCATTCTGCACTGGGGTAACATGCAACCTCCCAAATGAGACTGGAGTGCTATCCACTGAACCACAGTTCAATCCACTAGAATGGTACAGGATTGATTTGTTTAATAACTGGATCAATTACTTGTAATAGCATAGTACAATATTAAGCAGCGGTACCTTGTCTCTATGGCACTATTTTCGTCTTTGAGCCGTTGAGTAGTTTACAATGGATGGCAAAGATTGGTGTTAATGAATGAATGAAGAGTTACAAAATGGCTTGCGTGGCAACAGTTGACTGTACTGCTGGTCTCCAGCACTGACACATCTGTTAGTTTGTGTGTGAAAGTATATCTAGGTAAGACAACAGCTGACACCAGTCAGATTCTATGAAGACAAAATGCAAGTTAATGCTTCATGTAAGGGCTCTTTATCAGACCATGGCAACATCAACAATAAAATGCATTTATATTGCAAGGAAAAAGTGCTAACTTGTTTGAAGGGACTTGACCTGAAAACATGAAACTGTCTGTTTATCTTTTACAGAAAGTGAAATATTGAAACTGTTGAGTATTTTCAGATGGAGCATTATACTTTCATTATTTGTTATTACAATTTTAACCCTTCTTTGGGGACAGTTTTAAAATGTTACTGTCTGCTCTGAAAACTGTGGAGTGAAGGAAAGGTTTGTAGGATGAATTAATTGGTGAAAAGCATTAGCTTTTAGTGGCAACTCAGGGACTATTTATACATGGATGACTGGAGAGAAAGGTTAATGCATGTTTACAAAGAAATCATTTCTACGTGGAGCCTTCCATAATGTAAGGACAAAACAAAGTTTTATTTCAAAAATGTACTTTATTCATCATCATATACAGTAACTGTAATTGATATGCCTTCCACTTGTTCACTCTACCAGCATTCCAATACATAGCCTTACAATGTATCAACACCACTCATGTTTCTTCCTTAAACAATGCGCTTGAAAGGTTGTTCCACCTCAGTATCCAGTGGTCGTAGGACCCTAGTCTGTGGTCCCTCTGGATTATGACCACAGACTTCTGAGGCAAGAGAGATACAGCCTAGCCAAGAGAGCACAGTGATGAGAATCAGAAAGCACTCGATCCTGAAATGGGACCAAATCTTTGATAGGTTTCAGGCAGTGTGTATGCTCGGCAAACACTGTCGCAGTGTACCAAACGGCATTGCTGCCTACAGGATGGGTCACAAAGATAAGGACATAAGCAAGAACATAAGAAACAGGGGCAGGAGGTGGCCCTATGTGTCTGATCCTCCATTCAACACAATCATGGAGAATCTTCAATCTCCACATCACTCACCTGGTCCGTCCATGTCCCTTGTTTTCCATAATGTCCAAACATGTATTGATCTCTTGGAAGCAATTACTCAATGACTGAAACTTCCGGATGGGGAATTGCAAAGATTTGCTTTGTCTTTTTGGTACAGTCATTTGTTTTTTCTCGTGAATGGATGACCCCTTATTTTGTGACTGGGACCCTTAGTTCTTAACTCCCAAATCAAAGGATAAAAACACTATCCCATTTCCATGTCGTCTTACAAGAATTGAAATAATTTAATGTGTTTGCATTGGTGTTGCCAATAGCTGATGGGATTCAGAGCATCTCCTGTTTCTGTCTGAGTACAGCCCTGTGAACAGGCAAATAAAAAAATTGGCTTAAAATCCTGGATGAATGACACACCCCCATTTGAGATCCCTTACTGAAGAATCATGTTGTAAACCCCAATGAATGATAAACCTGGACCCCAAAGCGATGGAATTCCCCCAGAATTTCAACGATCAATGGGATTAATGCAAGAGGGGGTGCACTTGTAAGGAATTTCAGGGGGTTGTGGAGAGTAGATGGTGCATGTTCCAGAACTACATCTATATTATTGTGTTTGCAGAGAATCAAGGCAGGTGCTGACAATGGAATTTATAGGAGACAGTGCAATGAGTCTTGATTTCAACACTAGCGTACACAGTTAAGTGTCAGGTTGCTGCCTTGATGAGGCAGGAGCAGTCAGCTCAGAGGACTCCCCACAGTAGTATTAGTGGATTTTTTTAAACTAAGGGCCTTCTGACTGAATCCCTGGAGCGCAAGCTCTGATGGTAATGAAACTGAGATTGTTCATCACAAAGTACTGAATTATCCGATTATTGAATTTCCCTCCACCTATTTAACACAGACTCCAATCACTCTTCAATGTAGACTCCAATTCCTTACATTATGAATATGAGTGTGGTATTGACAGATGCTCAGACATGCTGGGGTGAATGGTCCATTTCTTTGGCACATAGTTCTATGGTGCACTTCAGTGCCACATCACGTCAGGTATCACCAAATCCTTTTGTGATATGGATTTTAATATAAGTTCAGAGATTCTCTTAGGATTTGTGCAAGGATCTTTAGTTATTTTATTTGTGGTTTAATTTATTAGTTTATTGTCACGTGTACCAGGGTACAGAGAAAAGCTTTTTTGTTGCGCGCTATCCTGTCAGGGGAAAGACTATACATGATTACAATCAAGCCATCCACAATGTACACATACAGGTATAAGGGAATAATGCTTAATACAAGTCAAAGTCCGATTACAGATAGTCCGAGGGTCTCCAATGAGGTAAATGGTAGCTCAGGACCGCTCTCTAGTTGGTGATAGGATGGCTCAGTTGCCTGATAAGAGCATGAAGAAACTGTCCCTGAATCTGGAGATATGCATTTTCACGCTTCTGTACCTCTTGCCTGATCAATAGACAATAGGTACAGGAGTAGGCCATTCGGCCCTTCGAGCCAGCATCGCCATTCAATGTGATCATTGCTGATCATCCCCAATCAGTACCCCGTTCCTGCCTTCTCCCCATATCCCCTGATTCCGCTATCTTTAAGAGCCCTATCGAGCTCTCTCTTGAAAGCATCCAGAGAACCTGCCTCCACCGCCCTCTGAGGCAGAGAATTCCACAGATTCAGAGGAGGGGAGTAGTGGGAATTGCCAAGGCAGCATGAGATGTAGATGGAGTCTACACACGGTTGGGATCTTAGTTGGCAGATGCAAGAGATTGCAGTTGCTACAATCTGGAGCAAAAAACAAACTCCTGGAGGGGCTCAGTATGTTGAGCAGCATCTGTGGGGAATCCTGATACAGGGTCTCAACCTGAAACATAGACAACTTATTTTCCCCCACAAGTGCTGCTGAGTTCCTGTAGCAGTTTGTTTTTTTGTTTTTCCTTGGGGATAAATTAGTTCAAAGATGTCACATTTTCAGCATCCAGTGTGGGCTGCGAGGTCATCACCGAGTAAAGTCAGTAAATTAATTTGCATTGGGCTGGTTTTATTTCAGCAATGTACAATTATTTTTCTTCCCCCATGAGTAAAGCACCATACTGAGCATTTCCACATTGTTTTGTATCAAGTCAACCTGACTCACCCTTTACCTCCCCTCTCGACTCCATCCAAGGACCCAATCCGTCTTTCCAGGTGAGGCAGAGGTTCACCTGCAACTCCTCCAACCTCATCTACTGCATCTGCTGCTCCAGGTGTCAACTTCTCTACATCGGCAAGACCAAGCGCAGGCTCGGCGATCGCTTCGCTCAACACCTCCACTCAGTCCATCTTAAGCAACCTGATCGCCTGGTTGCTTTGCACTTCAACTCCCCCTCCCATTCCCAATCTGACCTTTCTGTCCTGGGCCTCCTCCATTGCCCGAGTGAGGCCCAGCACAAATTGGAGGAACAGCACCTCATCTTTCACTTGGGTAGTTTACACCCCAGCGGTATGAACGTTGTCTTCTCTAATTTTAGATAACCCTTGCCTTCTCCCTCCTTTCCCTCCCCCTTCCCCATCTCAGTTCTCCCACGTCCTACTTCCTTTCTTTTTCCCGCCCCCCTCCCCCCAACATCAGTCTGAGGAAGGGTCTCGACCCGAAACATCGGCAATTCCTTCTCTCCATAGATGCTGCCTCACCCGCTGAGTTTCTCCAGCATTTTTTGTCTACCTTCGATTTTTCCAGCAACTGCAGTTTTTTCTTAAACACCCTACTCACTGGTCATCTGTTGTCAGCCCCAATTTGTTCTGGCCTTTCCACACCTCCAGTTTTATTCTGGGAATTAACCTTGTAAACCTTGCCATCCTGGGAATTAACCTTGTAAACTTACGCTGCACTCCCTCAATAGCTAGAATGTCCTTCCTCAAATTAGGGGACCAAAACTGTACACAATACTCCAGGTGTGGTCTCACTCAGGCTCTGTACAACTGCAGAAGGACCTCTTTGCTCCTATATTCGTGCTGGAGTGACTCAGCGGGTCAGGCAGGATCTCTGGAGATCTGCCAGTCTGGGGAAGGGCCCTAACCCGAATCATCACCCATCATTTTTGTCCAGAGATGCTGCCTGACTCACTGAATTACTGAGCACTTTGTGTCTATCTTTGGTATAAACCAGCATCCGCAGTTCCTTGTTTTCATGATCACCCACACCAGCTCATATCCAACCTCCCACTCCCTCTTAGCCTCTGATCACTTACGCCTTCTCGGACTCAATCTCCATTTGCGAACCAGCTCGCCTCCTCTCGAAAACATTGACAGTGTAACTGGATCCCACTCCATCATTCCACTTTGCCTCCCTGATTCCTCTACTCTCTCAGCCCTCAGTGAGAAGTAAGGTGGTGAGTCTCACAGAGGGACTGCCCCACACTACCCCACACCCTGCCTACTGCTCTGGTTGGGCCTGTGGCTGACATACTGACCACAGTTGGAAGCGGATACTGGGGGGCACGGTTTAGAACATACAACTGTGCTTATCCCATTCTGATATGCCTGAGACCTGTAGCACCACTAAGAACAATTCCAATGCCGTGTGCCTGTAACAATGAGCCTTCCACACCTACACTCACTGGAGTGGTGCCAATCCTCGGAGCTAGTGCGAAAATGTTCAACTATGGCACACACATTCCAGAACCTCATTTGCAAACTGCAGCACCACTAAGAACAGAAAGACTTTTTGCCTGCGTTTGGAGGCTGAGTTCCAAGATATCATCAATGCTTTCAATGAAATACACAAGGGAACAGGCCTCCCGATCAATGTCTGTCAGACTAAGGTCCTTGACCAAACTGCCTCTTCACACAGCCATCCCACATTCAAGTTTCAAGCATGAACCACTTCTCATATTGAGGGAGCCTCCGCCTGGTGACGAAATTCCCGTCACCTTCATTGAGCCAGCAGAGTCCTTGGTTGCGTTTAGAGATCAACATCTCATATCCAACATAAAACGTGTGGTGTTCTGGGCAGCATTGAGCCCGGCCCAATAATCTGTTGCTGAATCCATGGCTATCTTTAGCAAGCACCACAAGGCACTGGAAATATATCATCAATGTACACTCCACTAAAACCTCCGGTTCTGGAAAGGTAAATAAACCAGGATCAGTGCCTCTCCCAGGTTAACAGCACACATATGGAGCTCATAAGTACATTCATAACTGTCAGTCCCATTGAGTGGATTGTTTTGTTCAGGCATCGGACCCAAAATAGACATATGAGCATAAAAATCAGGAAAGGGTTGACCCTGCTCTGCATCTCATTATGTAGAAACAAGGAACTGCAGAAGCTGATTTACAAAACAACCCACAAAGTGCTGGAGTAACACATTGGGTCAGGCAGCATCTCTGGAGAATATGGGTAGGTATCGTTTCATGACAGGACCCTTCTTCAGACTCTCGGAATGAAGAAGGGTCGCATTATGATAATGATTGATCTTCTATATCTATAGCATTTACCAACATGGTCATCATATTCCTTGATTCTTTAATACACTGAAATCTATCAGTCTGTTCTAAATGAACATAATGACTGAGCCTCCACAGATTTCTGAGATACAGTACTCCAAGGTTTACCACCGTCCGAGTGGAGAAATGTCTCATCATCAAGTCAAGTCCAGTTGCGTTTATTACCAAGAATGTGTAGGAAGGAACTGCAGATGCTGGTTTGTACCGGATAGATACAAAATGCTGGAGTAACTCAGCGGGTCAGGCAGCATGGTTGTAGGAAAGTAGCTGTTCCTTAACCTGATGATGTGGGACTTCAGGCTTCTGTACCTCCTGCCTGACGGTAGCAGTGAGAAAAGGGTATTGCCTATTTGGTGGGGATCTTTGATGGTAGATGCTGACTTATTGAGGCATCGCCTTCTGTAGTTGCTTTCAATGCTGGGAAGGGCTGAGCCCGTGATGGACTGGACTGAGTCCACTACTCTCTGTAGCCTCTTATTTTGTAGAGCATTGCGAATGTGACACCTGTCCATGAAGCAACCAGTCAGGATACTTTACAACTATAGAATTTGTTCTAGTATTTGGTGACAAGCTTTAAACTTCTCAGATAATATCGCTGCTGGCATTCTGCCTTTGTGATTACATCTATGTATATCACAGTCCTAAATGGCCATCCCTTGAAACTGTGATCTGTGGTTCTAGACTTCTCAGTCATACAGTGATACAGTGTGGAAACAGGCCATTCGGCCCAACATGCCCACAGCAGCTAACAATGTCCCAGCTACACTAGTCCCATTTGCCTGCGCTTGGTCCATATCCCTCCAAATCTGTCTTATCCATGTACCTGTCTAATGGTTTCTTAAACGATGGGATAGTCCCAGCCTCAACTGCCTCCTCTGGCTGCTTGTTTCATACAACTGTGTGAAAAAGTTGCCCCTCGGATTCCTATTAAATCTTTTCACCTTCTTTTCACCTTCACCTTGAACCTATGTCCTCTGGTCCTCGATTACCCTACTTTGGGCAAAAGACTGTGCATCTACCCGATCTATTCCTCTCATGATTTTGGATACCTCTATAAGATCTCCCCTCATCTTTCTGCACTCAATGGAATAGTGACCCAGCATACTCAACTTCTCCCTATAGCTCACACCCTCTAGTCCTGGCAACATCCTCGTAAATCTTTTTGGACCTTTTCAAGCTTGACAATATCTTTCCTATAACATGGTGCCCAGAACTGAACACAATATTCTAAATGTAGTCTCACCAACGTCTTATACAACTACAACATGACCTCCCAACATCGATACTCAATACTCTGACTGATGAAGGCCAAAGTGCCAAAAGCCTTTTTGACCACTTTATCTATCTGCGACTCGACCTTCAAGGAACTATGCACCTGTCCTTTATGAATATTGTACATTTCAATGAAATCATTGTTCCAAAATCTATTTGGAACTTACAGTTCTAGTGTACTCAATTTCTCCTGACATACAAACCTGTCATCTCTGGAACAAATTGATTAAATCTTTGTTGCACTCTCAATAACAGGTATATCCTTTGTGTTAAGAGATTACAACTGTGCACAGTACTTCATGTGTGGTCTTACCAACCCCATAGACCATAAACCCGTTTAGGAATGGCAATTCTCCTGCGACAATTATCTCAACCCTAATTGTACTTTGTAACCTTGTCGGCACCCTATAGGTGGTGACTCTTTGCATACTTTATGCATGGTATGCAAAACAAAGAATTTCACTGTTTCATGCCACATGTGATAATAAAGTATCAACCAATCAATTAATCAATCAACCCCGGCAACGCAATTGTATTTGCACTTTTGCCTTGATTTTGTTTTTGCAGTCTCTTCCTTTTACTGTCTTGCAGAATTCATATATAACTTATGTTTCTATTGTCGCTTGAGCCTATGTGCCTGTGATGCTGCAAGCAAGATTTTTTATTGTATCTGTACCTCATCGGACTTGTGCACATGATAATAAACTTGACTTCGCTTGACTTAACCCAAAATTCCAGAGTGGAAATAAGTCATCCTTGATCCCAAGAGACTGCCTAAGAAGACGAGAAGACGCCTACACCACACTAGAAGAGACATGGTCTAAACAACAGCACAGGAAGGCTGTTTCTTATTGAGCCGATATGACAGGTTATTTTGTGCAATGCATTATGTCAAGTGAGGGGATTGACAATGAATACCAAATTAGGCCCAAATTCTCAGGATTCATGTACAGGACTATTGTTCTTCTGGCCTTGCTTCTTGCAGACCGAACATTTACTGCTGAGGCCTCATTGGCTCTTGGTGCATAGCTGGACTTTAAAAGAAACTAAAAATAATTCTGTGCAAGTTCAATAAAGGCTGAGTAAAATGTTGACAATAGATTTTCAGTCCCATTGGACTCCAGTTCTGTGAATCCAGGATTTCCTGTATTTTGTTTTGATGCTGGAACTGAAAAAAGATTTGCAAGTAGGACTGAATTGCACAACACTTTTTAAAGGAATGGTGAGAGTCAGATAATTTCCTCTCCGTAGCCCACTCTGGAAACCACCATCAAAGGCAGGTCATGCTTTGAAATATTATCATGAATCTGGTGGTCATGTCATTATCCTGCATTAAAATCTACAATAGGGAAGCAGCTGACTAGCAGGTCAGTACTACCAGGCACCCACTTCACTTGATCATATATTATTTTATAATTAACAAAGAACTGCAGATGCTGAAAATCTGAAATAAAACAGGAAGCGCGGGAAATACTCAGCAGGTCAGACAGCACCTGTGGAGAGTCATAGAGTGATACAGTGTGGAAACAGGCCGTTCAGCCCAACGTGCCACATTGGCCAACAGGTCCCAGCTACACTAGTTCCACCTGCTCACAGAAAGAAACAGTTATAGTTTCAGGTATGAGATCAGACACATAGATATGCAGGGAATCGCATGGATATGCAGGGAATGGAGGGATATAGTTCACACGAGGAGAATATAGACAGAGGAGATTCGTTTAACTTGGCGGACGAGAAAAAAGTCATGCTCAGCACGAGCATTGTGGGCCAAAGGGGCCTGTTCCTCTGCTCTGCTGTTCGATGTTGTGTGTTCTATTTAGCCTAAACTTAACGCTTCCACCACCAGACTACTATTGCTCTTCTCCTGACCCCTTTCAGTAGATCATCCCCTGCAACTCCCTGGTCTGCTCCTTTGATCTCAGCAACCACTTCCCATCTAAAAGCACCAAGATAAAAAACAGGAAATGCTGAACACATTCACAGCTGGTCAGGCAGCACCTGTAGAAAGTGAAGCGGAGTTAATGTTCCAGCTTAGAGACCCTCAGGAGGACCATATATTCTTTTCTACTTCATGTATTAATACAACTATAAATGGGTCATGTTGGTCGGCATGGGCAAGTTGGGCCCAAGGGCCTGTTCCCATGCAGTGTGACTATAACGTTCCCTTATTCATCGCTGCTCTTGACCAGAACTACTCGGTGTGGTAGTCAAAACAAGGAACTGTAGATGCTGGTTATTACAAAAACGACAATGCAGTTCATGATGTAAAATAATACTGGTGTCCCAAAGTCTTCATTATCATTCAATATAATTTACTCTTGACTCTTTCTCATTTTGTTCGATGCCGTTATATTCCCGAATGCAAACATACCTTTACACAGCTCTGTGTGTACAGATTTGACATTTTCAGCAAGTGATAGTGGAAGTTTCAGAGGAGCTTTTGCTGTATAATTAATCTGTGCTGCAACTGGCTTGGGAGTGTTTGATGGTGCGTTACAGTGGGACCTTTATTGTTTGTCAAGCCCTCAAAGCACTACATCTGTGCTGAGAACATTTGCTGTCGGGTGCCTGCAATGATAACACTCCTTACTTGGACCTACACAAGTTTAGAAAAATAGTCTTGTCTCAGAGAAATGAGGTACTTCGCTTGACATTTCCCACGATTTTTACAAAAAATGCACTTTATTCCTAAAGTGGACAGACTATACACCAGTCCATTCATATGTTACCACTTGCAGTCAAAGACAGATCGTTCTGTGTACTTACAAGATTTCCATTACATCATTGTTCTTTCTCATGCACTCAACGACACAGTCCATAAGATTTAGTTTAGTTTAGAGATACAGTGCTGAAACAGGCCCTTCGGCCCACCGATTCCTCACCAACCAGCGATCCCCGCACAGTAACACTACCCTATACACACCAGGGACAATTTTTTTACATTTCTACCAAGCCAATTAACCTGCAGATCTGTACATCTTTGGAGTGTGAGAGGAAACCGAAGATCTCGGAGAAAACCCAAGCAGGTCACAGGGAGAATGTACAAACTCCGTACAGACAGTACCCATAGTCAGGATCGAACCTGGGTCTCTGCCACTGTAAGGCAGTAGATCTACCGCTACGCCACCATGCCACCCACCACTTATTGCAGATTACCTTGCACTGGAAGACCTGCAAATTTCAAGTTAGTGATCCACCAACAGCGGTTAATTGTTGTCTCAGACTGTGTCCCCAAGAACCTGTAGGGTCCCACGTTACCTTGGCAGATCTTCCAAACTGCAACCATGTTGAATTGATGGTTGACGGAGTTAATGTAGATGCAGGAACAATTACAATGTTTAAAGACATTTGGACAGGTAACTGGATAGGAAAGGTTTAGAGGAACATGGGCCAAACACAGGCAAATGGAACTAGTTCAGGAAAGCACATTGGTCAGCATGGATGAGTTGGGCCAAAGGGCATGATTCTGTATTGAAAAACTCTGTTTTAGCGTATGGATGGTGAGCTGAACAAGCAGGCTCCTTTGCCTGAGTGGAGGGGAACTTTTTGAATGTCATGGTGCTTCACTCTTCCGGGTGGAGTATTTAATAGGACTCATGGCACATTGCATGACGTTTTAGGAAAGCTTTTTGTCAATTCTTTTGTTATATCAGGAGGTGGAGGAGAGAAGGAAGGCAAAAGGGAGAGAAAGATCTATAATGGAGATGATGGAAAGTTAATTAACCAAAACGATCATAAAATGAGGTGGGGGGGGGGGTGCGAAATGACGTGGCAACGGTGCAGTTAATGAAAACAAACATTGATCAAGGAAGATGTAAATGTCAAGAAGACCATCAACCCCATTCCTGAAAATACACTAATAGTGTCTCCTTACATCTCCTACCTAACACCATCATCCTTTGGCTGTTTTACCCTGGCTTTCGTTCATCACAGATTGTCCTTTTCTTTCAAAAAAAGACACAATGAACTGTAGATGCTGGTTTTAAAAAAAGGACATAAAGTGCTGGAGTAACTCAGCGGGTCAGACAGCATTTCTGGAGAATATGGATGTGATGTTTCGGGACGGGACGCTTCTTGAGTCTTGAAGAAGGGTCCCAACTCGAAACGTCGCCTATCTGTGTTCTCCAGAGATGTGCCTGACTCGCTGAGTTACTCCAACACTTTCTATCCTTTTTTATAAACCCACATCTCCAGTAGAAACAATGGTTTCTACATTCTTCTTGTTCCACATCCTAGTCGAAAGGTCATAACCAAAAACGTTGTTCCTCATTCTGCAGAGACTTCCCAGCAGCTTAAGATTTTCCTTAGGATGTGTCCAGCTTCTTCTGTCTCTGGGCCTCTCTCGCTGCTCCGCCTCTGTGATTCATTTCTTTGTTCTATATCTCTCTATACTGCCGTCTATATCTCTCGTTTCCCTTTCCCCTGACTTTTAGTCTAAAAAGGGTCTCGACCCGAAACATCAAGAATTCCTTCTCTCCAGAGGTGCTGGCTGTCCTGCTGAGTTACTCCAGCATTTTGTGTCTTATCTTCAGTGTAAACTAGTATCTGCAGTTCCTTCCACACACCTTGGTCATTCTTGTTGTTTAACAATTCATGTGTTCCGAAAGCCCTCCTCCTTCCTGCATCAATGGTAACTGAGACGGGTCATGTTAATTTGGACATTTTAGACACAGGCTTCACATTAGGCTGAGGTTTATGAAGTTCCTCTAATGTATACAAAAAACTGCAATTCTGCTCTCACCCCCCCCCCCCCCCTCCCCAGACGGAACAAGGATGGAGTTCCCCTGGTTCTCAACTGTCACCCAACCAACTTCTGCATCCAACGCATCATTCCCCAGCATTTCAACCACCTTCAACGTGATCCCATCACCTCACATTTTCCTGTCTCTTCCCACCTAAACCACCCCCACCCCAGGTGCAACCACAGGAGATGTAACACCTGTCCCTACACCTCCTCTCACATTTCCATCCAGGGACCACAGTAATCTTTCCAAGTGAGACAGAGGTTAACATGCACCTCTTTAAACTTCATCTACAACATTCAGTGCTCCCGATGTGACATCCTTTACATCGCCGAGACCAAGGTGACTGTTTCGCCGAACACTTGCTCAGGTGGCCTGCTGGATCTCCCATTTGCTAACCATTTTACCTCCCCTTCCCATTCCCCTGCCGACATTTCTGTCCTGACCCTCTTCTATTACCAGAGTGAGGCCACATGCAAACTAGAGCAACAGCACCCCTTATTCCACTTGGGTATCTTACAACCCAACAATATGAACATTGAATTCTGCAACTTCAAGTAATATCCCCCCCTCCCTCAACTTTCTTTCCCCAGCCCCCCATCCCCTACCACTGCGCTTCCATTTCTCCCACCCTCCCAATCACACATCCCGCACTCCGGTTTTAAATTTCACACCATCTGACACCCTTGTGTCCCCTTTTCATCTCTAGCCTTTGTTACTTGCTCCATACATTTGCCAATCAATCCCCCTCACTTGTATCCACCTAGCACTTGTCTGACGTTGTCCTGCCCTGACCTCTTTTCCAGCTTTTGCTTTTATCAGCATCTCAAATCTCATGTGGCTCAAAGAACATACTTAACAATACTACCAGGTTTCCGGCAATGCATGGCATCGGTATGTTTCTCCCATACTTCCCTAAGATTTTGTGCGAGCAAGAAACTGTAGATGCAGGAATCTTCAGCAAAGCACAAAGTGCTGGAGGAACTCTACGGGTCAGGCAGCATCTGGGGAGGGAATGGAGCGGCAGCATAAGATCATGTGATTGGAGCAGAATTAGGCCATTCGGTCCATCAAGTCTCCTCCGCCATTCAATCATGGCTAATCTATCTCTCCCTCCTACCCATTCCCCTGCCTTCTCCCCATAACCTCGGACACCCTCATGAGTGACAACATCATGGGTTGGCACCTTCTTCAGACTCGAGTTTCGGATTGGTTTGACACTTTTGGCTCTGTCCATTCCATTCACAGATGCTGCCTGACCTGCTGAGTTCCACCAGCACTTTATATTTTTCCCTAAGACATTGTTTTGTCCATTCTTACTGTGTTCATTTGACATAATATGTGGAATAATATGTCTCCATTACCAATGTGTACCTGTGGAATTTGCATGCTAATGCATAATTGGTTTGTTCCGTAATCTCCAGTTTCTATTTAATTGTTTCTATATCTGTGACATCTCATTCACACCCATCCCTCCCATAGACCCAAGTCTTGTAAATAATAAACTATCCTCACCAATTTCATGACTGTACAGGTTTGGCCTGATTTGTCTTAGTTCAAGGAGATAGGCACCAAGTGCTGGAGCATCTCTAAAGGAAAAGGATGGGTGACATTTCAGGTCAGAACCTTTCTTCAGACACAATCTTAGTTCACAATATTTACAAATGAAAAACAAGCAACTGATTGCTTTAATAGTTGTCATATAGAAATGTCACAATAACGCAGAGGTACTTATACTGTCTCGGTTCAGCAGCATCTCCTCAGGTAACGACAAAGCTAAAGTTAACAGAAACACTACAACATGTATGTTTTATACCATGAGGAGGTCAGAATATGGTCAAAGAGCAGAAGGGTCCTGACCCCAAATGTCATCTGTCCATTTCTACAAATACCTCCTGGCCCACTGAGTTCCTCCAGCACTTTGCTTTTTGCTGTCTGGTTTATGTATTAGTGAGATCATGCATTAATCTTTAAATAATCTAGTCAAGCTTCTCATCACAATTTTGCAATATTTTGGGTATTTACATATAAAAGATCAAGAGAAAATGAAAAAAAAGCTACAGATGCTGGAAATCTAGAATTACGGCATATGTTTCTGGTAACACTCAGAAGGTCAGGAAGCAGCTGTGGAAAAAGAAACAGAGGTAGCGTTACAGGTCAAAGAGTTAGAGCTACTAAGAAGCAAAGGTAAGCACTTGAATTACAGAATGCAGCTTTTTTAACAGTGGCCTCCTTTATAAAAACAGGAACACTTTCTGGCAAGTTCCATAACAATGTGTCAACAGAACACAGGGCCAGTCATCACATGCTAATGTCCTTCAAGCCGTGCCAACCATTACTAAAGTTACCAGCTTGACAAGAGAAATCCCAGGCAATGGTTTCATTTCTCATCGGTATCTAGTGACACGCAGTTTCATTGGGAGAGCAGAAATCATTGATGATGAAAGCCTTGCCTGAAGACATATAACTGTCTGCAGTTACCCTCACCCGCTGAGTTTCTCCAGCATTTTTTTCTACCTTCGATTTTTCCAGCATCTGTAGTTCTTTCTTAAACATAACTGTCTGCAGTGGACCGAGGGGATCGTACATGGGCTTTGATAGTCTGAATGGTCTTGTCCTATTGCTTTCTTATGGCCTGCCCGCCCTACGTTATGTAACCGAGGTATATCCCAGTGTGGGATGCACTCATATTCATAGTTTTCTAGGCTAACAATATGCCTGAACACATTTGAGTTTCCTCTGACTGAGGAAGTGTACTGCTTTAAAGCCTGTCGCTGAGACCAATTGCAAGCTAACATCTGTCCGTATGGACTCCTGAATGAAGCCCACTGTCTCGCGGACAGAGAGGCAGAGTCATTATTGCTCAGAAAATGGCAGAGTAGAACGCGTGTGAGAGAAAACAGTGTGATTGCAGTGGTTAATTAGTAAATGCAGTTGTCGCCCCTTGTCAGACATTATAACAGGCTGCTATGTTCAGATTCAGCTGAAAGTTTTATATTCAACCTCGATTCATGGATGGCATGGCCCGATTTAAGTGGTCTTGACAAAACCACTCAATGTTCTCTGTCTGCTGCAAGAAAAAAAAGCTTTTTTCTGCTTCTAATGGAAGCTCCATTCGCAAAGGCTTCAATTAGCCTGCTGTTTCAATAACCACCCTAGGCAGACGTTTATTTATATATATAAAACACATACAGACATCGGAGAGACTATTTTATTCTATCTTCAGCTCATTTTCATTGTCCTTCCCGAATGATGACCTGGACACAGCTGATCGAATCTATGCAAAATGCTAATGTATTAATTTACGAGGCTCACAGTTATTACCCCCAAACTACACCGAGGGCTGTTAAGAGTCAAACACATTGCAGCGAGTCAGTGTTGAAACATAAATCCGAGTGAGTAAAGATGGCACGTTTCAGGATCCTGGTAAGGTTTTTAGATCTGAGATGAGCAGAGATTTCTTCACTGGGAGGAATATGAACCTGGTGAATTCTTCACCATAGAAAGATGTGGAGGCCACATCGCTGAAAGTAACCAGGAAGGATTTTCACACACAAACGGTATCGTGGGATATCGAAAGAGAATGGGAATATGGTGTAGACACAAGGAACTGCAGATGCTGGTTTACAAAAAGAGACACAAAGTGTTAGAGTAACTCAGCGGGTCACACAGCTTCTTTGAAGAACATGGTTCGGTGACATTTCAGGTTGGGGCCCTCCTGCTGACTTTTTGTGATAGGGAGGGAGAAAGTTCATAAGTTGTAGGAGCAGAATTCAGCCATTCGGCCTATCAAGTCTACTCCGCCATTCAATCATGGCTGATCCATCTTTTCCTCTCAATCCCATTCTCCTGCCTTCACCCTGTAATACCCCTTAATAATCAAGAACCTACCAATCTCCACTATAAAAGTATCAAAAGACTTGCTGTCCGTGGCAATTAATTCCACAGATTCACCACCCTCTGGCTAAAGAAATTGCTCCTCATCTCCTTTCTAAAGGTATGTTTTTTTAAATTCTGAGACTAGAGTTTCCCACTAGTTGAGGTAATTTATCTGGGGCAATTTAGTATAGAGCTGGGGCAATTTAATATAGATCAATTGCCAGGCTTTATGGTATTGAGATAGTGGAACAGCCAGCAATAAACAGGGAAGCACTCAAAAGATTGAATGGTTTACCCCTGCTCCTGTTGCTGTTTCTATGTTTTCTTCTTCGAAGAGCATTGGTAAACCAGATGAATTTTTACAATAATCTACTTGTTTATGCAAATGCATGATCGTTGAAAATTGGGGGGGAGAGGAGTAGGTAATTAATAGAATTTTTAATTATTCCAAATTGTTTTATTAGTATCTATAAGATTCATATTTGAAACCCGAAAAATTAAGGAAAAATCCAGAGCATTTGGAAGCTTAATCAACAACTGCCTAAACCTGTTGGCCCTGATGAATTCTTATTTCTACATGACACTTCTTGCGTGTTTCATTCTATAATTAGCTACAAGGAAAAATATGGATCTGGTAATGAATAATCTTTCAATTTTCCCACAGGGATCAGTGCAGGGACCTGTTGTTTGTGATATATATAAATGACTTGGACGAAAAAGTAGTTGGGTTGCCAAGTAAGAAGAAGGCCGTTGAAGTACACAGCAAGTTAAAGACCAGTTGCTGATATAGGTGGAGAAATGGCAGATGGAGTTTAATACGAGCAAGTACAAGGTGTTCACTTTGAAAGGTCGTATGTAAGGGGAAAGTGCTTAAAAAGATGCTTAACAGCATGGATGTACTAAGGGATTTGGGGCTCCAAATCCATAGCTTCAGAGAGCTACAATAAAAGTAGATAGTGATAAAGAAGGCATATGGTATGCTTGCCTTCATTGATCAAGGCATTGAGTTTAATAGTCAGGAAGTCATATTGCAGCTTTATAAAACTTTGGTTAGGCCGCATTTGGAATATTGTGCGCAGTTCTGGTAGCCCCATTACAGGAATGATGTGGAGGCATTGTAAAGGGCTCTTCTGAGGTTATCAGAATGTTAGAACACAAAGTGCAAGAGCAACTTAGCAGGTCACGCTGCGTCTCTGGAGAACACGGAGAGGTGATGTTTCCGGTCAAGACCCTCTTCAGACATCTCGACCTGAAACGTCACCTATCTATATTCTCCAGTGATGCTGCCTGAACCACTGAGTTACTCCAGCATATTGTATCATTTGAGTGTGAAGAAGGGTCTCATCCCGAAATGTCACCTATCCATCCATGTTCTCCAGAGATGCTGCCTGACTCGCTGAATTACTCCAGCACCTTGTGTCCTTTTATTAGAATGTTGCTTGGATTAGAGGATATTAGATATAAAGAGAGATTGGACAAATTTGAATTTTTTTCTCTGGAGTATCGATAGCTGAGGGAAGACCTGACCAAATGATATGAGAGGCATAGATAGGGTGGACAATCAGAACCTTTGTTCCATGATGTAAATGTAAAAGACCAAAGGGCATAGCTTTAAGGTGAGAGCTTTATCGTAAGTACCAGGTATGCACTGCCAGGGGTGACGGTGGAAGACGTTAGGATGATGACATTTCAAAGGCTTTAGATAGGCAAATGATTATGCAGATACGGCAGAATGCGGCTCATATGCAGGCAGATGAGATTTGTTAACTTTGGCATCATGCTTGGCACTACAATCGTAGGCCAAAGGGCCTGTTCCTGTGCTATACTCTTTTATCATATGTTCTATGATTTGTTACAACAAATTTCTCAGTTGGACTGATGGGACTGGTTTCTCTAAACCCAGAGTGAAAATAAGAACCAGACCAAGCAAATTCCAGTCATTGATGAGTCCATTAGGGATCAAGCTCCTTGTGCCCTTCCAGAAACCAGATCAGAAAATGTTAAAATGTGTTTGTTTTTTCTCTCGATATCCATAATGCAGATACCTGTATTTTGCTGGAATACGTGAAAAATCTACCGTTAAAGATTTCTCCTTCAGTTTGCATGACGTTTCCTGATGGTTGTCAAAGCGATTTAATATACAGTTTAGTCATGGAGTATTGCACAGATCAGACTTTGCCTGCACATCAGTGTTTTCAGTTGGAGGCAGTCTTGGTAAATCATGCAGATGTGGAATGGTCTGGATTGTCAGTCCTCCAAGGCTATCTCTGACTCTCCATCCCCTCCTCAACAACTTGCGATGTAAGCCATAACGACATTTAAACATAGTCTAACTGCAGGTGCAGGAAATCTGCAATAAAGCAAAGAGAAAGGGCCTGAGAGAGTTAGATTATTGATTAGTACAGGTGTCAGAGGTTATGGGGAGGGCAGGAGAATGGGGTTAGAAGGGAGATATAGATCAGCCATGACTGAATGGCGGAGTAGACTTGATGGGCCAAATGGCCTAATTCTACACCTATCACTCATGAGCTTCTGACTTATGACATATGAGATACACAGCAGGCCGTGCAGCATCTGTGGAGAGGGAAACAGAGTAGTGCAACAAATGCTTCAGTTAGCTGACTGGAAAACTGAAAAAAATCATGTTTTAATGTGAAACTGGTCATAGAGTCATAGCGTGATACAGTGTGGAAACAGGCCCTTCGGCCCAACTTGTCCACGCCAGCCAGAATGTCCCAGCTACACTAGTCCCATCTGCCTGCCCTTGGTCCATATCCCTCCAAACCGGTCCTATCCATGTACCTGTCTAACTGTTTCTTAAACAATGGAATAGTCCCAGCCTCAACTACCTCCACTGGCAGCTTATTCCATATACCCACCACCCTTTGTGTGAAAAAGTTACCCCTTGGATTCATATTAAATCATTTCCCCTTCACCTTGAACCTATGTCCTCTGGTCCTTGACTCCCCTACTCTGGGCAAAAGACTCTGTGCATCTACCCGATCTATTCCTTTTATGATTTTGTACACCTATATAAGATTACCCCTGCACTCCAAGGAACAGAGACCCAGCCTACTCCACCTCTCCCTATAGCTCACATCCTCGTAAATCTTCCCTGAACCCTTTCAAGCTTGACATTTATCTTTCCAAAAACGTGGAGAGAACAAAGTCAATTCTTTCTCACTCCTTCCTCCACTCTATTTTTGAAATCCCTCTCTCCTCAGCCCACTCTACCTCTCTCCCAACTCTTTCTCTTACCCACTCCATCTCTCTCACCTCCTCAACTCCCTCTTTCCCTACCACAGCATAACCATGTTTATCACCACCCCCACTTTCTCATTTACCTTCTTCCCTCTCAAAGACAGCCATTTCCTTTTGCTTATTTAAAATGTTGATTGTCATTTATTGCTGAATGATGTAATTTAATACACAATTATGTCATGATTAATTGCCATTTCGTTGATGATAATTATATTACATTGTAATGTCATTGTTAATAATGAACAGGACGTTCTATGAGACTCCTTTTTGCAGATTTCAGAATAAACTGGTTGCACTGTATTTTATGGTTTTTCATAATATTTCATATTGTCTTTATATTTCAAAATTTGCCATTTGTTACAAATTGATTTTTTTAAGGTTTGGAAATATTTCTCAAGTATGTGAAAGTCATTACATAGTTAAGCTTAAAAGGATCTGATAGCTGTGGACTATCCTAAATTGCCAATGTTATGACTCTGCCTAGAACTCTTAAAGTGAAGGTGCATTGGAGAGAATAAAAAATGAGATACATGTGGGATTAGTGTAAATTGATAGTTAATGGTCAACATGGACTGAATGGGCTGAATGGTCTGTTTCTTGCTGTATTTCTCTATGACTGCCTGCGTTATTTCATTGTACTTGGGGGTTTGCTGTGCAGAAGGAGTTGCTCCTGTTCCTATATTACAATGGTTTTTGCACATAAGAAGACCCTCTCTGGTTATACATTGCTTAGAGTTGTGGAAGCAATGTATAAAAGTCTTTCTTTTATTAAAGGGAAATTCATGATGGATGCAAAACAGGTAGCCACTTGAATCCCATTATCCCTTTGTCAGATTAAATTGACCACCAGTAATGTCAGGAGCAGTGAACAACCAATAGACCAAAATGTCTGAATAAGGGTCCCGACCCAAAATGTCACCCATCTTTTTTCTCCAGAAATGCTGCCTGATGCACTGAGTTACTCCAGCACTTTGTGTCTATCTTTGGTATAAACCAGCATCTGCAATTCCTTTCTGCAGACCAAAATCTATCCTTGCCCAAAGTCCCCTGGTGAGATACCAAGGATCAGGGACACAAACCCTGCTCAATCTTCCCTTCCTAACCATGGGGACACCAGCAAAGAACGGCCTCCCAACTGTGCAAAGTTGACAATGTTTATGGGAGTAGTACCAATGCCAAGACACCATAGTAGATTCCACTGCAATATAGGAAACAGAGCAAATCCCTCTGTACAGCAAACTGCAAAGAACAATGAAAGTGTTTAGGTTTCTAGTTTTTCACACCCTCCTAAATTAGTCAACGTGAATAAATGACCAACTCTTCTCCGCTTGCCATCTTCATGAGTAAAGTCCTGACCTCACTGGTGCTTTGGCACCACATTTGATTGGGGAGTGGACCACAGGGTCAGGAGTTGTTGGACTGTCTGCCTTCTCTTGAGCTGCTTGACAACGCACAAATCATCCTGACCTCACGAGTAACACTGAACCTTCTGCTTTCTCAGACATTCGACTCACAACTCCTGTAGTCAGAATTGGGTCAACACTGAAAATCAGGGAAGGACTCCCGAGCTACCAAATAAACAAGACTGGTATCTCCACCGCATCAAATATTTATCTCTCCGTAGTTGAGGGATTTCTTCCATTTCCCAGCCCTTTCGAATGCTGCATTTTATTTAAATCAATGCAGTAATGCTGGCACTAGCAGAACTCAGCCTCCCTTCCTGTACTGTTAACATCTATAGGAGCAGTACCAGCTAATCCCAAGATGCTTCCCACTACTTCACCTTGCCAGCTTTCTCACGGTATCCTGTGTTGATGCTGCTACATCAGCATGTATAAATTATAAGCCTTTCCCTTGCTTGACCTCTTCATGGAGTTACCCTGGTTACTTGAATCCTCTCTTGCCTTCCACTTTGTGTAAACCTGCACCTTGCTGCCTGTTTCCTAACTCAAAGCAATTCCTGTTCACCTGTATTTGGCTCCCATTTTGGTTGGAATTCAAGTGGGAAATTTTCATTCGTGGGGCCAAATAATCTGGCTACAAGTAGATGAGAACAATGGAGGGGTTTAGGGAGGGAATTCCAGAGTGTAGCCAGAGGTTTTGGAAGCACCGCCAATGGTGGGCTGAAGGAAATGAGCACGAGCCTGAGGCTCTCATTGTTAATTACCAGCCTATGGATTTCACTGGTTGGACCAGCATTTATTGCCCTTCTCTAATTGTCCTAAAGAAGAAGATGATGAGCCATCTTCTTGTGCTGCTGCAGTCCATGTGCTCAATGAACTTTGGCAATGCAACTGAGTAAAGCACTGGATTTTGAAAGAGTAATGACATGTTTCCAAGGCACAATGTTGCATGTTGGAGATGAACTTACATGGAGGTGGGGTTCCTGTTCACCTCCTGTCCTTGTCCTATTGGGTAGCCCAGGTGCCGCTAAACGTGCTGCTAAAATCCTGGAAATGTCCTGTCCTCATGTTTGTAGCCATTGTACACTAACTGGGAATATGCGAATAGTCAAAGTTGTGCATGGGATATTAATCAAATGGCTGCTTTTCGTGCTGGTTAGTGTCAAATGTTATTGCAGATACACTTCTCAAAGCAAATGAAAAGGATTCCATCTTACTCGTTAGTCTCGCCAATGATGGAAAGGTTTTGTCGAGTGGAAGTGAATTGATGCTAAATAACTGGCTTCTATCCAGTTCCTCGAATAAGGGAATTTAAATGTGCAGGTTAGAACTGCAGATGCTGGTTTAAATCGAAGATAGACACAAAATGCTGGACTAACTCAGCGGGACAGGCAGCATCTCTGGAGAGAAGGAATGGGTGACGTTTCGGGAGATCCATTACAGAGATGCTGCCTGTCCCGCTGAGTTGCTCCAGTATTTTGTGTCTCCTAAGGGAATTTAAATGTCTGGTTGAGTAGGTTTATGGACACTGGTGATCCTGCAGGATGTTGCATTGAGAATTTACCATTAGCAATGCTGCTGAATGTGAAGGGAAGGTAGCCAGAGTCATGCTTTTTGGAGATGGTTATTGTTGGCACTTGGGTTGATATGTGGCAAGTAACATTTATATCACCCTTGCCTGAATGTGAACAAGGCCTTCATGCATTTGGGTATGGATGATTTATTTACCCAAGGGGCTGGCAAAAGGAATTAATCAATCTACAATTGTCAAAAACCATCCCTACATCTGTCCCGATGATGGGAAGGCCATTGATGAAAGGACTGAAGCCGAGGACACTGGCCTGAGAACTCCGACAGTGATGTCCTGGGGCGGGGATGATTGGCCTTGAGGAAACCTTGCTTTGTTTGTAGGACCAGATCCCTACTGACCAACTTTCATTGGGCTGCCTGGTGCCGCGCTTGATCAAATTCTGCCTTGGTTTCAAGGGCAGCGATTCCTCCCATAGTCTGGCCCTGCGTTTGTTTGTCCTTGATGAAGCTGAATGATTCAGGCAGTACCAAGACTGGTTCTGCGGCAGGTTACTGATAAAAAAAGTTCTGCAAGTGACACTATCTGTGACACCTTGCAGATGGTCGAGCGCAGTCACATGAGGTAGGAAATGGCAGGATTGGTCTTGTCCTGCTTTTTGTGCATGGATACCCAGGTCATATTCAACTTGACCAGATGGATACCTATGTAGTGTAGGATGAAACTGCAGATGCTGGTTTATACCAAAGTTAGACTCAAAATGTCTCAGCGGGTCAGGCAGCATCTTTGGAGAAAAGGAAAAGGTGACGTTACTGAATGATAGAGAAGGCCAGAACAAAACAGGGCTGGTAATAGATGACCTCAGGAAGGTGACCATAATGGCTCATTATTGCCTGGGGAAGACAGGAATACAAGGATGTGAACGGTGGAACTAGTAGAACGACTAGGGTAGGAGGGGGAGGGGGAGGGGGAAGAGGGCGGGAGGTGGTTGGGGGAGAATGCAGGATATACTTGAAATGAGAGAAATCAAAGTTCATTCACTTGGGTTGTGGATTGCCCAAGCAAAATATGAGGTGCTGTTCCTCCACTTTGCGTGTGGATTCCATTGTTATGACAGGGCCCTAGTGAGACCACACCTGGAGTATTGTGTGCAGTTTTGGTCTCCAAATTTGAGAAAGGACATTCTTGCTATTGAGGGAGTGCAGCGTAGGTTCACAAGGTTAATTTCCGGGGTGACGGGACTGTCATCTGTTGATAGAATGGAGCGGCTGAGCTTGTATACTCTGGAATTTAGGATGAGAGGGTTCGCGCCAACCAGCAATCACCCAGCACTTTCCTACACACTATGGACAATTTACAATCTTTTACCAAAGCCAATTGACCTACAAACATGTATGTCTTTGGAGTGTAGAAGGAAACCGGAGCACCCAGGGAAAACTCATGCGGTCACAGGGAGAACGTACAAACTCCGTACAGACAGTACCCATTGTCAAGATCGAACTCTGGCGTCTTTGGTGCTGTAAGGCAGCAACTCTACTGCAGCGCCACTGTGCCACCCATGGCCTAAATTGAATGTCCTAAATTGAATATTTGAGACATTACATGGGAATACAAGGAGCAACTAACCTCCCTGGCTGATGATAAGCACTGGAATCTTTCATGTTAGAGATGAGGTTGTGTCACTTTACATTGAAAGGCCTCCAATTAACAGGAGCGATAAACTGATACTCAATGAGTTTATCAAATGGAAGGCAAAGGTGCATGTACTGCCTCATCACAACAGACTATAGGAGAGGGGGCAACTAAGCACTGGACTGCAATAACTGCAGAACTATATGCTGACTGGATTAGCCACCCATCTACATGCATTGCCCTCAAGCAGACCCCTCAGTGAAATTTGGGTTCCATTTTTTGATGCAGGGCCTTCTTATCATAAATCCCACAGAAATTCTCTAGCAGTCAGTTAATGACTAAGCTAGCTGTCAAAAACCATCAATCACCTTAAATGTTCGTGACATTTGCAAACATATAAAATATTGAAGTGTTTTTTTTAAATTATGAAATATTAAAACATCAGAACATTTAAAATACTTGAAAATAATATGTGTTAAAATTAAGCTATTTTTTATTTGCATTACTTAAAGTTTGTCGTTCGCATAGCAGCTGTTCCTCTCCATTTCGACAAACAGAGCTGCTGAACCAGTGCCAGGTCTAGCTAGGTGTGCGTGTTTAATGGGCTGTTCCCAGTATAACTGTTGAGAAATTGGGAACAGTTTGTAAACCCTCACTTCCAAACTCCAATGACAGTGACAATCAGCAGTGAGGAGATACAAGACTGTGGAGGTTTTTGGGGAAATGTCAAGCAGAAGATCCTGTTTTGGATCAAGTAGGCCCCCCTCGGTCATGCTCTCAGGCTGACAAGCCCCATCTGCCCGAGACTCGTGGGGGCGGGAGAGTCTACCTTCCCGTGCAGGTCTATAGCACTTGCCCACTGCCCTTTTTGCTTATTGGTCACTGCTTGAAAAATAAGGTGGTGACATAGAAAGGCAAGGCTTCAGCGAAGTGCTGTCCACCCCAGGCTTGCAGGAGGTAGCAAAGCCAGTCTACTCTTTCATGGGGAGTTTCATGGGGAGAATCACTCTGCAAATATACTGAACAACCTTGGGACTTCCCAATGTATTTTCCAAATAAATATTGGTCAGCGTTCAAAATAGTACCTCGTGATCTTTTACATTTACAATATGGGTAACAGGGATTCAGTTATCTGCAGTTGGAACGTAAGGGAACCATACCCTCAGTTCTGTATTGAGTGTCAGTGCTTTGCCCTGAGGTATGACTCCAACACATTCTGTTTAGCTTACACTGATCTCATCCTTATAACGACACAATGCCTGTCAGATGCATGCCGGTTCCCATCAGTTCCATTCCACCGCCCATTACTTCCCTGAACTCCTTCAACTTACTCCACTTCCTCTAAACAGCTCTTGCTGAGCTGGCATCAGCGGGAATGCCGTCACACCTGCCATCAATTTGGCAAAGAACTTGAAATCAATTTAGAAAAATCAATTATACAATTCAATTTATTCTCTCACATGCACACTTTGCAGAAAATCAAGAGGCAAATTTATCCCAGACCTCTGCAACCACAGTTAAGGTTCAACAGCCAGTGACTGTGACAAGGTTAGGTTGGATCATTTTGTCTCAGGACATAGGCACCTGTGCTGCCTCTCCTACTGACCACTGTGTGGAAAGGAGAGTGCAGTATGTCTGATAGGTGACCACTTGGAAACCACTATCATCAGAGCCCATCAGACCATCAAATGCCTCTAGTTTGGATATACCCCTCTACCTCAAGTCTAATCCCAAAGGGATGCTTAGGGAAGAACTGCAGATGCTGGTTTACACCGAAGGTAGACACAATATGCTGTAGAAACTCAGTGGGTCAGACAGCATGTCTGGAGAAAAGGAATAGATGACGTTTCGGATTGATACCCTTCTTCAGATTGAGCTTTGTCAGACAGATGCTGGTTGCTAGTTTAATTGACTGTTAGTTACCCCTGGTGTTGGTGGGTGGTAGACAAATCAGGAAATTGTTGGGCATAAGAGAGAGAATAGTCATTGAGCTTGTCATTGTTCACTGAAGATCCCAGAAATGTATCTGTGATTGCAGATAGATTGCTAATTGCAGGTTGCTCATCTCTGCGAGGCTGTCAATATTTACAGGGCATCCCCAGGAGTGTGACAATTATTGCTGATTAATCCCATGTAGTCACGTGTCCCTTTTGGCATACTATATATTTCCATGATTCCCACGTGACCAACTCCTTTGGTACTCCAATGATTTAGGATTACAGAGCTACTGGGGGAGAAGAGATTGGGAGGATGTGATCACTCATCTCCACTACACCATGATCATGGTTGGTGTGTGAGTGGAAATGCCCTCATTCCCATGGACGGACCTGGGGGCTGGTGCCAAATACCGAACCTTCTCCGTGTAGCAGGGCCCTCTGGCTTTGTACAGCAAGCTGCAGAGCACAGACAGAAATATCCACTGATCCAGTCACTTATTGCCACGTTCAATTGTCACGTTTGCCGTAGATCAGTCCAGACGCAGCCCGGGCATTGCCAGAGGTTGAGGCAGGGGCCCTTGCCTGGTCAGTGGGATCTGTGCTGAGTGTGGGGTGGGTGGATGATGCTCAGTGTAGGGACTGAGCCTCCACTGCCCAGTGTGGGAGTGAGGGGAGTCCCTCGGTACTGGGGCTGAGTCTCCCTCTGCCCAGTGGCGTGGAAGGTGGGGGAGACTCTGCACCAGTCTGAGCCTTCCTCAGGCCAATGAGAGGGGAATGGGTGAGGCACTGTGTTGGAAGGAACTGCAGATGCTGATTTAAACGGAAGATAGACATAAAAAGCTGAAGTAACTCAGTGTTTAAGAAGGAACTGCAGATGCTGAAAAATCAAAGGTAGACAAAAATGTTGGAGAAACTCAGCGGGTGAGGCAGCATCTATGAAGCGAAGGAAATAGGCAACCTTTCCGGTCAAGACCCTTCTTCAGACTGATGTGAGGGTTGGGAGGTGGTGGGAAGAAGAATGGAAGAGGCGGAAACAGTGGGCTGAGGGAGAGCTGGGAAGGGGAGGAGAATGTAGGGACTACCTGAAATTAGAGAAGTCAATGTTCATACCACTGGGGTGCAAACTGCCCAAGCGAAATATGAGGTGTTGCTCCTCCAATCTATGGCGGTCCTCACTCTGGCCATGGAGGAGGCCCAAGACAGAAAGGTTGGATTCGGAATGGGAGGAGGAGTTGAGGTGCTGAGCCACCGAGAGATCAGGTTGGTTATTGCGAACCGAGCGGAGGTGTTGGGCGAAGCGATCGCCAAGTCTGCACTTGGTCTCACTGATGTAGAGCAGCTGACATCTAGAGCAGCGGATGCAATAGATGAGGTTGGATGAGGCACAGGTGAACCTCTGCCTCACCTGGAAAGACTGCTTGGGTCCTTGAATGGAGTCAAGGAGGGAGGTGAAGCGACAAGTGTAGCATTTCCTGTGGTTGCAAGGGAAAGTGCCCAGAAAGGGGGTGGTTCAGGTGGGAAGGGACGAATTGACCCGGGAGTTACGGAGGGAGCGGTCTCTGCGGAAAGCAGACAGGGGAGGAGATGGGAAGATGTGGCAAGTGGTGGGATCACGTTGGAGGTGGCTACAATATCGGAGGATTATTTGTTGTATGTGGCAGCTGGTAGGGTGGAAGGTGAGGACAAGGGGGACTCTGCCCTTGTTACGAGTGGGGGGATGGGGAGTGAGAGCAGAGTCACTGGGTATAGAAGGGACCCTGGTGAGAGCCTCATCTATAGTAGAAGAGGGGAACCCCCGTCCCCTGAAGAATGAGGACATCTCCAATGCCCTGGTGTGGAACACCTCATCCTGGGTGCAGATGCGGCGTAGACGGAGGAATTGGGAGTAGGGGATGGAGTCCTTACAGGAAGCAGGGTGGGAAGAAGTGTAGTTCAGATAGCCATGGGAGTCAGTGGGTTTATAGTGGATGTTGGTCAGTAGTCTATCACCTGCGATGGAGATAGTGAGGTCAAGAAATGATAGGGAAATGTCGGAAATGGTCCAGGTGTATTTGAGTGCCGGATGAAGTTAGTGGTGAAATGGATGAAGTCAGTGAGTTGTGTGTGGGTGCAGGAGGTAGCAACAATGCAGTCGTCGATGTAGCGGAGGTAGAGTTCGGGGATAGGCCCAAGGTACGTCTCGAACAAGGATTGTTCGACGTACCCTACATAGAGGCAGGCGTAGCTGGGGCCCATGTGCGTGCCCATAGCTACGCCTTGTATTTGGAGGAATCAAATGAAAAGTTATTAAGGGTGAGGACCTGCTCCGCTCGTCGGAAGAGAGTATCTGTAGATGGGGATTGGTTAGTTCTGTGGTCGAGGAAGAAACAGAGGGGTTTGAGACCCTCCTGGTAGGGAAATGGAGGTGTAGAGTGACTGGACATCCATGGTGAAGATGAGGGAATGGGGGCCAAGAAATCGGAAGTCCTGGAGTCGACGAAGAGTGTGTGAGGTGTCTTGAACATAGGTAGGGAGGAATTTAACCAGAGGGGTAGGATGGAGTCGAGGTATGTGGAAATAAGTTCGGTAGGACACGAACAGGCAGAAACAATGGGTCTGGCAGGACAGTCAGGTTTGTGGATTTTGGGGAGAAGGCAAAATTGGGCCGTGCGGGGATGGGGAACGATGAGGTTAGGGGCTTGGGAGGGCAGGGAGCTGGAGTTGATGGTCAGTGATGGTGCTAGAGATGGTGGCCTGGTGCTCGTCTGTGGGGTCATGGTCCAAGGATAAGTAGGAGGTGTCTGAGAGTTGGCGTGTGGCCGCAGCCTTGTAGAGATCAGAGCGCCAGACTACGATGGCACCTCGCTCGTCGGCAGGTTTGATCACCCAATCTAGGTTGTTGCAGAGTGAGTGGAGGGCTGTATGTTAAGGGGAGAGAGGTTAGAGTGCGACAGGGAATGGAGTAATTAAGGCGGAGCGTCCCACTGCCCAGTGTAGGGCGGGTTGTGGGTGGGGAGGGGGAGAAATCTGTACCAGTCTGGATCTCCCTCATGTGTTGGGGTGTGGGTAGGAGGGGGGGGAGATAATGTACTGGTCTGGACCCGCCTCTGCCCAGCGCCCATGAGCTGAATTGAGGAGCAGTTTAGCAGTTCATTATTGTGGAGTGGCTGCTTCTTCGCCTTTGTCCACAGGGCCCGGTTGACCTTGATGCGGGCAGGCCGGCGATTGTTTCGAAGCAGGAGCTTTTTTATCTCTACAACCAGAATATTATTTTTACAATCCATTTCTGCGAGAATGTGCAATGTACGAAACCAGTGCTGAACCACAAGCTGTTTGTGGATCAATTACGTCTCCTGTAGCCCTGTCCCACTTCCCCTTATTACCCCACTCCCCGCCCCCCATTATCCCTGTATCTTATGACGATAACTCTTTCCTATTCCATAAGAAGTAAAAAGAGTTTGCATTTATCTGGTGCCGCCGAGAGTCTGAAAGCTTCTTCATAAAAGTGCAGCAGACAATAAAGTGCATTCGAAGCACGTTCGCTAATGTAATGTGGGGAGGTGTGGCAGAGGGTTTGTGGACAGCAAGCTCCCAACAATGGAATCTGCTAAAGTGGTGGTGCTGCAGGAATGAACAGTCAGTGTTGGTAGTTCAGCAGTAGAATTCTCACTGGTCACACCAGAGACCTTGTCTCAATTCATTGCCAATAAAAGAAAAAACATTCATGGCCAGAAAGAATGCATTCAAGGTTGTTTTGAATGCATTTCTTAAAGAAAGGGAGTGCTAACCTCGGGGCCTAGCTGAGAAATCTGTACACATTTTGTTTGGTGTTAAAGTGCCATTACATGTCTCCCTATTGCAATTTTAAAAGGATCCAAAGGGATATTTGATGGCACAAAATAAAAGGCAGTGTTGTCAGCTTCCCTTGGTTCAGAAATAGTAGATACTGCAGAAAAGCTCTGTTTGGATTTCTCACCCACAACTTGGCTACAAAGGGATGAGGTCACTGGCCGGCAGTGGCCGGGCCACTGGGCAGCATCACTTACAGGGGGATGCACCAACAATCACTGGCAGGGAGCACGTCCAGCTTTTCTGGGAGGAACCGTGTAGGTCTGTTTGAGTCTGTTAGACTTTGAGCCCCAGCGTATTGAGGACGCATATGGGGCTGCACAGTGGCGCAACGGTAGAATTGCTGCCGTACAGCACCTGAGACCCGGGTTCAATCCTGACTACGGGTGCAGAATTGTACGTTCTCCCTGTGACCGCATGAGTTTTCTCCGTGTGCTCCGGTTTCCTCCCACACTCCAAAGATGTACAGGTTTGTAGATTAATTGGCTTAGGAAGTTGTAAAATTGTCTCTAAAGACTAAAAGTAAAGTAGAAAGAGAGAGGTAAGAGTTGGGATGGCAGTAAATGCCCTTCCGGTCCCTGTGGGATGAGAGGAAAGTAGATGAAATCTGGGCTTTGTGTGGAGACAATAGACAATAGGTGCAGGAGTAGGCCATACAGCCCTTTAAGCCAGCACCGTCATTCAATGTGATCATGGCTGATCATCCACAATCAGTACCCCGTTCCTGCCTTCTCCCCATATCCCCTGACTCCACTATCTTCAAGAGCCCTGTCCAGCTCTCCCTTGAAAATTTCCAGAGAACCGGCCTCCACTGACCTCTGAGGCACAGAATTCCACACTCACAACTCTCTGTGTGAAAAAGTGTTTCCTCATCTCCTTTCTAAATCATCAACGCATCAAATCATCTAAATCATCTAAAGCATCAATGACCTACCTAACACGTAAGATGCTTTCCTAAGATGTATCTAAGTGCTTGTGTATAGTGATACTTGTCCTGAACTGTATACAAAAATGAATTTCAATGTACCTCGGTACATGTGACAAATAAACTTCCAGACCATACCTGTCCAGAGACCCAGTATCTGGGCCTTTGTGCCAGTGTGGAACATCTGGAGCCTGGATAGTTAGTTTGGACATTTATCTTTCCCGTTATCAAAGTAGGGATCTGACATAAGGGGAAGATATGTGTATTATTCAGTGAGAAGCCCTTTAACAATTATAGCATGTGACCATCTGCTGTCTGAAAGGTTCTACCAAGGTTGCAGTGGAGAACTGGGTGAACCAGCCTGCCTGTGTGGGAGTAATCACAGCAAGGATGCTGTTCCTCACTCAAAGCTTTTATTGTGGCTGATAAGCCTCTGCTGTTAATTTGACTCGCCAACTATTTCTCAGCAGCTATTTTCATTTATTTATTATTTGGGGGGGGGGGGGTCACCTAAAGCCAACATTTATTGCCTATCCATAATTGCCCCTAAGAGGATGGTGGTGAGATTTGCATCCAGTAACATTATAGGACCAGCCACATATTTTCCAGGTGGAGGATGACTTGAGTCTCACAATAAAGAAACAGTTCTATTGGTTCAAATCATTCATGCTAACCAAGGTTCCTATCTAAGCTAGTCCCATTTTGGTCCAAACCTTTCCTACCCATGTATCTGTCCAAATGTCTTTTAAATGTTGTTATTATACCTGCCTCAACTATCTCCTCTGCCAGCTTGTTTTATATACCCACCACCGTCTCTGTGAAAATGTTGTCCCTCACATTCCTATTAAATCTACCCCTTCACACCTTAAACCTATGCCCTGTAGTTCTTGATTCCCCTACTCCACACATTCACATTGTCTATGTCCCTCGTGGTTTTATGCTCCTCTATAAGAATACTCCTCTGTCTCCCATGCCCCAAGGAATAAAGTCCCAGCCTGCCCAACCTCCCCTGATAACGCAGTCCCTCGAGTCCTGGCCACATCCTTGTAAACCCTTTCTGCTCTCCCTCCAGCTTAATGGCATATTTTTACAGCAGGATCATCAAATCTGAACACAACAAACCACGTGTGGCCTCATCAATGTTTTATATAACTACAATGTAACATACCAACGTTGAGGGAGTGCAGGCACTGGTGTTCCCATGCACCCGAAGCTTCTGTCTTTCCAAGTGGTGGCGGTGTGGGATGTTTGTCGGAATCATAATGCTGTGGTTTTAGTAGCTTGTATTTACTGCAGCCATAGTGCACCAGTGATGGAGTGAATTAATATTTAAGGTAGTTTATGGGTGCTAATCAACTATTACATTGTCTTGGATTGTGTGAGCCTCTTGAGTTAGTTTAGATCAAAATTGGGATGATCAAGGAAAGTCGAGGATATTCCATCACACCCCTGACTAGTATCTTGTACCTTTGAGGTATAGGAAGGAGGTGAGTCACCCACCAGAGGATACCCAGCCTCTGAGCTGCTCTTATATCCACATTATTATTTTGCTGGTCCAGTTGAGTTGTTGGTTTTATGGTGATTCTTTGGATGCTGGAGGACTTGGTAATGTTAATATTTAATGTCAGGAGTAGATGGTTAGACTCTCACTTGTTAGAGGTTTGCCACTATTGTGGCATAAATATTATTTTCCCATGCTTGAATGCTATCTAGGTCTTGCTGCATGCAGGCGGGGATGCTTCATTAGATGACGAGATGCAAATAGAATTCAATGTTGTTCAGCTGTCAGTAAACATCCTCATTCTGATCTCATGGTAAGAAGAGAGGTGTGTAGGAAGAAACTGCAGATGCTGGTTTACACCGGTAGATAGATACAAAATGGTGGAGTAACTCAGCGGGTCAGGCAGCATCTCTGGAGAAGCAGACAAAATGTGTAGGAAGAAAATGCAGATGCCGATTGACGCAAAATGCTGGAGTAATTTAGCAGGTAAGGCAGCATCTCTGGAGAGACACAAAATGCTGGAATAACTCAGCAGGTCAGGCAGGACACAAAATGCTGGAGTAAGAGGTGATTGATGAAGCAGCTGAAGATGGATGGGCTTAGGAGGAACCCTAGGTCTGACATCATTGACTTCCAACACCCACTGCCATCTTCTTTCTGACTGGCTTGTCTTCAGCAATTGCAGTGTTTTCTCTACGATGTTCATTGACCCGTTTTACCAGAGCTTTTTGATGTCACATTAAGTAAAAATGCTGCCTGATTTCAAGGGCAGTCACTCATGCATCACCTTTGGAATTCAGCTCATTGGTCCACACCTGGACCAAGGGTTTGCTGAAGTCTGAAGCCAATTGATCTTGGTAAACTCAAAGTGGGCGTCAGTGATGGTGATTAGGTGTCACTGAATAGCTGTGTCAATGACTCCTTCCATTACTTTGCTGATCATTGAGAGTAGACTGATAAGGGAGTTATTAACCAGATTGGGTTTGCTCTGCATTTCGTGCACAGGGCATACCTGGACAATTTTCCTGATTGTCGGGTTACACAGGGTAGAGGCACAGCTAGTTCTGGACTGCAGGTCTTCAGTACGAAAGTTGAGATGTTATCTAGTCCCAGAGCCTTTGCTACATCCAGTGCTTTCAGGCACTTCCTGATATCAGGTAGAGTGGATCAAATTGACTGAATGCTGGCATTTGTGATGATGGGGATGTCAGGGGGAAGTCGAGATGGATCATCCCTTCAACAGTTCTGGCTGAACAAGGTTTGTGAATTCTTTACCCTTGCCTTTGGCACACTAGTGAGGATGTGATGCCCTTGAAGCCTCCTCCTTGTATTAGGTGTCCACGTTCAATGTCCACCAACATTCATGACAAGACTTGGTAGGGCCGAGGAGTTTTTATCTGATCTATTGGCTGGAGATCTCTTACCTCTGTCTGTTGCACCCCATTTCCGCTGTTTAGCACCAAGTCTCCTGTTGCAGCTTCACTCTGTTGGCACCTCATGGTTTTTAGTTTTGCCTAGTGTTGTTCCCAACATGCCTTTCTGTTCTGTTGAACCAGTGTTAATCTCTTGGCTTCATTATAACGGTAGAGCAAGGGAAATGCTAGACTTTATGAACAATTCTACTGCTGCTGATGTTCCATAGCTCCTCATGGATGCCCAGTTTTGAGTAGTTCTGAATCAATTGCGTTCAGCATATCTGACGTGGTGAAGGGTGCCCTCGGTGTGAAGACCCGGTTTTACCTCCACAGGGACTGTACTTCAACCTGTTATATCTTGGACAGGTGCATCTGGCACAGGTACATTGGTGAGGGTGATTGAGTAGGTTTATTGCTCATGTTAGTTCACTCAATACCTGTCACAGACCCAGTCTCCCAGCCATGTCCTTAAGGGCGGCACGGTGGCGCACCGGTAGAGCTGCTGCCTTATAGCGCCATAGATCTGGGTTCTATCATGAGTACGGGTGTTGTGAGCATGTAGTTTGTGCTCCAGTTTCCCTCCCACACTCTAAATAGGTGCAGGTTTGTAAGTTAATTGGCTTCAGACAGGCAGGAGGTGACCTTGCCATGTCTAAATTTGACACTGAGGTCAATGCCAGGTGGTCCATCTGATTTTTAGTCTTTCTGTGTTCCTACATAGTGCTGATAGAATAACAAGTGGCACTCTGGCCATTTGCAGAGAACATTTTGATTTCAACCACATTATAGGTGTGGAGTCAGAAACAGGTCAGACTGTGCAATGACGACATATATCCTCTCCAGAAGAACATTAATGAACCAGATGTGTTTCAGCAACAATCTGGTAGTTTTGTGATTTCTTGGGGAAGGATGTTCAAAAATACTCCAGAAATGGCCGAAAGCCAATAGAGTGGACCTTGAATGGCCCTAGAATCCATTAATAATGTCACAGAGAAAGCGTCTTTATGGCATCATGAAGCCTCTTAATTCACTGCTGCTAACGTTATCACTTTTAGAACTGCAAGAAGATAAACTAAGTTTCCATGGCAACAACAACATGGTGGCCACTAAAACATGCATAGCTTTCAGACCATTAAAGTGTGGCTGTTGCCCAGACAGCATATCCTTTAAATCAGACATGGTTCAAAAGCTTGTCCTCAAGGTAATTATTTGTTGTCTTTAATAGCTGCAGGCCAGAGGAGTGAGAGCTTGCCTTAGTGTTAGTCGGGAGAAAGTCGGAGATATCCCCAGAGGCGTGTGACTTGTTCTGGCTGGCTGCTGCGCTCTGCCCTTTATCAGAAGCATGACCAAAACCTACAGCTGCTGACAGCACGACAGATATTTGTAGCTGTTCCAAACTAAATCACAGCAGAAGGAAATTGCAGTGTGTAGCAGGGGACATGGAACAGTCATATAGAGATACAGCAAGTAATCAAGCCCTTCAGCCCACCATATCCGTGCTGACCAAGAACCACCTATTTACACTAATCCTATATTAATCACATTTTTTAATTCTCCCCACATTCCTATAAACTTCTCCCAGTTTACACCACCTACCTATGCACTAGGGACAATTTAAAGGGGCCAATTAATCTATCCACCAGCACATCATTGGAATGTGGGAGAAAATCAGAGGAAACGCACACATTCACAGAGAGAACGTGCAAAGGAGACAGCACTGGAGATTAGGATTGAACCCTGTTCCCTGATGCTGTGGGTTAGCAGGCTTTTCTAGATGCACCACTGTGCTACCTTTGTGCAGCACTTAGAGGCAGTAGACCATGCGGCCTCTAATGCCTGCTATACCATTCAGTAAAATCATGACTGATCTTTTTCTACACTAATCCCTTATCTCTGGATTCCCTTCACATCAAAAATATGACCAATCTCTGTTGTTGAACTGTTCACTTGGTTACACAATTCCAAAGATCTGCTAGCCACTGGGTGAGGGAGTTTCTCATCTCTGTTCTGAAGAGCCAACTTCATATTTTAAGGCAGTGACCGCTGGCTCTAGACAGACCAACCGGGGGAAAATATTATCTTTGCATCTACCTCTGAAGCCCTGTGAGAATGTTGTATGCGTCAATGCAGTCACCTCATTCTAGTTAACCCGAGACCAGACCGTAGGCCCATTCTGCTTAATCTCCCTTTAAATGGCAAAAGTGTCATTCAGCGAACCTTCAGTGGACCAAGCACATTCGATATAGAGCTGGGAGTTATTGAAGTAGAGCAAAGTTTGATATTTTCCTATTAATTTTTAATGAATCAATTTGTAGTGATGAATCCAGCAGCTTTGGTGATGGAAGGGGTTGATTATATTCTCCGATCAAAGGCTGCCACTCCAGCTGCTGTGCACAGCTCCCTTCCTCCCGCTGGCAGTGAGACAGGACTCCCAGTGTGATCAAGCAGTGAGGCAGCCTGGGACTGCACAACTGCAAACAATTCACTTGCCTCCCATCCAAAGCAGCGGCTGACCAGAACGGCGGGGAGCCCACCACTGACAGCGGAGGTTTCAGACAGCTCACAGGAGGCAATAGACAGAAGGCATCGAAAAAACGCTAAACAAAGTTAAGGTCGATAACCCAACCAGCTCCTGGACCAGAGGACATAGGTTTAAGGTGAGGGGGGGGAAATTAATAGGCATCTGAGGGGTAACTTTTTCACACAAAGTGTGGTGGGTGTATGGAACAAGCTGCCAGAGGAGGTAGTTGAGGCTGGTATTGTACTAATGTTTAAGAAACAGTTAAACAGGTACATGGATAGGACATGTTTGGAGGGATATAGACCAAATGCAGGCAGGTGGGACTAGTGTAGCTGGGACATGTTGGCTGGCGTGGGTAAGCCTGTTTCCACACTGTATCAATCTATGACTCTATTACTCCTTAGCACAGCATGGTCCCAGACACACCCCGATTATGTGGATCCCCAGAACCACAGAATGCCACTCCCAAATTTGAGAGACATGCGTTAAAATTACCATCACAGGCACCACTGTTTTTGGAAAAAACATCCAATTCCTTGTTGCTGCCGAAATGGTTCCCACTCTCCTTTGACGCAGCACATTCCAACTGTAGCTATCCGTTGCCAGAAGAGAAATAAATTCTCCTTCATGCTCATCTGTTTCTATTTGATAATTATTATAAATCTTGCCTCTTCTGTTTACTCTCAAATGGCCATTCCAGCCCCCACTATGGAGAGTGTTGTGCGTTTCCTCAGCTGTGTTAGAACAGTACAGCATAAGAACAGACTCTTCAGCTCACAATGTCTGTGCTGAACATGATGTCAAGACTAACTCTTATCTTCCTGCACATAACCCATATCCATTCCCTGTGTATCCATGTGCCTATCCAAAGTCTCTTAAAAGCCACTGCAACAACCACCATCCCTGGCAGCACATTCCAGGCACTCACCTCTCTTGTAAAAACCTGCCTCGCACATCTCCTTTAAACATTGCTTCTCTCGCCTTAAAGCTATGCCCTCTGGCATCCTGGAAAAGAGGTCTGACTGTCTACCTTATCTTTGCCTCTCATAATTGTATAGACTTCTATAAGGTTTCCCCACAACCTCTGAGAGAGAACAATCCAAGTCTGTCCAACCTCTCCCTGTAGCTAATACTGCCTAATTCAAGTAGCATTCTGGTAAACCTCCCCTGCATTTTTTCCCAAAGCCTCCACAACCTTCTTATTATGGGGCGACCAGAGCTGCATGCAATACTCCAAATGTGGACTAACCAAAGTCCTATAAAGCTGCATCATGACTCCCTGACTCTTATACTCAATGCTCCAATCTATGAAAGCAAGTATACCATCTGTTTGTGTCCTGTTCCCCTTCCCCAGCAATGTAACTATGGTTCCAATCTGCTAGATGTAGATGTCAGTCGTCACAAACCCTCAACATCCCCTATATATTACTTCTGTGTACATAATGCACCTCAGATCCTGAGTGTGTGCCTTTTAATATTTGCGAGCTGTATGGCCAATGGGGCATCTGAAGCCGTTCCTTGCCTCCCTGTTGTTGCGCATAAGGAGTGGGCGCAGGGATAAGCCACCAGTCCAACATGATGACGTCCTCCACAGATCTCTAGGGTAGAGAATTCCAAAGATTTACATCCTCTGAGAGGAAACAAAAATCCTCTTCATTTTCATCTTAAGTAATCAGCCCCTAATATACCCAGCAGCATAGGCCACTTGTAACATCCTCATGTCTTCTGCCCTGTCAGATCCACTGAACCTGGTAGATTTCAGTGAGATCACCTCCATCCGAATTTCACAGAGCTCATTCTTTCTTGTTAGAAAATCCCACATCAAGCATTCAATATAGTGAAGATAGACACAAAATGCTGGAGTAACTTCAGCGGGTCAGGTAGCATCTCGGGAAAAAAGGAATAGGTGAAGCTTTGGGTCGAAGAAAGGTTTCAACCCGAAACATCACCTATTCCTTTTCTGGTGTAAACCAGCGTCTGCCGTTCCTTCCTACACATTCAATATAGTGAATCTTCCTTAGACCGCAGTGAAGGTTACTCCTGAAATGAAGAGACCAATACTGTGGAAAGTATTCTAGGTATGGTCTCACCAGCGTGCTGTCATGGACAATGAGAGGCGGAAGCACTGGCCACTCAACGGTCACAAGCTTAACTGTCCCAGGACCAGTGTCTTGGTCCAGGACTTGGTGGCCTTGAACCCTTGCCTTCTGATGAGTGGAGGAATGGGGCCATTAGGTGAAAGGCTTAGTGCCCTTGAACCAAGTGAAGAGCTCCCATGGTTAAGGGGAGCAGTGTGTGAAAACACATAGCTGGCAGGGAGAAATAGGCAGCTGTTGTGCTTTTCGAACAATAGTGTCAAGAAGTTAGAAACAAGGTTATTTCAATTGGCATTGCGCCAGTTTCCCAGCTCCTTGGAACAGGATAAAGGAATGCAGTGTGGCTCAGGTCCCAGCGAGATACGTTTGCCTGTGAATTTGAAAATAAAGCAACTCAGCAAGCTCAACAATGTAGGAGTGACATTCATGGAATCAAGCTGTTCTCTCTGCTTCAGAATAAGTGAAGCAGATTCATAAACCTAATCCAATTCCACCACTTGAATCCTCTCACATGTACTATAGTCAAAGAGAATGCTTGCCTACTGTAGGAAAAATGCCATGAAGCTGGAGAGAGTGCAGAAAAGATTTACGAGGACGGTGCCAGGACTCAAGGGACTGAGTTATAGGGAAAGGTTAGGAGGCTTGAATTTTATTCATTTGGAGCGTAGAAGACTGACGTGTATAAAATCATGAGGGGCTTAGAAAGGGTGAATGCACACAATCGTTTTTTCCCAGCATAAGGTAATCAAGAACTAGAGGTCATATGTTTTGGGTGAGAGGGAAAATATTTAATAAGAACCTGAGGAGCTACGTTTTCACACAGGATGGTAGGTATATGGAACCGGCTGCCTGGGGAATTGATTGTTGCAGGTACAATAACAACATTTGGACAGGTACATGGATAGGAAAGGTTTAGAAGGATATGGGTCAAACGAGTGCAAATGGGACAATGTCTAAGGGCATTTTGGTCAGCATGGATAAGTTGGGCAGAAGGGTCTGTTTCCTTGCTGTATTCAAGCTGTAAGCCTAGGATCTTGATATCACATGAATGCGTTGAAGATGCATTGTGAGGTGGGTGACTAGCTCAGAATGTCAGATTTTTAAAATGGTGCCGTACTGTGGCGACATTTTGCAGGCAGCACAACAGGACAGGATCAAATATAACAGTATTCTGAACTTACCTGGAAAAAAGAAACAGCACAAATCAATAAAAACACGTATAAATCAAGAAATCAAAAACACAATCCAGAGAGTGGTCTGGGCTTAATGGGATGTCATGGGAATGCTCTATAGAGCTCTCTCTGTCAGTAGTGGAGTTGAGATAATGATGTGTTCACTCATGATGGGAGATGGGAGTCCAACCACCTGTTTCCTACTCCCCACCTTCTATGTGTTTACACTCATTGGTGCCCTCAACCATGAGAGCTCCTCACCTGGCCCCAGCTCACTGATGCTTGGCCCAGTGTTCCTGTTTCCCGTAGGCCTAAAGACAAGGGCTCGAGCACAAATCACCACAGTCCCAGACAGAGTTTAATTTTTAGTTTTAGAGATACAGCGCTGAAACAGGCCCTTTGTCCCACCGGGTCCGTGCCGACCAGCGATGCCTGCACATTAACACTATCATACACACACTAGGGACCATTTTTACATTTACCAAGCCAATTTACCTACATACCTGTACGTCTTTGGGGTGTGGGAGGAAACTGAAGGTCTCAGAGAAATCCAACGCAGGTCACGGGGAGAACATACAAACTCCATTCAGACAGCACCCATTTGGACCCGGGTCTCCGGCACTGCAAGCGCTATAAGGCAGCAACTCTACCGCTGCCTGATCTGAATGCAAAGTTCTGGCCCTGGAATCGAGAAACCCTTGACCTGTGGATGCCACCTCCCTCTTCATATGGCTGTGGGAGTCTGCAAAACTCTTCTCTTATACCAAAGCCAATCAATCATATTGATTGGGCTATTGGAGCTTCCAATCATACACTTAATTCAGAGTGACTGCAGTTCGATTCGCTATGTTCTTTCCAGGAATAAAAGGGTTTATGAGGAGAGATTGAGATTGGAAAGAGTACAAAACCCCCTACAGCATAATCTGCTGAATGCCTTCAAAGAGTGGAAGAAATGACTTGTTGCTTGCGTTACTGGTAATTAATGCGTCATTGAAACATTGCACTGGCAGCAGTGAAGGGAAACTAAGCACTTTGTGGACATTCCAGGCACAGAGACTCAAGTAGTAGAATCTCAGAAAGTTTGGAAACTGTGTGTTGTTTTGTGGAGTTTCTTCAAGATCCAGAACTTCAATGGAAGACAGATGTGCAGTGATTAGGACCATGTGACAAGATGTAAATCTGGTTTCAAGTCAAATATGGTGTTTCCTTGGCTCTATAAACAAAATTAGTTTTCACCTCCCCACCTTTTTTAATGAACAGTCATCAGCGAAGGAGACACCAAGGTTTGGAAAGAATAGGAAAACATTTTTAGGAAAATATTTTAAAATATTGTTGAAATGAAATTAGTTTAAATATTTGCGGGAGGAAATGGGGAGGGGGGAATGGAGCTGAGGCATACAAAGGGTGATTTTAGACTTATTTTCTGTGTTGGAATGAAAGTCAATGGATTTATGTGAGGTATAAGAGACTGCAGATGCTGCAATCCTGAGCAAAATACAAAGTGCTGGTGGAGTCAATGGGCCAGGCAGCATCTGTGGAGGGAAGTAGACAATGTTTCAGGAAGAGATACTTCTTCAGACTAACTCCTAATCATAGTCTGCCTTGAGATGTTTTGAAGCAACATTCCTGGTGAGAAGTAGGGAATGTAGCAGCTTGTTTGTACATTGCAAGGCCCCGCACCGCAGGACGTGACAATGCCTAGATCATCTGCTTTTGATGCCCGACTGAATGCTAAATATTGACATTTTGGAAACCAAAATGCACTTGCTCTTCCTCCAAAAAAAGCTATGGATTTAGGTACAATGACAGCATTTAAACAAATCTTAGACATGTATATGGATAGGAAAGGTTTAGGGGGATGTGGGTTAGAAGCTAGCAAATGGGACTAGCTTAGATGGGGCATCTTGGTCTGCATGAACAAGTTGGGCTGAAGGGCCTGTTTCCATGCTGTATAACTTTGAATCCATGATATACACCTGAGAGAGCAAGAGTGATCTCAGTGTAACACCTCATCCAAAAGGTGGTGCTTCTGACACCAAAGCACCCACTGTGTACTGCACACTCTCATAAGGACAAGAAATTCCAGCTGGTGAGAAAGCGGCAACAGTACTGCCCCATGAGTTGTAGACATGATATTGGGGAGCCTAGATAGCAGAACTCTCCATGGAAACAATGACACAGTTTCATAACTGGGACATAATCAAATTAAGACCTTTGATTTTTGATTTTTTTACTAAAAATTGAATGACATCACAAATGAATGGGATCTTGATCAGCTGGGCAAGTGGACTGAAGAATAGCTAATTGTATTTAATACAGATAAGTGCAAGGTGTTGAATTTTGGGAAGTCAAACCAGGCAGGTGAATGGTAGGGCCCTGGGGAGTATTGTAGAGCAGATAAATCCAGGAGTGCAGGTACATAGTTCCCTGAAAATGGCATCACAAGCTGATGGGGTGGTTATAAAGGCTTTTGATAAATTGGCCTTCATCAGTCAGGTTATTGAGTACATAAGTTGTGACTTTATGTTACAGTTGGTGAGGCCACATTTGGATTATAATGTTCAGTTTTAGTCACTCTGCTGCAGGAAGGATGTTAATAAGCTGGAAAGAGTGCTGAGTGCTGAGATGTATGAATCCTATTATCAGGTCCTAAATGCCTGAGCTATAGGTGAAGGTTGGGCAGGCAAGGACTTTATTCCTTGGAGAGCAGGTGGCTGAGGGATGATCTTATAGAGGTACACAAAATCATGGGGGAAATAGATAGGGTGAATGCACAGGTCTTTTGCCCAGGTTAGGGGAATCAGGAACCCAAAGGCTTAAGGTGAAAGGGATACGATTTAATAGGAACCTGAGGATGACTTTTTCATTCGAAGGATGGGGGGGGGCATGGACGAGTTGGACTGAAGGGCTTGTTTCCATTCTATCTGATTATGTATGTTTGCTAAATGTTAAGATGATACAAAAATATGCAGGGAAATAAAATGTGAAGGTAGGAAGGTTCAGGTTACAGATGAGCGTATTGTCATATACACCAGGGAGCATCACAGAGTAAACAGTATACCAACAGTAATGATAAATACAACAATAAATATAACAACAGCAGAATGATGGGATTGTATTGCGAAAATCAAGCTGTGTGAAAGAATATTAAAGTACAATATGGAATAACCAAACCAGGTAGAGTTCAGAGCAAGAGTACAAGGTAGGAAGTGAGGACCTGTGTTGGACTGGGCTGTGTTCACCACCCTCTGCAGGTTCAGGTGGTCCAGGACAGAGCACTTGCCATACTAAGCTGAGATTCATCCCGTCAGAATACTTTCCATAATGCATCTATCTAAGTTTGAGAAAATCCTCCGGGATATGATGAATCTTCTTAGACATCTAAGGAAGTACATATGTTGATGCGCTTTCTTGATCACTGCATCAGTGAAGGGGGGAGGTTAAGTTGCTGGTGATATGGATACTCATGAACCTGAAGTGGTCTACTGTCTCTACAGCAGCGTAATTAATGAGTTCACTCCTCGCATCCATAGGTCAACAACCATCTCTTTAGTCTTGCTAATCATAAGGGCTAGATTGTTGTCCTGACACGATGACACAAGGTTCCCAATCTCTTTCCTATAAATCTCTCAGCAACATGGTAGATAAGCCGACAACAGTGGGATCATTGGTAAACTTAAAGATTATGTCTACGTTGTATTTGGCCACACAGCCAAGGGTGCAGGAAGTAGAACAGGGGACTGAGCACACACCCATGAGGTGATTAAAGTTGAAGGTCACAGTGAAACATAGAAACATAGAAAATAGGTGCAGGAGTAGGCCATTCGGCCCATCGAGCCTGCACCGCCATTCAATATGATCATGGCTGATCATCCAACTCAGTATCCTGTACCTGCCTTCTCTCCATACCCCCTGATCCCTTTAGCCACAAGGGCCACATCTAACTCTCTCTTAAATATAGCCAATGAACTGGCCTCAACTACCTTCTGTGGCAGAGAATTCCAGAGATTCACCATTCTTTGTGTGAAAAATGTTTTCCTCATCTCGGTCCTAAAAGATTTCCCCCTTATCCTTAAACTGTGACCCCTTGTTCTGGGCTTCCCCAACATCAGGAACAATCTTCCTGCATTTAGCCTGTCCAACCCCTTAAGAATTTTGTAAGTTTCTATAAGATCCCCCCTCAATTTTCTAAATTCTAGCGAGTACCAGCTGAGTCTATCCAGTCTATCTTCATATGAAAGTCCTGACATCCCAGGAATCAGTCTGGTGAACCTTCTCTGTACTCCCTCTATGGCAAGAATGTCTTTCCTCAGATTAGGAGACCAAAACTGTGCGCAATACTCCAGGTGTGGTCTCACCAAGACCCTGTACAACTGCAGCAGAACCTCCCTGCTCCTATACTCAAATCCTTTTGCTATGAATGCTAACATACCATTCACTTTCTTCACTGCCTGCTGCACCTGCATGCCTACTTTTAATGACTGGTGTACCATGACACCCAGGTCTCGTTGCATCTCCCCTGAAGGAAATGTCGTGACCAATTCTAACCAACTGAGGTCTGCTGATCAGAAAGTCCAGAAGCCAGCTGTAGATGGAGAACCCAACATCAAAGTCCAGAAGTTTAATTTTGTTTTGTTTAGAAATACAACGTGAAAACAGGCTCTTCAGCCACCGAGTCCGTGCCGACCAGCAATATCGTACACTAGCACTATCATACACAAGCCAATTAACCTACAAACCTGTGGAGTGTGGGAGGAAACCGGAGCACCCGGAGAAAACCCACGTTGTCATGGGGAGAACATACAAACTGTGAACAGCCAACACCCGTGGTCAGGTTTGAGCCTGGGTCTCTGATGCTGTCAGCGGCAACTCTACCTCTGCGCCACATTTGGTATTATGGCTTTGAATTCTAAGCTGTGGTCAGTAAATAGCAATCTGATATTGGTGTTCTTATTGTCAAGGTGATCCAAGGATGAATTTAGTGCAAGAGATATGGTGTCTTTTGGAGACTTATTTTTCCTGTACGCAGCTTGCAGAGGGTCAGTGGAATGTAGAAAGTTTGTGTGAATGGCCAGAGGTCTGGCAAATTAGTACCATGAGGAACATGTGAAATTGTCCATTTTAGAAAGTAAAATAGACAAGAAGCATATTTTACAAATGGTGAAACATTGCAGAATATGAACTGCAGACAGATCTGGGTGTCCTTGCATAAGGATCATAAAAGGTTCACATTCAAATCGCATGCAGGTTCCAGCAAGTAATTGTGAAAACAATTAAAATGCTATTGTCTCTTGCAAAGGGAATTGAATACAAAAATAGAGAAGTTATACTTCCATTATGTTGGGCATTAGTGAGACCACGTCGAGAGTAATGTACACAGTATTAATCTCTTTATTTAACACCAGATCTAAATGCATTGATAGTTCAGACAAGGATTACTAATACCTGGAATTGGCAGGTTGTTTTATGAGGAAAAGTCAAACAGGCTAAACTTGAAACTGCTGAGGTTTAGAACAGTGAGAACATAGAACAGTGCAGTATCAGGCTCTTCGACCCTCAATGTTGCAACCAATGCCAGTTTAAACTGATCCGTTCTGCCTCCACAAGGTCCATTATCCTCTGGTAGACATAAAAAGTAACTCAGCAGGACAGGCAGCATCTCTGGGGAGAAGGAATGGGTGACATTTCGGGATGAGACCCTCCCTCTATTCCCTAGCTTTTCTCGTGTCTACCTACATGCTTGTTAAATATTGCCATGGTACCTACTTCCACCACCTTCCTATGCATCACATTCCAGGTACCCATCGCTTTCTGCATAGAAATCTTGCCCTGTAAATCTCCTCTAGGTGGAGTGGGGATGATTGAAATAAGATCTTGAGGGGTATCTAATGGATGCACGTGCAGCAGATATTTCTAGATGCGACATCTAGAAGGAGGAGATACCCTTTAAAAATTGGAGCTACCCACTGAAGGCTAAGAGGAAGCAACATTTATCTCACAGAGGGATATGAAACTTTGGTCATCTTCCTCAGAGAGCGTTGGAAGCCAAGGTGGTCAGACATTTGATAAGCAAGAGGAGAAGGGTTTCTGCAGAGAGGTGGTAAAATAGAGGTATGGTCGCATTCAGATCAACCAAGATCTAACTGAATGATGGATGAGATAAGCTTGAGGGGCCAAGTGACCTACTCCAGCTGACAAACATATTTGCCTGTATCACACTGCCTTCCCACCACAGTTGGTCCCTACCGTGTCCTCTTCACACTGCTACTGTTGGGCAGGAGGTATAGAAACATGAGCTCCCGCAACACCAGATCTGGAACAGATACTTTCCAACGACCATCAGATTATTTCACCAACCTGCACAGCTCTAATCCTACCTCAGCAATGGATTGCTACTAACCACCTTTTACACTACCATGGAGTCATTTTCTAATTGGGGTTTTGCACTTTGGACTTTTTTTTTGCACGGTTTTATTTCTTTTCACTTTCTCATAGAATAACTGTGCAATTTATGTGGAATTTTAATTTTTGTAGCTGTCTGAGTGTATGTGCCTATAATGCTGCTGCAAGCAAAATATTAATTGTACCTGTACCTCACCATACATATGCATGTGACCATAAATCAACGTGAATTGACTTGAGACAAAACAGATTCTTTGTCATCTTACAGCATCATAGCCACACAGTCTTCCTCACACCTCCAATACCTAAGATTTATCCTCCTTACATTCTCATCAACACCCCCGTGATTCTACCACTCACCAACACGCGTGGCAGTTTACAGTGGCCGATTAACCTACCAACCCGCACGTATTTGGGATGTGGGAGATAACAGGAGCACCCAGAGGAAACCCATGTAATCAGAGGGAGAACATGCAAACTCCACACAAATAGCATGAAGGTCAGCTTTGAAACCAGGTTGCTGGAGCTGTGAGGCAGCAACTCGACCAAAGTTGTCACTGTATATTGTCCTTGTTAACTTCGCAATCTTATAAGCATTATGTAAGCTCCCTTGGCACATCTGCTTAATAATACAGTCCAGAATTCTCCTCAAGGTGACAGTGGGTGCATCCACCATCTACAAGGGCTTGGGATCTTGATCATCAGGTAATTTATTGCATCTCAGTCCATTAATTTATCCAGTACTATTTTTGTAGCAATGCTAATTTTTGTGAACTCGATTGTTCCTATAGTACTCGATTGTTCCTATAGTACTCGATTGTTCCTATAGTACTTTTGTGTCCCTGTGAAGACAATATGTTTGTCTTAATTTTTCAGCAATTTCCTTTTTCCTCATTAAATTTCCCTCCTCTCAGTCTGTCAGTGGCTCACAATATTTTTTTTCTGATCTTTATTATATTTTTACACTGCAAAGAAAGAGCATACGGTGTTTTTATTTTTCACCAGCCTACTCTCCTATTCCATTGTCCCCTTTCTTTCCAATGCCTTGGTCCTTTTTTGTTGAATTCTAAAATGTTCCCAGTCATCCGGCTTACTGCTTTTTTTTGGCAACATTATGTATTTTCTTTTGATATAATACTATTTTTAACTTCTTTTGATAGCCATGGCAGCACCACTTTTCCTGTTGTTTATTTAACCTACCTTAAAGGGCCACACATTGCCTGTAAACCATGCACCAGTTCTATAAAGGTTTGCCGTTGCTTGCTTATTGCCATACCTTTTCAAGTAGTTTCCCAAGCGACCATAACCAAACTAGGCCTCCGGAGTTTGCCTGATTTAGGATTCTAGTTTCAGACAGAACTAAATCTTTAGCTGTCATCGTATAAAACGTTATCACTACGTGTTTACTTTTCCCCACAGGCCCCTTAACTGCTCACTTGTCAATTGACCCTTCTTACTGCACAGCACCAGGTCTATATTCTGTTCCCCTAATTGTTTTTTCAGCACACTGATCTAGATAAACCATCTCAGAAATACTCTATTCCTTCGCACTATTGTTGCTCAATTGGTTTGCCCAGACAATATGAAGATTACAGACCCTCGTAATTAATGTATGGCCTTGTTACACACAACTCGGACTTGCTGATTGTACAATATTCTGTGGTACAACTGCTAAGAGTTTAACAATAGGCACACGGCCAATGCAGTAGCACCAGACCACCTCCACCCCGGCCACAAAATTCCTCTACATTTAACCCCCACCCAATATCCTAAACATAAGGTATAATTAAAACAAAGAGAGAAACTCTAAGATGCGTTAGTGCTGTAAATCCAAGCAAAACTGTTCCTAGCCTCCCCTTCCCTCTCCACTGTTGCTCCCTCAAGTTACTAAGGATGAATGCCCCTTCTACAGACTGATATTTTGCCTAAACACTCTGGTATAAACCAGTTTGGACACACCTTCGTTAATCAATGATTATTTCTGAAGAGAGATGTGATTTATTCCCTCTCTTTGATCACTTACGTACGGTATGATTCAGTCACATAGATCATTTGGGGTGTGGTTTATTTTGTGGTGGGTTGGGGAGTAGTTTTCCCTGTGGTGGGTAGGCAGGTGTGATTGAGTCTTGTGGTGGGCTGGGATGTGATTTATTCCCGGTGGTAGGCGGAGGTGTGATTTATTCTCTCTGGAGAGTTGGGGTGTAGTTATTCCCTGTGGTGAGTTGGGATGTGATTGAGTCCTTGAGAGATACAGCATGGAAACAGGCCCATACACTAGTTCTATGCTACACACTAGAGACAATCTACAGAAGTCAATTAACCTACAAACCTGCATGTCTTTGGAGTGTGGGAGGAAAACGGAGCCCCCCCCCGGGGAAATCTATGTTAGTCACAGGGAGAACGTACAAAGCGATACAGACAGCACCCGTAGTCGGGATCGAACCCGGGTCTCTGGCGCTGTTAGGCAGCAACTTTACCGCTGCACCACCGTGGCACCCCAAATATCCCTTTGATGAGTTGGGATGTGATTGACTCCTGTGATGGATGAGGTGTGATTTATCTTCTGTGGTAAGCTGGAGAGTGAACTATTCCCTGTGGTGAGGTGGGGTATGATTCAGTCTGTGGTGAGGTGGGGTAGGATTCAGTGTCTGTGGTGAGGTGGGGTAGGATTCAGTGTCTGTGGTGAGGGGGGGGCATGATCTATTCCCTGTGGTAAGTTGTGTGTGGTTTATTCTTTTGGAAGTATTGTGGTATGATATATCTTTTGTTGAGGGTTGAGGCGTCATGTGTTTTCTGTGTAAATTACATGTACACTTTGTATTTTTTTCTTCTTTCCATTGCATGTTAAATGATTGGGTTTGTGTTTTGATGTGTTCTTGTGTCATTCTGTGCCTGGTTTGGTGAATTAGACGCTGAACCTCTCCTGCCTTTGCATAAATGTCACCACTATGTTGAAGATTTACAAATAATTGGGTGAAAATGATTGACTTCTTTTGCCGGATTTGAGCAGAATCTTGTCGGACGGGGCTGAGGCACACCCTTTTACAATTGAAGATCTTTGTGCAAAATACTGCAGGAAAATGAGCTGTCAGATAGTGGAAGGGAAGTTGAGTGTGGGCTTCGAGCCAGTGGTGGGTGGGGTGACTGTTGAACTGTGCCAGGAAAGCAATGTTCTAAAGACTGATAGTTTGGAGGTGTTAGATGTTGGGAAAACCTCAAAAGAAAGATCGAGGCAAGAGGTGGCTGCGACTAATTATCATTCCTTGATTACGTTAAAGCTCAACGCTCGTCTTGGTGCCTTTACTCTCCTGTGTTTACATACAGCAATTAAAGATAAACCAAGTGTACCAAATAATGTCATAACAGTATTCACAATGGAACTTCCCAATAGTTCTATTTTCATTTAACTTCCTCTATAATTTTGCCTCTGTAATTGTGTATAATTGTAGGGCTCCTATTGAAGAAAATAAATAGATTCTGAATTCCCACCATTGGTGGGAAGCTGGTGCATTCTTTCAAGGCTAATTAAACAAATGTCCATGTTCTCCCTGTCATTTTGAATGGTTAGGTTTGCAGATCCACGTTGTGAGCTATACACAAACCAGTGCATCATAGGAGCAAGTGGACAAAAAATGCTGGAGAAACTCAGCGGGTGAGGCAGCATCTATGGAGAGAAGGAATAGGCGATGTTTCGGGTCGAGACCCTTCTTCAGTCTGAAGAAGGGTCTCGACCCAAAACATCACGTATTCCTTCTCTCCATAGATGCTGCCTCACTCGCTGAGTTCCGCCAACATTTTTTGTCTTATTTCGATTTTTCAAGTATCTGCAGTTCCTTCTTAAACAAAACATCGTAAGAGCAATAGGGCAACTAATTATTGATTTAGTTGGAAGTATTAGAGTGAACCTTCTTCATAAGCTCTGCCTTTGCCATGTGGTTTTCTCCCCCACAGGTGGTTAATGCCCCATGTAGTTTAGTGCCATCTGGCCAGAAGGGTAAAGGAGGTGAGTCAAGCTAGATTGTCTTGCATTGTCAGGAATTGCACTTAAAAAATGAATTATTACTCTATATGCCTGCATTTTTGTGCAGCTTTGAAAACTTAATAATATGATGTATTCTGCATGTGTTAGAGACATGAGAGACTGCAGATGATGGAATCTAGAGAAATAAACAAAGTGCTGGAGGAATTCAGCGGGTCAGGCAGTATCCGTGGAGGGAAATAGACACATGACATTTTGGGTTGGGACCCTCTATGTTTTATTTTCTTTGAGTGTGTGGTGTGTATGTTTGTGTGGCACGGTACGCATCTGTGTTTTCACCAAGGATCTCTCTGTACTTTGCTTCGTTCATTTTTCCCTTGATCCTGACTTGTCTCCCAGTTCCTGCCGCTGAAAAACATCCTCACGGCATGATGCTGCCACTACCATGATTCACCGTAGGTATGATATTGGCCAGATGATGAGCGGTGCCTGGCTTCCTCCAGACGTGACGCTTGGCATTCAGGCCAAAGAGTTCAATCTAGGTTTCATCAGACCAGAGAATCGCGTTTCTCATGTCTTTTGCCAAACTCCAAGCGGGTCGTCATGTGCCCTTTACTGAGGAGTGGCTTCTGTCTGGCCACTCTACCATAAAGGCCTGATTGGTGGAGTGCTGCCGATATAGTTGCTCTTCTGGAAGGTTCTCCCATCTCCACAGAGGAACTATGGAGCTCTGTCAGAGTGACCTTCAGGTTCTTGGTCACCTCCCTGACCAAGATCCTTCTCCCCCGATTGCCCAATTTGGCCAGGCGGCCAGCTCTATAAAGATTCCTGATGGTTCCAAAGTTCTTCCATTTAATAATGACGGAGGTCACTGTGCTCTTCGGGACCTGCAATGCTGCAGAAATTGTTTTACACCCTTCCCCAGATCTGTGTCTCGACACAATCCTGTCTCGGAGGTCTACAGACAATTCATGGCTTGGTTTCCTTATATAGACAGGTGTGTGACTTTCCAAATCATGTCCAATCAATTTAATTTACCACTGGTGGACTCCAATCAAGTTGTGGAAACATCTCAAGGATAATCAATGGAAACTGGATGAACCTAAGCTCAGATTTGAGTGTCATAGCAAAGGGTCTGAATACTTATGTAAATGTGATATTTCAGTTATTTCTTTTTAATTACTTTGCAAAAATTTCTAAAAACCTGTTTTCGCTTCTTCATTCTGGGGTATTGTGTGTAGATTGATGATTAAAAAAAATGAATTTAATCCATTTTAAAATAAGGCTGTAATGTAACAAAATGTGGATAAAGTGAAGGGGTGTGAATACTTTCTGAAAGATGGATAGACAGACAGACAGACAGACAGACCGACCAACCAACCAAATGTAGACATGTGGAACTAGCTCAGGAAGGCATCTTTATTGCTTTTTGGGCCAAAGGGCCTGTATAATCCTATCATCTATTGGTGAATATGTGTAGAAATAACAGGGCTCAGATCTGATAACCCAATTGCCAGAAACACGTGGATAGCAGTTAACTGTGTAAAATTGTATGTTTATTGGAATGTTTTTGGAGAAGCAGTTGGATATTTTGACCAGATTCCAAATGGTGTGTTCATGGTTGTGAGGAGACTATGAGTAGGTGGTTGAGCTATTCTTTCTGGAGGTGCTTAAGTTCACTCTCATTAGTTCCAAGATGTGAAATGGGTTCCAGACTTTGTACTGAAGACCTTTGTAGGAAGGACCTGCAGATGTTGGTATGAACCAAGATAGACACAAAATGCTGGAATAACTCAGCGGGACAGGCAACATTTCTTCTCTCCTCTGGAGAGAAGGAATGGGTGACGTTTCGGGTCGAGACTGAAGAAGCGTCTCGACCCCGAAACATCATCCAGAGATGCTGCCTGTCCCGCTGAGATACTCTAGCATTTTGTGTCTATCTACAAGGATAGGAAGTTCAGGTGCAGGTGAATGTTACTGGGCCCAATCAAGTTGACCGAGGAAGAGAGACATGTCCAACCTCTTAGTGCATTGAGCCTGGGGCCGGACACTGACAGGGTGCAGGAGGAAGGTGGGAACACTCTACATTGACTCTCAGCTTTACACTGGTGCTGGCGGATGCTGGCATCCTTTGCAAACAAAATAGGTGCCTCAATTACACTTTTGATGCATTGAAATTTTGGGGGGCTATTTTTCCATGTTTTTGATTTCAGGGAATGGGCAAGTGGGGTTGGGCAGCAGATTCCAGTCGGGATGGTGAACGATGCCCAACCTGTCCCAGCACGGTCTGAGGGGCTGAGTGGCCTCCTCAACTCCCATCTGCACTCTCTGCATTGGAGCTCTATGGTGACTATGTGATTTCAAGTGGGTTCTGGATAATTCTTGACCCAAAACTGATATCACAGGACATGGATTTAACAATCATTATATAAGATGATGCCTTGGCTCTGCAGGTAGTGCAGCTGCCTATATCGAGCCCAGATCTTTACATTTTCCTGACATCTAAACCCAGCTAACGTTCCCTATTAGTGGGTGAGCACCCCAGTATGTGGTGAGTCCTGCCTCACAATGATAGGAAGAGCCAACACTGAAGGATCATAAAGCGATGTCACCTTGAATGCTTGACGCATGCCGTTATGAGACAGTTATGCTGCGCCTGGTAGAGCCTCTACATCACAGCCCCAGAAACTCAGTTCAATCCTGACCTCTGGTTATCTCTGGGCGGAGTTTTGCACCTTTTCTCTGTGACTATGTGGGTTTCGTCTGGGTGCTCTTGTTTCCTCTCATATCCCGAAGCCACTGTAATTTGTCCCTTATGCACAGGCTGCTAATCAGACAGTGTAGTAAAAAAAAAACAGGATTGGAAACAATAAGATTCAGGATCCTAATGATGGAATGTGATTGATGGGATTGTTCTCGGAGCCAGCAAGGATCCAGTGGGTTGAATGGCCTCCTTCTAAGATGTAATGAAATGGAATTGGTGAAGCATAAATTTGCTTTCGCACTTCCCACATCACCTCAGTGAACATGCCACAAAAAATATATTTCACCAGTTGTACATCTCTTTGGGACGGTAAGGGAAGGACAAGGTGGTTTAGATGTGCACATTCTCTCCTACCTTCACCTTAATCTGCAGATTCCTGACCCCACAACACCTGATCTCAGGCAGAGATTGATCATAGTTCTGGACATCATGTTGTTGTGGTGCAGAATTTGCTCCACTGTTGAAACGAAATAATGTCAATCACTTGTCCTGAGGTCAATATCCACCAATGCAAAAAATTGGGTTAAGCCTAAAAGGAAAGTTTTGTTACAGGGTTGAAGTATATAAGTATTTTGAATGTTCCAGTTTTGAAAACTTACATTTGTAATTCTGAAATGGCAATATTTGTTTAATCTATTACATAGAAACATAGAAAATAGGTGCAGGAGTAGGCCATTCGGCCCTTCGAGCCTGCACCGCCATTCAATATGATCATAGCTGATCATCCAACTCAGTATCCTGTACCTGCCTTCTCTCCATACCCCCTGATCCCTTTAGCCACAAGGGCCACATCTAACTCCCTCTTAAATATAGCCAACGAACTGGCCTCAACTACCTTCTGCGGCAGAGAATTCCAGAGATTCACGACTCTCTGTGTGAAAAATGATTTCCTCATCTCGGTCCTAAAAGATTTCCCCCTTATCCTTAAACTGTGACCCCTTGTTCTGGACTTCCCCAACATCGGGAACAATCTTCCTGCATCTAGCCTGTCCAACCCCTTAAGAATTTTGTAAGTTTCTATAAGATCCCCCCTCAATCTTCTAAATTCTAGTGAGTACAAACCGAGTCTATCCAGTCTTTCTTCATATGAAAGTCCTGACATCCCAGGAATCAGTCTGGTGAACCTTCTCTGTACTCCCTCTATGGCAAGAATGTCTTTCCTCAGATTAGGAGACCAAAACTGTACGCAATACTCCAGGTGTGGTCTCACCAAGACCCTGTACAACTGCAGTAGAACTCCCTGCTCCTATACTCAAATCCTTTTGCTATGAATGCTAACATACCATTCGCCTTCTTCACTGCCTGCTGCACCTGCATGCCTACTTTTACTGCCTACTTGCACCCGCTGAGTTTCTCCAGCAATTTTGTGTACCTTTGCCTACTTTTAATGACTGGTGTACCATGACACCCAGGTCTCGTTGCATCTCCCCCTTTCCTAATCGGCCACCATTCACAAGTATTTACATGTCAATACTTTTGATGTTTAATAAAGTCTTCAAAGGTTTAAACAAAAGAGGTCAATACAAATGTAAGTTCCTTCTATATTATGATACAATCTGTCAGCTGATTTATCTTAAGCAACATCATGAGAAATCGAGGATCAATAACCTACCAGCCTGCAATGAATTCCCCAGATTCACCACCCTCTGGGTGAAGGAGTTCCACCTCACCTCTTTTCTAAAGCGATGTCCTTTTATTTTGAGACTATGCCCTCCAGTCCTAGACTCTCTCACTGCTGGAAACATCCTCTCCACGTCCACTCTACCTAGTTCTTCCAACGTTATTTCTGTTCTAAATTCCAGCATCTGCAGTCCCCTTTGTCTTCACTAAATATTGTGTGTGCATGCACAATTTATCAAAGATAGATGAATCTAGTATTTATACATTCAGTAGTATTATAAAAGATTTATGCGTGTGATCACTAATTACATAATGGCCTTATAAGATGTATGCGAATGTGCCCTTAAATATAATTACTTCTGTCACATTTTTCAGTCGCTCTTCTCAATCATTCTTAAACATATTCATTTTATGCATTATTCCCAAATGTATAAACCCCAATTTTGCCACTTGCCTTTGATTGAAGACTCTAATGCACAGATGAGCCACTTTCAGAGCTCACAGAACAACAGGTTAAAGCACACTCAACAGTATAAAGTGTAACTGCAATTATAGGAACAATTAATTTTTCAGTTTTATACAGTACATTTATCAAAAGCTTTTATAGCGTATATACTTTACTGAACATTAATCTACCTCCTACAATACCATCTATTTATGTTGTGCATTCGTGACATTGTGATATAAAACCATTTAAGACTGTAGGTGGCCATTTGAGTCATTCTACATAAGCCAGCTCTGAAAAAGTTATAGAGTCAAACAGTATGACAACAGATTATTTAGCATGCCAATCCACACGGCCCATTAAACATCCATTTACTCTAATCCTACACTCTGGAGCAATTTACCGTGGCCAGTTAACCGACCAACCCTCCTGTCTTTTGAACATGACAAGAAACCGGAGCACCCAGAGGAAATCCTAACGGTCATAGGGAGAACGAGCAAACTGACAGTACCTGAGATCAGACTCGAACCGGGCTCTCTGGAGATGCTCTACCAGCCACACCCTCAGAAGGGCGGCACTGTGGCGCAGCATAGATTTGCTGCCTTACAGCGCCAGAGACCTGGGTTCAATCCTGACTATGGGTGCTGTCTGTGTAGAGTTTGTATGTTTTCCCCATGACCTGGGCGGGTTTTCTCTGGATGCTCTGGTTACCTCCCACATTCCAAAGACGTGCAGGTTTGTAGGCTAATTGGCTTGATAAAATTGTAAATAGTCTCTAGTATAGAAGTGTGAAAATGCACACCACCAGATTTAGTCTGAAGAAGGGTCTTGACCTGAAACGTCACCCATTCCTTTTTCCAAAAAAATGCTGGAGAAACTCAGCGGGTGAGGCAGCATCTATGGAGAGAAGGAATAGGCGACGTTTCGGGTCGAGACCCTTCTTCAGACTGATGTCGAGGAGGGGGCGGGAAAGAGAAAGGAAGTAGGCGGAGACTGTAGGACTTGTGGAAGAAGGGGGAGGGGAAAAGGGGAGAGAGCAAGGGCTATCTAAAATTAGAGAAGTCAACGTTCATACCACTGGGGTGCAAACTACTCAAGTGAAATATGAGGTGCTGTTCCTCCAATTTGTGCTGGGCTTCACTCTGGCAATGGTGGAGGCCCAGGACAAACAGGTTGGTTAAGACGGACTGAGCGGAGGTGTTCAGCGAAGCGATCGCCGAGCCTGCGCTTGTCCAGCCGATGTAGAGAAGTTGACACCTAGAACAGCGGATGCAGTAGATGAGGTTGGGGGAGGTGCAGGTGAACCTCTGCCTCAACTGGAAAGACTGATTGGGTCCTTGGATGGAGTCGAGGAGGGAGGTACAGGGACAAGTGTTGCATTTTCTGCGGTTGCCGGGGAAAGTACCCGGGGAAGGGGTGGTTTGGGTGGGAAGGGACGAGTTGACCAGGGAGTTATGGAGGGAATGGTCTCTGCGAAAAGCAGAAAGGGGAGGAGATGGGAAGATGTGGCCAGTAGTGGGATCCTGTTGGAGGTAGCGAAAATGTTGGAGGATTATATGATAAACTAAACTGAACTAATGTGTGTTGGATAATTGGTAGTATGCGGAGATCGCTGGTCGGCGCGGACTCGGCGGGCCGAAGGCCCTGTTTCCACACTGTATCACTAAACTAAACTAAACTAAACCCATGAAGTCAGTTTCACTCATCCTCCTCCCCACTGACACGGTTTCTTCAACCATTTACCCAATCCGTTTTAAACATTAACCGTGAAATAATTTTCATTGCTATTTTCGAATGCTCCTAGAACACAGCAAGACTGTGCATTTCTAAAAAAAAAATGATTTCCCTGGATTGTTTTCCTAATTATTTTTGCGTTGTCCCTTTCCTTTCTCAGGCTGCTGTAGATTTAATTGTATATTCATGTACAGGAAGCTTGCAGTATATTGTGATTACAGGGTGTGTTCGTACAACATTCCTTGGTCTGTTTGCCTTTTTGGAAACAAGTATTAGCATTTGGAGTTGGAGGGCCATGGCCAGAGCTGTCAGGGTGTTTGTGATGCTTTTCATGATATTATATCCTTACAGGGACAAGTGACAGCTTTCATAATATATATTACTCGGAACAGCAGCCACTTTACATTTGGTAAGGGGAACAGCAGCCTCTCTTGGCCTTTAAGTCATGCGTTTAATTAAAGTGAAAGAACCTGCAGCGAGGTTTCATCCTGCAGGTGACATTGTGATAGGTGTTGTCAACATTGGAGGTGTCAACATTTCAGTGTCACACTGCAAAATAGTTATAGCTATCTCAACCAAAGATTGCACCATCTCCTCTCCATTTTACCACAAATCACTCAATACCCATCTGAAAAATATGAAAAATGGTTCCTCAACCGCTGTAATTTCTCAATTGAAATTAGGATTGAAATGAAATGAATCAAAAAAAAATTGCGATAATCAGTTACCTTGTGAATTGATAATATTAATTTTAAGACCTCATTATCTGCTTTATTTGATCTCCGCTGGTTGTCCACCTTGCTAAGCTGTGTAAAAAGGAAGTTGTCATCTGGGTGTATACAACCAAATTTCCCATCTTGCACCAATGCCATCTCTTTTCTGGCATTTTCCTCCTGAAATTGTCCTGAGGTGAGCTCTGCATGAAGATTTTTTAATTGGTATTGTGCAGATACATTAGGGTGGGAGAGTCACACATTTAGTTTCACTGTGCGACTCACAGGCACTTGTCAAACTATGGGTGATGTGTCCATAGACACGGGCGCACTGGTCTCTCAGTGCCCATTTGTGTTGTCATATTGAGATCCTTGTGGACAGCAGAGTAATGTCGTACATCCCTTTGAATAACGTGTCAGTGTCATACACAAATTCCATAACATCCAGTGTGGTATCTTGAAGACTTAACGTATAATAGATTCCTGTTGCAAATAGCCCTGTGAATATATTTGCATATATAGTCTTTCTCTGTGTTTTTGTGAAAACCTCACAAATTGGGCATGACTATTCCATGGCAACTTTTAGCACCAAATCTGATGTACCATGGGACTTTGTGCGGCCACAGATAGTCGAGGGACTCTACTGTACCCAAGTATGTTGACCAAGCACAACAACATATGTCACTGTTGAATAGGAGTGGGACACTGTGTCTCTAACCACTGACCATATCATGTGTACGAATGATTCATGACCCATCATCTGGTACATTGACCTAAAAATCCAAAATAATATGACGTGCAAGAGTAAATGGTTGACATCCATGATGGGGATTGAGCAGAAGCATGAGGCATGCTGACCTATCCGGTGGCACTTTGAAATGTCACGGAACTTGGACCTGTTGCTTGTCCCAGCTGTGGATCTGCAGGCTCACAAAATGTGACCTTTCTTTTACTGACTGATTGTCATTTCAACAATAATAACCAGCTGAACTGGCCTTACCAGTATGATTTGCTCTCAGCTTGAGGGCCTTGGACGTTGTTAAGGCTTGAATGTGGACTGGAGCTTCTTCAGCTGCTCCTGGAAACCAGCAACACAGCAGATCACTGGTTGGGTTTCTCATAGTCAGCAGGGTTGTTCGTCTACCATTCCATTTACAAATCTATTGCATTAGGCAACATCTAAACAGGCAGCTGAGTTTCATTGCAGGGGTAGGTTCCTTAATTTATTAATTTGCTCACTAATTATCTCCACCTGCCTCTGGTTCCGGTAGGCCCCGTACCAAAGGTGGTCAAAATGGTGCGGTGTGCCAGAGTCAGTAAGATCTCACTCAATCACTGCAGTGACAGCCCATATCCCGCTTTGCCAAACATGTCCACAGGCTTAGCAGAGTCAAACTATTCGCAACATTGGACCTCTCCAATGCTTGCACACAACTGAATATCAACGAAGGGATCAGTAGTACCTGATGAGTAACTTGCACCGAGGCTTAGTCCCACACATGGTCATCCTATGGGGTCAAGTGTTTGCTGTACTTCCAAACCACGATGGATACAGCCTTGAAAGGAGTGGATCGCTCGTGTAACCAAGATAATGATCACCACAAGAACAGAAGTAGAAAACCTTCCATTTTAGGATAAAGTGTGCAGGAGATGGCTTGCGGAGAATAAGAAGGAAAATAAATCCTTGTTCATTCATGGAAGTCATGGAGGTTGGTTTGAAGTTCGCCGCCCAAGGCCGACAGCTAGGGAATGGGAGGTTGAGGCCGTCACCAATGCAGTGACAAGCCGATGACATGGGGTAGCTAAGGTTGTTCCGCAGATGGTGCGGTACCTCCCGAGATTTCAGCACACACCTGTAGGGAATGAACATGCAGCAAAAAGCAACAAAATGCTTTTGAGCTCAGAGTGAAGTTGTCCCTGTTCATTATGACTCTACAACCAAGTAGGCATGGAGCAGCCAAAATGTATAGCAAGGAACTGCAGATGCTTATTTACACCAAAGATTACACCAAAGATTTACACCAAAGATAAAGATAAACAGAATGCTGGAATGATGCAGCAGGTCAAGTTTTTGTGCATGAGCACTGACTAGTCATGTGATGGATAATGAGTAAGAGAAACCCATCACTTTACCACTCACACCCTTTCAAGGAACATGTGCAGTTAAGATTAAGTGTTTGGAATAAAGAAATTCGATCAGATTTACCAAATGGAACCTTTATCTCAGGGTCAGAGATTAAATTATGGTATTTATGTCGGAATCCGCTATGCCTATTGCAGGACATCAAGAGTGCGATGATGTTAATCCTGCCAGCAAGGGGCACCATTAAAGCAAGTGCAGAGTAGCACACACACACACATGGTCATGCTGACCTGGGAAGATGCTGAGCCAGGTAATGTAACTGTACTCAGAACCCACGTACACAAAGGCAGTATTAATCCTCAGTGTTGCATCCAGGGAAAGAGCGCATCCTTCCTCACGGGAACATAGAACAACATGAGTCTTTTCCGGTCATAACACAAAGTTGCTCAACTGGTGCAGGGAAAGGGTAGGCAACGTTTCAGACATTGTATTAGGGGGATGAACGGCTGGAAAAGAGGTGAGGCTGGGATAAAGCCTGACAAGCGATACATGGGTCCAGGTGAAGGGGGTTTGTGGCACATGGTTGACAAAAGCCAAAGATGAGAAAGAGATAAAAAGGTTGTCAGACAAAGAGAGTGAAATATGAAGCTAGAGGGAGGAATACAGGTGGAAGGGGGGGGGGGGGGGAGGGGAGAGAGAGGGAGGAGCAGGATAGTGTGCACGGTGGAGGGGGAGATCATTGGAAAGAGAGAAAGAGGAGTTTTACTCAAAATTGGTGAGCTTAATGTGCTTACTGTTCGGTTGTAAACAATTCAGGCAGATCGTACCATGCATGAATGCAACACGTCATGCGCCCATTGCTCTCCCCCACTTTCTCTGCCATTTAGACTAACACCTTTCTTTCTCTCTCTGTCTCAGTTTTGATGGAAGGTCTCACACCTGAAACGTTGACGCTTTGTCTTTCCACAGATACTGCCTGACCTTCCTGCAAATTTTGGTCATATAGAACGTAGAACTGTACAGCACAGGAACAGGCCCTTCAGCCCACAATATCTGTGCCAAACATGATGCCAAGACAAACTAATCTCTGATGGCACACAATTCATATTGCTCTATTCCCTGCACTTCCATGTGCCTTTCTAAAATCTTCTTGAACACCACTATCGTATCTGCCTCCACCACCACCCAGGCAACGTGTTACAGGCATCCACAACACTCTGTGTAAAAAAACCTGGCCCACACACTTTAAACTCTCCCCTCTGATCTTAAAGCTATGTCCTCTGGTCAATGTTACCAGCATCTGCAGTTTTTTTCCCTCTCTCCTATCACCAATTAGAGAGCGGTCCTGAGCTACATCTACCTCATCAGAGACACTCGGACTATCTTTAATCGGACTTTACTGGACTTTATCTTGCACTAAAAGTTATTCCCTTAATCCTGTATCTGTACACTATGAATAGCTCGATTGTAACCATGTTTCGTCTTTTCACTGACTGGATAGCACGCAGTCTAAAGCTTTTTGCTGTACCTCAGTACACGTGACAATAAACTAAACTAAAATCTTTGTATCACTGTTCCCTGCTCCCTTCCACCAATGTTCCCAACCACCCCCTCAACCCTGATTCCCGGTCTCATCCCTCTGCCTTCCCAGCTACAGACTCTGCATGCCTGCATTTTCACATGCGTTTGATTTTCTCGAGAGTTTGGAAATTGATTCCTGGAGAGTATGTGTGCTGGATTGGAGAGGCATCTGTGATAGATTACAATGACAGCTCTGGAAGGAAGCCACATTTGACAATGGCAGGATGTGCTCAATCAGGCCAGGCGCCCTGGCCATCAGCTCAGTCATCTGGCTCCCTCAACTGAGCAGGCAAGGATACAGCTGGCAACCTGACATTGCTGCGACACAGCAACGTAGAGAAAGAAAGTTGTACTTTCACGGCACTGTCTTCAAGCTCAAAACCTATCGAGAGTGGCTGAAAAGTTTGGGTTTGGAAACCTTGTAGTTTAGAGGAATTAGTGGTGACCTTATTCAAATATATAAGATATTAAGAGGACTTGACAGGAGAGATGTGTGTGTGTGTGTGTGTGTATGTATGTACACACACTGAACTTTTATTTCTTGTTTATTATGTTGTTTACATATTCTGTTGTGCTGCTGCAAGTGAGTATTTCATTGTTCTATCTGGGACATACGACTCTCTTCACTCTTGTTTCCACAAGTGTGAGATTCACAAACAAGTGCACGTAGCTAGAAAATACCACATAACCATGACTGTATTGAATAGCGGGATAGTCTCAGAGGGCTGAATAGTCTACTCCTGTTTCTATGCTCTTTTGAAGTTTTTTATTCACTATACAGATCTGGTCATCCCAAAATAAATTGGATGTTGGTGGTGGTAGCAGATACAATAGTGGCATTGTAGAGGCTTTTAGATAGGCACATGGATATGCAGGAGTTGGGGGGTGTGGATATTGTGCAGATAGAGAAGATTAGTTTAACTTGGCATCATATTCTACGTGTACTTTGTGGGCTGAAGAGCCTGTTCCTGTGCTGTACTGATCTATGTACTAGATTACTGAGACAGGTATCAATGGACAGGGTTGGACAGCATTGGCGGTTGCACACGGCATCATCAGCCCTGTGTAGCTCGGCCGAACACTTCATTCACGTATCATCAAGTTAACCAGCAATTGCCATCTGGTTAATTTGGATTTTGATTTTGAGGGTCAAATATTATTTCATGAACATCTTGTACAAATGCAGCAGATTGATTCCCCTGCAAGGTACGATATGTCCATTATTTTTTTAAATGGTATCTGTATAAATAGGTCACAACTAATGTTCCTTGACAAATCTACAACTTCCCAGGTGAGCTGGTGAAAGTTGGCGTGTCTGAAATGAGGTTTCATAATTCCAAGCCAAATCCGTTCCCTGTGAATAAGCTTCTGCGGTCTCTGCTTTTTAATGACACACCTGCAAATCTTGATTAATGTCAACGTTGGCTGATGGAATGGTTTCCATTCCGATATCCACCTCGGGGTCCAATGGTACCTGGTCAGGTGCAGTACAGGCTAGAAGCAGAGAAAAATGCCCCTGCACTCTCCCAGCTAGTTTGCTCCAGGACTGCTAGGTCTGGTGGATATCGCAGGAGCTGGAATGTATCCCAGACTTCGCAATTTAATTAAAATATGTTGTAAATGTCATAAATATGTGAATGAAGTTATTATATAAAAATAAAAGTTCGGTAGAAAAGTAAAGCTCTCTCTATTTTTTCTGTCAAACAAACCCAGGCACTGTTTGAGACGGTAGAACTCTCTCTATGTTGTCCTATCAAATGTTCCCAGAGCAGGGACAACACAGGTTTCATATAATGTACAGCTCCCTTTACACTATCTCATCAAACAGTCCCAGGGAAGGCATAGTTTAGGTCAGATGCAGAGTAAAGCTCTCTGCACTGTCCCTAGGAAAATTACGTACAATTATAAGGCATAGATAGGGCAGACAGTCAGAACCTTCTTCCAAGGTCCAACAGACATTGTGGGCCCCTTGGCCAATTCCTGTGCAGTACCTTTCCATGTTTGAAAAACGATGCCAGTGCATGGGTTAGATATACAGAGTAAGGCTCCCACTACAATATTCCATTGATCTGTTTCAGTCCCAACATCCCAGAGGTAAACCTGACATTTGACTTTTATATCTCCTCATTACTTACTCTGGATGAAGTTGCGAGTTGTAGCTGGGGGAGATGGTGTAGTTGTTTTCCTTTATTGCTCCTTATCCAAAAGGAACGGTTGAGGTCCCTGAGCCAGGAGACAAGCATCTAATTCTGATAGATGGGATCTGAGGTCTTTACCCAACCATTGCCCTATCCAATCTTCATTTGCAGATGCATAATCCTTTATCCAATTTCAGGTAAATCCTCCACCCTTTTTCATCTACCCAGCTTCTGCTCCACAACACCCCCCCCCCCCCCCCCCCCACCCTCTCCGACCCCCTGCCCACCATGCATACATTTCTATTTATCCTCCAGTTTCTCACTCCTCCATTTCTAATCACCCAACCATCCCTATTCTGGGTCCCCATCCCTCCCTCCCCCCCCCCCCCATGCTTCTGAATGCCAAACTTTATAGATTAGTCCGTGTTTTGGTGGAAGAGAGTGTGCTGAATTAATTTTGAAGGGCTGCCAAGCCTTTCCTGTGCTGAGTTACTAGGACAATGACTGTAAGCTACCTGATGTACAGCTGGAAATAAAGGAAAAGCCAGAGACCCTTGGGAGACCCAGAGTGTGGAGTCCAGCTTGAAACAGCAGCATTAAATCAAGGCGGAAAACAACACAAACTCCAGGTGCCTGGAGTATCCCAAGGCAGGATATAAACTGCAGTCATTTCTAGTTGTACTGATGCGTGCTGGGTACAATGGTAGAAAGAGCTTCAAGATTCTGTCTGCAGAATAGACAGCAAAGAAACATGCCCTAACATGTAACCCCTCCACCCTTTTCCACCTGTCCAGCTACTTCCACCCTCCCCTAACCTCCCCCCACCCTTTTCCATTGCCCCTATTATGCAGTTCCTTCCCCCTTCACCATCCCCTTCATCTATTTCTCATACACCCCACCAAAATGACCATAAACCACCCATTTACACTCATCCCATTTTTTTCTCCCCATATTCCCATCAACTCTCCCTAGATTCTCCCACTCACTTAGCGGCATTTTACAGCGGCCAATTGATCCACCGACCCACACGTCTTTGGATTATGGGAGGAAAACCAGAGCATTCGGAGGAAAACCACACTGTCACAGGGAGATCATTTAAACGCCACAAGATTAGCCCCTGAGGTCAGGATTGAATCCAGGTTGCGGGAGTTGTGAGGTAGCAGCACATCAGCTGTGACACTCTTGTGCCAAATTGCCATTTGCTCAGCAATCTGGGGGCCCGTTGATGTTTAATTAGAAAGGCTTAATCTGGATTCTATTAAAAAGGTCAGTGCACAACTGGGGCCTTTCCCTTCTGTCCCTTTCCTACCTGTAACTATACCCCTGGACCACAACATTGTCTTCTGCCATGTCATTACAACCCACCATTATGTGCCAAGTGCCTTCCAGCCCAATTCCTCACTGTCACCCAGAACTAGGGACCAGTCCATAACCTTCTCCCTTCGTATGTGGGCAGAATAAAAGGGCTCAGCATAGGATTCGTGTGAATGGGTGCCTCATGTTTCTGTACTGTACGACCCAACTGTATAAATCAGGGTTTTTGGCACTACTGCAGACGGCTGCTTGGAGCTTTCTCTCCCATTGTGCGTTGCACCCATTTGTAAAATGATAAATTAGTGAAGCCTCTATCCTACCTTTGTGATATCCCAGGTATTTGCAACCTGATTTAATCGTACCAAGTGACCTGGCCAGGCCTACCTAACCTAACCCAACCCCCAGACCTTCCTCAGTGTATCCAGATACCAATGGACCAGAACAGTCCACCTCTGTCAGAAATAGTTTGACCCAAAACCAGGCACTCAGTCCAGAACCCACTACCCTCAGTCCCTTCTTAAGCCCAGCCTCATGTCATGGACATGACTGACCCCAACATCCCTCAGTCCTGCTCTTTCCTGCACCACAAATGGATTATCCGTTCTCCCTTTTCCCATTAGTGCTTGGGAATACAGCCCCAGCGATGGATGAATGAGTCCCTGGGGGATCTGAATTTAAAAATCTGGGACCCAGTATAGGTCAGCAGGCATGACTGAGGTGGGATGGGGCGGATGTGAGCTTTGGAAGGTTGTTGAGTAGAACCTGGTACATTGTCAGTTGGAAAGAGTGAAGAGTGTGAACACCATTACACTGCAACACTCCATGATGGGTGGGGCTCCACTGGCAATGTAGAGCTGAGATTGATGAATTAAACCTTCCAGTGAGGGGGGGGGATGGGGGGTTAGAGCAGGTCTGCAAGCTGTGCTTATAGCTGTCTAAACATTTCCCGATCAGTTGGGGAAGAGGGAAAGTGGGAAAACCTTGGATCAAAGATAAATTCTTAAGATCAGCCATGGACTGACATGCAGGTGCTGTCACCATGGTTACAGGCATGTACGTTCCTGCTCTGAATCCTTTCCCCTACAGAACCATCTTCCAGAGGTCGTTTCTACCCTCGATGAACAGACTGAATGAAATTAAAGCTGAGAAGCGGTCCTTGAAGTTGAAGAAGGCAGCTGGCCCTTTAATTGTCCAAGTTTTACCCATTTGCCCACAGCCTTCTCCAACACTTTTGACTGGCCTTTGTGCTGAGGTTTGCCAGTACACATCTGGTTTGAATTTCAGTTCAGGACACGGTGGGGGTGGGGGCGAGACATGGGGGGCGGGAGATGTTTGGCTTCCGTGAACAATGCTGATGATTTAATTGCGACAGTGGAGTGGATAGGCTGCCTGCGTCTTGTGCGCACTGAATCACACATTGGTGCCTGTTTAGCAGCTGCTGCACGGCTCCCCAGGGTCGGAGGTCAAGATGCGAGAGAGTCTACGGCTTCTGTTTGGGGCCTCATGTTATTGTGGCTGTGGCTGCCTGGAGAAAAGCTTCCATCCAAGCAGATAATTAAGGCGATGTGCAGCAAAAGTGAATCGGAGAACGGATGCTGGGGACTGAGTTGGGGAGGGGGGAGGGGGGTACTTAGCAAATAACTTAGGCATGGCCTCTGTGACACTTTTGTGTTAGACCCCACAATGTTGGGCTCCAAAGGGCAGGCAGTTCACGGCCAAGGATGTTCAGAGACACTAACCTCCGTGCGTCAGAGGTTTTGCCCATTCCTCCTAAGTCAGTGTGGTTCTCCTGTAGCCCCGTGTGCTGCCCATCTCTCCACCTTAAACAAAGGAGGGTTTGTGTCTTACTCGAGAGCCTGGACTACATGATCCAGATGGCACATCAGCGCAGTGTGAGGTGTTTTTGGAGGGAAGTGGCATTAAACCAAAGCCCACCTGCTCATTGAAGCCAGAGTAGAAGTTCCCCAGGGATCGAGTGACCAGTTCACCTGGTGTTCTACCCTTTATCACTCAACCAACGCCTCAACACAGTTAGCTGCTCATTGTCAGGAAATGAGCATATTATCATGAGCATTATTAATGAGCTCATTATCATTATTATTATTTTTTAATTATTGTAGAATGTGGGCAAGTCTAGCAAAAGGTCACAATGTATTGCCTATCCTTGCTTGGCCTTTGTCAGCTTACTCCAACATTGTAGTCAACCACCTTGCCGTTGTGTGGAGTCACAGATAGGTCTGACTGGGTGAAGGCGCCAGACACCAGAAATCTGAGAACCAGGTCAGTAAATACAGTGGCTTTGTTATCATCAGTACACAATTTAAAAAATGATTATGAAAGGATTTGAACTTGGGACTTGAGGTTGAGTCCAGGATTTCGGGGTGCCAGTCCTCCTTGACAAACCGACTCTCCCTAATCTTCTCAGGAAGTAGAGGTGCTGATGTGCTTTCTTGATAATTGCATCAGTGTTCTCGGACCAGGAAAGATCTACAGAGATGTGCACGCCCAGGAATTTGAAGCTCTTGACCCTTTCAACCATTGACCCGTTGATATAAACGGGACTGTGGGTCCCCATCCTACTCCTTCCAAAGTCCACAATCAGTTCCTTGGTGTTGCTGGTGTTGAGGGCCAGGTTATTGTGCTGGCACCATATGGACAGTTGCTCGATCTCTCTTCTATACTCAGACTCATCCCCATCAGTGATACGTCCCACAATAGTGGTGTCGTCAGCGAACTTGATGATGGAGTTCGCACTATGACCGGCTACGCAGTCAAGAGTATACAGTGAGTACAGCAAGGGGCTGAGCACACAGCCTTGAGGTGCTCCCGTGCTGATTGTTATCGAGTCAGTGACACATTTCCACCAGTACGAACAGACTGTGGTCTGTGGATGAGGAAGTCGAGGATCCAATTGCTGAGGGATGCGCAGAGACCCAGTTCTGCGAGTTTGGTAACCAGCTTGGAGGGGATGATAGTATTAAATGCAGAGCTGTAATCAATGAATAACAGCCTGACATATGAGTTTTTGTTGTCCAAATGGTCCAGAGCGGAGTGGAGGGCCAGCGAGATCGCATCCACCGTTGATCTGTTGTGGCGGTAAGCGAACTGCAGTGGGTCCAGGTTTTTGTCAAGGTAGGAGTAGATTTGCACCATGATCAACCTCTTGAAGCACTTCATCACCACAGGCGTTAGTGCTACAGGTCGATAGTCATTGAGGCACGTCACCTTACTCTTCTTGGGCACTGGTATAATTGATGCCCTTTTGAAGCAGGTGGGAACCTCAGACCTCAGTAGTGAGAGGTTGAAAATGTCCGTAAAAACTCCAGCCAGTTGGTCCGCACAGGTTTTTAGAACACGACCAGGTATACCATCAGGTCCAAGGGCTTTTCGAGGGTTTACCCTTCTGAAGGATTTCCTGACGTCGGCCTCTGTGACTGAGACTGAAATACCATCACAGCGAATGGGGGCTCGGGAAGGCACATCAGTATTCTCCCTATCAAAGCGTGCGTAAAACGCATTGAGCTCTTCAGGGAGTGATGTTTCGCCGACATTCGAGCTGCCTCCTGAATCAATCCCTTTGATGGAGGAGGAGGAGGTGGAGGAAAAGAACCTATAAACGTCCACAAAAAATGAAGATTGGCTGAGAGTGAGTATTCTTGTGCAGTCTGAAGAAGGACCTTGACCTGAAATGTCTTCTATCCATGTTCTTCAGATATGCTGAGTTACTCCAGCACTTTGTGTCCTTTTGTGTATTAACCAGCATCTGCAGTTCTTTGCTTCTACATGAAGAGTGAGCATTAGTTTGTTGCCCATTTCTGTGCTATCCCACACCGGTTTGTTAGCCTCAACAGAGGGTAAGGAGGGAGCTGGCATCTCACACACTGATGGATTTGCTCGGTGTCCTAAGGGCGGTGAGATGTGTTGGCTATATTTTCCACACAGCACAGTGGTCGCCTGCAATTGTGGATCACTGAGTGAATTACTGAGACAGCTCTCCCAGTGTGTGTGTGTGTGGTACACAGCACCCAGCTCCCACACCCTCCCTCCCCCAGGCCCTTCGTCTGCCCATCCATCCCAGACACCCCAGTGTGACTGCGAGCACAGGGTAGACAGGACGCCATATGGGTCGGCTCCGCTTCCTTCCATCTGGAGGGCAAACTTTCAGCACTGTTACCTAACTCCCTAAGCCGCAGTTGTTTTATGAAGTTTGACAACCCCCCCGACCATGGAGTCACTGCACGTCTTGTAATTTGGATCAACCTGCCAACAGCCAGCATGCAAACATTGCATCGTTAGTGCAGCGTGAAGGCACTGTGGCTTTTCTGCACCATTCAGCTTTACATCATTTAACAATTTAGCAATAGCAGGATGTCCATAGCTTGCTCAGCATTTCTAAATAATTACCTAGAATCTGCAGCAATAGACTAATTACGTTAAACTCAATTTTCTCTCCAGTCCGGGTCCTGCATATGATCCAGGCAAAAAATTAAGCATTATAGGGTTAGTCAAGTTACGTTTATTGCCATATGCACCAATACAGTGATTTAGATGTACAATGAAAATCTTGCTTGCGGCAGCATCGCAGGCACAGAGTCTCAGGCAATGCACAAAAACATAAATTGCACATAATTTACACAAATTCTACAAGACAGTGAAAAGGAAAACACTGGGCAAAAATAACAAGGCCCTGAGAGAAAGCTCCTTCTATTTCTGACATAAATGCCATAATCTGCCCATCAGACCTTCACGTTTGGATGTGGCCATCTGGATCACCCAGTTTCCAGCCATTTCAATTCCATTTCCCATTTCCACACCAACCTGGCCTCCCTCACTGCAGGGTGCAAACCAGAGGAACAGCGCCTAATATTGTTGTCACCACTTAACACCTCCCATCCTCTGTTGCTATCTCCACCCTTTGCTCCGCCACCTGGCTCCAACTGACAATCGACCCCTCACCTCAGTCCACCTATTGCCAGGTCCTAACCCATCTCTCTCCCTTATCACATGGCCATCTCGCCTCCGATCTTTCAATCCAAATGAATAGTCTCAATCCGAAATGTCGACTGTCAATTTCCCTCCACAGATGCTGTCGACACATTGAGATCCTCCAGCAGTTTGTTTCATAGTCCAGATTCCAACATCTGCAGTCTCTTGTACCTTCAAGTTTACTCGTGCACCACTGGGGTTGAACATCTGGTTGGATTTTAATTACAACAGTGGTAACCCAGTTAGCCGGTCCATTCACTCAAATTATTTGTGAACTGAAGGAGATGAAACATAATCTGAAAGGACACAAAGTACTGGAGTAGCTCAGCGGGTCAAGCAGCATCTCTGGAGAACAGAATCTCTGGAGAACATGGATAGGTGAACAGGTCAGGACCCTTCTTCTGACGTCCCAAAACATCACCTACCCATGTTGCCCAGAGATGCAGCCTGACCCGCTGAGTTACTCTGGCACATTATGTCCCTTTGTTTAAACCAGCATCTGCAGTTCCTTGTTTCTACATGAAAACATAATCTGGCAGGGGTGGGATTATGTGCACAGTTTAACAGACAAACAACTCAGGAAGTTCTTACTTTTCATAGATTTGACCGAAACAATTTAAAATATTTTTTTTCTGATTAGAAATTTGAGTCAGAGTGGCCAAAATATCAATAAAAAATAACTGGGTACAGTATTGGATGGAAAGAGATGCAAATTTATACTGTTTTAAGGTTTGTTCAGTATATTGAGCAGTGAATATTATCAAATGTATGGTGAATTATTTGGATGAAGGCCCATGTTGAATAAGAGTCACCGGGACTAATAAAAGCTTAGAAATGATTTCAAGCAAATTAAACTGTCATAAACAAGATCGCAAATCTCAATTCCTGCTTTTTAATAAGGAAACCATTATCGGTCTGTTGTCATTTGTTAGCAATTCAAACATAAACTAGGTTGGTAATAAATCTGCACTTGTTTATATCACAGCTGCTGCACATGAGGCAAGTGTGACACTGAGGATTGCCAATGTAGCCCTGACCACCACCCTGATCCCTCACACGAATTAGACACAAAATGCTGGAGTAACTCAGCGGGGCAGGCAACATCTCTAGAGAGAAGGAAAGGGTGATGTTTTGGGTGAGAAAGGATCTCAACCCAAAACATCACCCTTTCCTTCTTTTGCTGGGTATGGGCTGCAATTGTTGCTGCAGTCCTGCAGCACACGCCTTTACACAGGTAATGCTTCTGATGTTAGATACTGAGGTTGGCTCAGTGGAGAGCTCTCCACTTTAAAAGTATCGGGTCACTGTGATAAGTTGGAATCCACAGTCCTGCATGAGAGCTTTTAGCAGCTGCTATAACCAGTGCTGACTGTACCAGCGGCTCTTACTGCAAATACGTTTGCACATCTTGTATTGGCGGCATGATGGCGCCATGGTAGAGTTGCTGTCTTACAGTGCCGGAGACCCGGGTTCAATCCTGACTACGGGTGCTGTCTGTACAGAGTTTGTATTTTCTCCCTCGATCGCGTGGGTTTTTTCCAGGTGCTCCGGTTTCCTCCCACCCTCCAAATTCATCTTTCTCAACCTTATATTGCCTCTGCCAGCCACTAGCCATTCCACCAGCTTGTCTATATCTTTTTGGGCTGTTACTGTCTTCCCAGCTCGCGGCCCCTCCGAATTATGCATCACCTGCAGATTTAGGGATTTTGCACCCAAGTCCCCCTAATATGTATAAACAAGTAATGATCCTTGTACCATTCCTAGGGTTTTTCACTGTACACTTCCCCACTGTCCAAAAACAACAATCTTAAAACATTACTCTCTCTTCGCTGCTACTTAATCTTTTTTTCTATCCATGCCGCGTTTATTTCAAGACCTTCAAGATGGCAAGCCTATTATGTGACACCTTTCTCAACACCACAGTATATTAGATCAACTAGAGCTCCCTCATCAACCCTCTCACCGTTCATCAAAAAACTCTCTTTTTTCTTTAAGAAATCCATGCTGCTTTCTCCGATTTATTCACACTTGTCCAAGCGAGTGCAGATTCTGTCGCTAATTATTGCTTCCAGAATGTTCCAGTCACCAGGGTCAAACTGACTGCTTTGCACACATTCAGCTTTGTGGTTTTCAACAAATATAACTTGTTAGAGAGCAGCATCCAATAATCTGCACATAGATTCCAGGCTGGCTAAGTTAAGGGCTGTATAAATTTGGTTTGATTTGACACCTTTTTAGCGATACACATGGAGCTTGGCACATCATTTCTGAATTCTCCAATGTGGTAGCTCCCCACATTGGTCAATATGGTGTCTGTTTTAGACATGGAATAATTGATGTCCCAGTAACTGATTTCATGGGCTTTTATGTTTGGGTTAAGGAGCTGAGTCAATTTCACGTTTGCTTCCGTCGGGACTGGAGGATTTTACTATCCCCTCCAATTTAATGTCCGTTAATGGTCACCATTCTGAGACCACTGGTTCTCCATTTCTGTGCCAAACACTTGTTTTCATGCAGCAGTAGTCTGGTTCCGTTCAATGGCTCCTCGCTCTACCCAATGCTAGGCTTCCAGCTCATTGCATGCAGATTTCCATTCCCACCTCCGGAATACAGCCGACTAACGTGGCAATGCAATGTGAGAAGGGGGCGGCGTTACCATGGTAACATGCATTGTACTGCGTGTCAAGAGGAAGACCATGATGCATCATGCCATTTACTCGGCAAATTTATTCATCTCCATCCTTGTTTGTGGTTGCACAGAGCAGGTTTGTTCCGTTGGGAACAGCGGTGAGTCTCACAGGCAAGGCACGGGTGGATCCATCGAGGCATTCTGGGCTACACCAGCATCGTTGTCGTTTGGGCTCCGCACCGTCGGCTCAGGGAAGTGAGGCTTTCCTACTAACGCAATATACTGAAGATAGAGGAAAGAAGATAGAGCTTGGCTGTGTTATAGACTTGTTCAAATAACCTGCTGCCTTTCATCGTTGAATAACCTGTCTCTCATCGCCTCTCTCAGTTCAATAACCTGTTGCTTTTCATTGTCAATAACCTCTTTGCTTCTCATCACCAAATGGCCTTTTGCTTCCTTGTTGAATAACCTGCTACCTCTCATCTTTGACTAGCCTGCCACCTCTCATCATCGAATAGTCGTCTGCCTCACATCATTGAATAGCCTGCTACCTCGCCTCATTGACTAGCGGGCTGCCGCTCATCGTTGACGAACCTGCTGCCCCTCATCATGAGGGACAGGCATTTGGCTGAGGTCCCAGTGGGCTGCTGGCGGCTGTGGAAGCGGAACCTGGGAAAAATTGACAGGTTCAAGAACAGGAAGGAGAACAAGGGTAAATTTCTATCAGTCGTTAGCCGATGCACCTCCGAAGTGCAGGGGAAATCAAGTGAAGCTTCTCTGTTCAACAGAGTCACTTCCTGCCTAAGGAGACAGCCGCACTTAATGGTTGGAACTCTTGCTTGTGTGTCAGAAGTCTGTAAATTCAAGTCCCACTTGAGAGATGTGATTGATAATGCAGGCTGACGCAGTGCACCAACGAGGGGTTGATGCACTGTCTGGGCTGCCATTCCTTTTCTGAGGTACAAAGCTGAAGCTGCCTGGGGAGCAAGGTGAACACAGATCTCACTGCAATCATTGGAAGAAATGCCAGGACACTCCTTCTGTTTAGTCTTCACCTCTTTATATATATAAGATTATCTTGCCGTTTATAGCGTTACTATTTGTGGGGTTTTGCTGTGCATAAATAAGCTGTGTTTCTTCTCCTTTAAAAATTACCATATTTTGGGAATCCTGAGTTGTGCGCTGCAGTAGACATATAACTGTTCCATTTCTTTCACCCCCTCTCCCCCCCCCCCCCCCCCCCCACTACCAGTGTTAATGGATAATTTCTCATCTCCATTGTAGAAATCCGAGCACAGTTGACGGAGCAGCTGAAATGCCTGGAGCAACAATCGGAATCCCGCCTCCAGCTCCTGCAGGACCTACAGGAATTCTTCCGGAGGAAGGCGGAGATCGAGGTGGAGTATTCCCGGAGCCTGGACAAGCTGGCGGAGAGGTTTGCGGCCAAGATCCGCAGCTCCAAGGAGCACCAACAGTTCAGGTAAGCTGTTCTGGGGGACCCGCCCTCCGGATAAACCACTTCTGCCATATCTCTGCAAGCTTTGGTAAAGATCTAAGGTTGGTAGCTTTAGGATTGTACAGTTGAAACACAAGGTGGGGTGGCAAGGTAAAGCAGTGAGCTTGGTACCTACAGTAACTGGGGGCTGAGATTAGAGAATTCGGGTACTGGAACGATTGAGAGATTATCCAATTGTCCTTGTGAAGGGAAAACAAGACAAAGCAGGGATTTGTTAATCTATTTTCATATTTCACAACTAGTGGAGTAAATTTATGTATTTCCTTACATAGTCAGAGGGTAGGTAATCTGCAGAACTCATTACCACAGAGGGCTGTGGAGGCCAAGTCAGTGGATATAGACACATTCTTGATTAGAACGGGTGTCAAGGGTTATGTGGATAAGGCAGGAAATTGGGATCAGGAGGCAGAGAGCAGCCATGATTGAATGGCAGAGTAAACTCGATGGGCCGATTGGCCTAATTCTACTCCGATAACTTGTGAACATGTACTAAACCTTTATGAATCAACAGCACTTCCCATTTCCCACAGAATCTAGCAGAGAACATATATTCACAAACAATTACAAAGGGGTAAAGAAAGACTTGGGTGTGAGTGGAGAACATCCAAAGAGGTGCTTACAGATGTGCACATTTGGACGTAGAGCTTCAGGGCAAGGGGAGTGATGCTGTCTTGAGGGTGTATTAAACATGTCATGAGAAGCACTTGCTAAATTGGAATTTCACTTCCCCAGCACACCTAAACGTGATCTGTTTGACCAGAGGTGGGGTGGGACAGAAATGATTGGACCATTGCCAGTAAGGATGCTGATGAAAACTAGCATTTGATACACATATTAGTGCTGAGTGAAAAGGATCATTCTCAAATATCACTGTAGTAAAAAGCCAGGCAGCAGCCTTTCCAGGGCTCACTTTTTTGTTAACGCTTCGTGTAAAGCGGTTTGGCAGCACTGCAGACAGTTCCTGCAGTAGGAGTGGAGGGGGCTGTGAGGTGGCATTACAGAAGTTTACACAATCAAGAGGGGCATAGATAGAATGGTCACAGTCTTTTCCCCAGGTTAGGGGAGTCTAAAACTGGAGGACAGAGGTTAAAGATGATTTGGGGAAAGATTTAAAAAGGACCTAGGGGGAAAATGTTACTGGCGGAGCTTGGTGGGTAAATGGATCAAGGTGCCAGAGGAATTGGTTGTGGTGAGTATAATTACAATGTTTAAAAGACACTTGGATCTGGAGAGGAAAGGTTTGCAGGGATATGGGCTAGGTTACAGTTAAGTGGGACTAGCTCGGTTAGGCAACTTGTTTGGCATGGACGTGTTGGTCTGCAGGTCCTGTTTCTCTGCTGTAATACTCTATGACTTGGATTACAACAGAGCACAATATGTGCCTCCACACTGTTCCCAATAAAATCATTAGCACAGTAATCTGTGCTGTTGACTTCACCTTTATCAGTTTGGGGAGTAGACTCTGGCTCAGCTGCTACATTATATCTACAGTGCAGAAACAAGGCACTAGGCACAACAGCACCGTGTTATCAGGAATTAACAGCTCATAATATGGAACTGGCTTTCTATCATCTTACCAGAGCAACAAAGCTAATTTTGCCAAAGGTTAGTTAGGCACTATAAATTGACCTGAGTAAGTAAGTGGATGGTAGAATCTGGGAATGTATGGAGAATAAAATTTGTGGATTTGTGTAAGATAGGTGCAAATGGGTAACTTGATAGATGGCATGGACATGATGGGCTGAAAGGCCTGTTTCCATGCTGCATGTTTTTCTGGGTCTAAGATCTGCAAACTGAATTCCCAACTAACCAACCCCTTCTCATCTACTGCATCAAACACTGATCCCCCTCCTGTCCCAAACTACATTAGGAGATTGTGGTGAGAGTTTGTGGCTTTGAGAATAGTGCAGGAAGTTAACCACAGAGGGACTAGTACCACGTGGCAAATTGCAGGATTCCACAAGCTGTGCGGCCAGGTTCACTGCCAGGCACCACTCTCGCTTGTAGACCCCACATTCTCATGATCAAGAGCTTGAAAAGGCAGCCAGCATCATCAGAGACCCACACCACCCTGGCCACACACTCATTTTCATCCCTGTCATCCGGAAGAAGGTACAGGAGCCTGAAAACTGTAACGTCAGGGTTCAGGTACAACTTCTTCCTTACAGCCATCAGGCTATTAAACATTACAACCTCAAATAAGCGCTGAACTACATAGACTATTATTGTTATTATTGCACTATTATTGTTTGTTTTGTATGTGGACGTGTGTGTGTGTATATATATATACGATATATATATATATGTGTGTGTGTGTGTGTGTGTGTGTGTGTGTGTATATATTTCAGTCTGTTGGCTGCTGCCTCAAAAATTTCAATATATATATTTCAAGAGTGTTTTATTGCCATATGTCCCAGATAGGACTGAAATTCTTGCTTGCTGCAGCACAACAGAATATGTAAACATGGTATTTAATGGGAGAAAAAAAATTCAGTGTGTATATATACACATGCACGTATACTCAATAAATAAACAAATATAGTGCAATAGTCTGTTATAGTTCAGGGATTATTTGTTGTCACGTTTAAAAGCCTGATGGCTATAGGGAAGAAGCTGTTCCTGAACCTGGATGTTACAGTGTTCAGGCTCCTGTACCTTCTTCCCGATGGCAATGATGAAATGAGTGTGTGGTCAGGATGGTGTGAGTCTTTGATGATGTTGGCTGCCTTTCTGAGGCAGCGACCGATAGATCTATTCGAAGGTTGGGGAAGTCAGAGTCGGTGAAGCACTGGGCAGTGTTCACAACCTCTTGCAGTCTTTTCCGCTCCTGGACGTTCAAGTAGCCGAACTAGGCCACGATGCAACCAGTCAGTATGCTCTCTACTGTGCACCTGCAGAAGTTCAAGAGAATCCTCTTTGACATACCGAATCTCCGTAGTCTTCTCAGGAAGTAGAGGCACTGATTTATAATTGCATCAGTGTGCTGGGTCCAGGAATGATCTTCAGAAATATGCACACCCAGGAATTTGAAGTTTTTGACCCTCTCCACCATCGACCCATTGATATGAACAGGTTTGTGGGTCCTCATCCTTCCCCTTCCAAAGTCCACAAATCAGTTCCTTAGTTTTACTGATGTTGAGAGCCAAGTTGTTGTGCTGGCACCATTTGATCAACCGGTCGATTCACATCCATCCATCCATCCTCTTGTTTCTATATTTGTTTGTGGACTGGTTTGTACCTATATTTGCACAAAAACGGTACACGATAGCGCTACTATTTTTGCACCACCTTACTCACCATTGCCCTGTGATGTCAATTAAACAAGTTTTGTTCACATTGATGGTATATTTTACAAGTTATTGACATTTTAAACTTTATAAAAAACACTTTATTTTCCACCGTCAGCAATGTTCCACCCCCACAATGACATCACAATGGGATCTCATTTACATTAAAAAACAACTCCGTTTTAAAAAACACAGCAGCGTTCCACCTCACAATGACATCACAATGGGATCCCAAATTTCATTTACATTAAAAAAACTTTTTTTTTAAATCTCAATTTTCATTGTGGGGGTCTGGGATATGGGGGGGGGGGGTTCATTTTTTAAAATTTCCATTGTGGGTGTGGGATAGGGTGGAGAGAAGGGGGGTAGGGATGGAGAGGGAGGGGAAAGTGGGGGAGGTGAGGAGGGAATGTGGCGATGGCGGGAGAGGAGGGGGAGTGGGGGAGATAGTGGAGTGCATGATAGAGGGAGAGGAGGGCAGTGGGGGAGGTCATGAGGGAGAGTGGGGCGGTGGGATAGGGCAGAGGTGAGGAGTGGGGGAGGAGGGCGATAGCGGGAGAGGAGGGGATAGGGAGGGGAGAATGGTTATGGATGGAGGGAGGGAGTGACTGAAGGTAGGGGTGAGGGAGGGAGTGGGGGGGAGGAGGAGAGGGGAAAGATGGAGGGTGAAGAGGAGGGGTAGTGCATGCTGGGGGAATGAGGGTAGGGGTGGGAAGAGGGATGGTGAGGAGCAGTTGGGGGGGTTGCCATGACTCGTGTCACAACGGGAATCACAGTGTCACAATGGGAACCCGTCAGTCACGCCTGCGCAGTTGGGGGCTATGGGTGAGCGGTGGAATATTGCGTTGGAGTATCGGTGCCCAACGGGTCCTACTTGGTCTAGTATATTACTAGAACTCTCATCTAGTTTGTTTCTATGTCTATGAGGAGTGTGATCCTGAAATTATGCCAAAACGTTACATGAGAGTGTTACAATTTTTGGCCCACTTTACTCACCATGGTCGTGTGGTGTAGTGTATCAAGTGTCGTTCAGATTGAAGGTATATTTTGAAAGTTATTCACATTTTAAACCTTACATAAACCACTTTGACAAAAATCTGTTCCATCTGCACTGGCAGGTGGCAGCGTATTGGTTTGGAAATGCTAAAGCTGTGTTGCCTTTGGTTTGGAAATGCTAAAGCTGTTGCCTGATTAAAGTTGCCTTGCTTTCTATATAATTAAAAGTGTAATCTTGACCACTTCCTGTTTGCACTTTATATTGATTTTAGAAAAAACGCTACCATGTACGGCTGTGTTGCCTTTGGTTTGGAAATGCTAAAGCTGTGTTGCCTTTGATTTGGAAATGCTAAAGTTGTGTTGCCTTTGGTTTGGAAATGCTAAAGCTGTGTTGCCTAATTAAAGTTGCCTTGCCTAATTAAAGTTGCCTTGCCTTCTATATAATTAAAAGTCTAATCTTGACCACTTCCTGTTTGCGCTTTATATTGATTTTAGAAAAAAAACTACCATGTACGGCTGTGATTTGTGTCCATCTTACTCAGAGTCCCCCTCTGCTCATCAGGTGCCGAGGATTTTTCCCATCGATAAAAAATAAAAGAGTTATTAGTGTTTAAAAAATGTTGAGTTTCTCTCTCCTGTCAATCACGCCATGAAGGCCACGCCCCTTCTGGTGGGAGGGGGGTAGGGACAAAACCTAGAAGTGTGGGCATGGCTCAGTCTCTGCAAGATGGAGGAGGGAGAGTTCACGACTCGCTGTCTTTAGTGGCCTTGCACCCTGCTTGAAATGGTATGAAACTGCTCTTGAATTTGGTGGCCTTGCACCCTGCTTGAAGTGGTAAGAAACTGCACTTGAATTTGGTGGCCTTGCACCCTGCTTGAAATGGAATTTCAAGGAATAGCCGTGTATCAACTGCCAGCCCACCAGCCGTGAGTGAGTGAGCTGCCAGCACAACAGGCTGAGTGACTGAGCCGCCGGCCCAAGAATCCATTCGGCCCACAATGTCCATACTAGCCCTCTGGAAACCAGTCCCTTCAGCCCACAACACCCATACTAGCGCTCCAGAAAGCCCCCACCACTGGCCACCAATATTGGAATTGGTGGAGAGGTGGAATATTGCGTTGGGGGACCAGCCCTCCCGAGTGATGCTGGGACCCAACGGGTCCCACATAGTCTAGTATATTTTTGTATGTATTGTATGTGCCTGTTTATTTATATATGTATATGTGAGTATGTGTATATATAAACATACTGAACTTTTTTTCTTGTTTATTATATTGTTTACAGTACTATGTTTACATATTCTTGTGCTGCAGCAAGTAAGAATTTAATTGTTCTATCTTGGATATATGACAATAAAACTCTGTTGAATCTTGCCACTATGACTCCCGAATATTCAGCCATGCTTTATCATGGCCTAGCATTTAGAATACTGAAATACCCAATGTGAAGCTATGCATGCCACCACTGTCCATCTCTTAATCTTTGTAGCAGTGCAGTGGACCAAAGCCTGTACTTCCTTCCATTGACACACTTTTCTGATACTGATTCATTCGTATGTGAGAGAGATATTTAATGCGGGCATTTCAGCAAGTCTTGGCTGCAGGTTTGAATAATGTTCCCACCGTTCGTGTGTGGAATGGATCTGAGTCCCTGCCTGCCAAATTTAACTATGAATATATAAATTAGTTCAAGATCCCCTCATCAAACAGGCATGAAAAGTGGCAGCCCAATAACTGCCTTGAAGTCATTGCTGAATCTGGACCGTGACATGCGGCGATGAGATTATGTGGCATCGTAACATTACAAATAATCTGTGCAATATTCTTCAGCGTTGACCCAATGTTTATAGATCCATTGGTATCAACACTGTGATGCATGACCTGACTACCCGTTGAGAGGTTTGACAGTGAGTTTCAGCAGGCTCCAAGCTTGCAAGATTGAACTAGTTTGTGCACCCATGACCTCCACAGCTGTAATGTACTGAGCATCAGTATACTTGTATTCATCCTCCAAATGGGAGAAGTGTACGTGTCTATGAATGAAGGGTGGTCCTGAATGCCATGGGACAAAGACTACGTTGTTTATTGTTTTGCTGCATCATTGTTCAGTTACAATCAATGCCTTTCTGATATCTGGCATTGCACATCAGAAGTCCAGCACTGTCCTCCTCTCCTAGCCTCATTCGGTTAGCCACAGGTCCTACTGGATCAGAGACTTCACCGGTCCTCGTGTGGTGGTGAGGTCAGGGGAGAGAAACAAATGGACTCTCACCCTTGGCTGGAAGGGACAGGGATGGGATGGAAAGTGTGAGGGAATGGTTACAGTGCAGGAGGTTGGCAGGGAGGGGATTGCAGAGTCAGGGTGGAGAGATCCAGGGTTAGAAGTATCATAAATTAGGGGGCATTGGAGAGGTACGTTGAAGCATTCTTTACTCAAAAAAAGGGTGTACTTATCATAGAGGGCATGCGGCGAAGAGACACCACACTGGTTCCAGGGTTGGCAGGTTTATATGAGGAGAGACTGTAAAGTTATAGAGTTGTTCAGCACAGAAGCAGGTCCTTCAGACCACCAGGTCCAAGCCAACCTTTTTGGTAAGATAAAACCAATGCCTATGCTAGATACCAAGAGATCAACAATGTAGAAAGCCTGAAGGTATAAAAGTGCAAGAGTAAATGTTTAAAGAATATAGGGGAAGCCAAGGGAGGAAATGAAAACCCACATTAACACGTGAAGGGTAAAAGGATTATTCAGAAGTACAATATACAATGCTGAACAGGTAACCTGCGGTGTGTGCAGATGGAACATATGGAGATGTGGGTGGTGGGGGGGGAAGGTGATTTGAAAAAAATACTGTTTACACAAAAAAGGGGATACTGCAAAAATTGTAGTGAAAGAACAGGGAGACAAATAGGAACAAAAATGCATTTAGTGGGAACATTAGTTTGTTATGTTTCAAAGTAGATAGGTTATTGTGCAGCTACCTCAGCCTAGAAGCATGCGAGGAAATCGCAAAGACTCTGAGGATCACTTTGAATGCTCTCTGGTCACTGGCAGCAGGACAGGGAACTGGGAGATTACTAACAGTGCAATTGTTTCACAGAAAAAGAGAAACTGGGTAACTTCAGGCCAGTGACGTGACTTCACTGGGAAATTGTCGGAATCATTTTGAGAGACAGTATCAATTATCAAGTTGTAACTGTACCCCCCTCTAGTACTTTCACTGGCAGATCATCCCATATACCCACAAATTGTCTCTCGGGTCCCCTTTAAATCTTTCCCCTCTGACGCCCTCCAGTTTAAGACTCCTCAATCCTGGGAAAAAGGCTGTCATCATTCAACCTATATATGCTCATCATGATTTTACAAATGTCCATAAGATCACCCCTCAGCCTCCTTTGCTCCAGGGAAAAAGTCTCATCCTATCCATTCATTCCTCATAACTCAAGCCCTCCAGTCCCAGCAACATCATTGTGAACCTTTTTGTCACCCCTCTACCTTAGTCACATGGCAACCAAAGCTGTGCACAATACTCCAGGTGTGGTCTAATCAATATCCTATACAACAATATCCTATACAGCTGTAACAAGACAATGATTGTACTTAGTGCTTTGCCTGATGAAGGCAAGTGTACCATATGCCTCCTTTCACTACCTTGTCAACCTGTGTTACCACTTTCAGTGAATGATGCACTTGTACCCCAAGGTCTCTCTGTTCCACAACACTCCCCAGGACCCTGTCATTTACTGCAGAAATCCTGCCTTGCTTTTGACTCCTGATTGGAGGCAAGAATGTTAACCACTCAGCCACAACTGACACCTGGAAGCCTTCAGGACATTGCAGGAACAGCACTAATAAAAGGAAAAACAAGCACGCACACTGCATGTAATGCAGAAAACAAGCCGCACCACATCTGGTGCTGTCTCTCTTTACCTTCTGTGCTCTGCAGCTCAGAGATGACTGCAGTGATTAGCTATCATCTCCCACCTCTGAAATGCAGCCTCTATACAATGCCCAGGAGGATGGAAAAACATGGGAAAGAGAAAATAAAGCCAGGAATGATCTTAGTTGCTGCATTCTAAGATAGTTGGGTCGCTCTGTAATTGTGTTAAGTATTCATTCTGGATGTTTGCCGCTTGGCTGGCCACTTCCCAGTGCCCTGCAATCGGGAGCGCCTGGAACACATTAGCTATCGGCAGCTCAGCTCCATCTTCATGTGGTCTATGTGCAGTAGGGCGGCAAGCCCGGCTGCCGCAGCCAATGGAAACCCAATGGAAGGCTAATTGGATGCAGCTGTGCAGGTCAGGGGTCAGCTGAGGGTGCGACACGTGGCTCAGCGAGCAGGAAGTGGCTCCCTCCAGCGTGACCTGATGCGTGCGAGGGTTGTGAGTGTGTGTGTGTGAAGTGAGGCACCTGGCGATCTGGAAGCAGGGAAACAAATCCACACTGCCTTTGCCTGAGCTGTTTCTGATTGCAGATTAACTCAAACAAACCCTTACATTCCCTTTTGATGGAAACCTTTGGTTGCTTAGTTTGTTTTTGACGCAGGGGAATAGGAGACCGCCAAACAGCACTGCAGCTCATGTTTTAAGGGTATTAGGCTGTTTAGTTTAATGGCATCATATCATGGGCTGATGGAACCATCTTGTTGAAAAGCATGTGAATGCTGGCCAAAATATATCAGTGAACCAACATTACTGAACTACATTATCTGCTCCTTAAGACATTGTTTGTAGGAGGTGGTCAAACCGTCCACAGAAATGATGACACAAAATGTAATCCCAGTGTGCCTCAAGAGATATTAGAGCAGCTTTGTCAGAGGGATAGAGTTTGCCTTAAGGATGTGAGATGAGGAGGATGGGGTTTGAAGAAGAAATTCCAGAGCTCATGGCAAAGGATATGAAAGGTGAAGGAAAGTAGAGTGATGCTAGAAGCAGGGCCGTCTTAACAGGGTTATAGGCCCCCAGGCAAAGCAGTGCACTGGGGCCCCTACACTTCCAGTTTCTTTATGCCGAGTCAAATATGCTGTCATGCACGGGCGATGTTCTTCTCCGTTTCCATGTTCTACAATAACATTCTACAATACATGGATCAACATGGGGCCCCTATGCTCGTGGGGCCCCGGGCAACCGCTCAGCGTGCCCATACGTTAAGACGGCCCTGGCTAGAAGGCAGAATTTGATTATGGCAAAGTTATTGCGTAGGAAGGAACTGCAATTACTGGTTTACACCGAAGATAGACACAAAATTCTGGAGTAACTCAGCGGGACAGGCAGCATCTCTGGAGAGAAGGAATGGGTGACGTTTCGGGTCTGAAGAAGGGTCTCGACCCGAAACGTCATTCATTCCTTCTATCCAGAAATGCTGCCTGTCAACGGGACAGCATTTTCTCCAGCATTTTACTCCAACATTTTGTGTCTATTTATGATAAAGTTATTTGCTGGGCTCAAGATGGTTATTGAGGTAAGAAAGGATGAAGGGTCTGCCTTGAACATGGAGGAGAAGTTTAACATCCAATTGTTGATTGCCTGTGAGCTAGTGAAGGTCAGGGAGATCAAGGGTGATGAGTGAATGAGACCTTGTGTGAGTTAGGATATGGGGAAGGATTCATGGCGAATCTGCAGAGGGCTGGATGTAGAAGATGGGATGATGGTAGCCAAACCAGTGAAATAGTTGAATCTGTTAATCATGCTGGACTGACAGGACTGATAATGGGTGATGTTACAGAGGAGTTTATGCAGGGAGGGTTGCAGAGGATATGCGTTCAGCTGAAGGTCAAATAAGATGCCATGGTTAGCTTCATTATAGATGAGAAGGGGGATGGAGGAGAAATATTATTGTCCAGCAAAATATATGTCCATTTCAACAGGTTCAATTATAGCTGTAATGAGTGGTAGGGAAAGGGGGGGGGGCTGGTGTAGGAAGAGATGGAAGATAAGCAGATTGAGGAAAGAAACGTGGGTGAAGGAGGCAGGGTGAGTGGAAAGAAAGGTATGCGCAGCAGGGGGGTGGGAGGAAATGGATAGATGAGAACGGAGGGGGTGGATGAGATGAGGGTTACAGGAGGTGGTGGGGTACTTGAAATTGTGTTTTTTTCCCAAAATAGCTTCCATTTAAACCGATCAAATGAGTGTAATCATAAGCGCTGTTCCATACATTAATGAAATAAATCGACTTATGACTTTGGCCTTTACAAAGCATTTGGACAGTTACATGGATGGGATAGGAAAGGTTTAGAGGGATATTAAATTTAAATTTTAAATTTCTTTATTTATATAGCACATTTTTAGTCAACTTGCAAAGTGCTTCACATAATTACATTCACACACACAGGCAAAGGTGGGTGAAGTGTCTTGCCCAAGGACACACACAGGCAAAGGTGGGTGAAGTGGCTTGCCCAAGGACACAACGACAGTATGCACTCCAAGCGGGATTCGAACCAGCTACCTTCCGGTTGCCAGCCGAACACTTAGCCCATTGTGCCATCTGTCGTCCTATTGTCGTCCTATTGGCCAAACGCGGGCAGATTAGACTAGCTTGGACAGTATAGACACATTTTGTGCTGTATGACTCTATGACTATGACTTCATTAATTCATGTCAGTCACTAGATCTGAAATGATATATTTCGAAGATAGACTCAACTGTTCTGTTTAGGTCAGAGGTGAGTCTGGTTGATACTGGCCTAGGTTACATATGTATTTCAGTGGCTGTAAGCCAACTCCTGGAAAAGAGATTGCTAAACTGCTCACACACAGATGAGATTAAAGCTCTCTCTGCAGCAACTCTGTGTACCTTACTAGTTTAGACAGAAAGGGAGCTCCTTTTACACTCCCCCATCAATCACACCAGAGACCAATGAGAATGAATGATCAATTATGCAGTGGCATGAACGGGTACTCTTCGCAATGAGAGCAGTGAGAGCAAATAACACTGAGATCACTCGGCAGGCTAGAAATCAGGATTGCATTTGGACTTTGACAGGCTCTATGACGTTATGATGGTTATCTTGTCTTTCAAAGCCATCCTGCTTTAAAATCAAAGGCACATCATCTTTCAAAGGCACTGGAATTAACGAGAGTGCTGAAAAGGAGCAGGCAAAGTGCAAATTGCCTGCATTGTTCACAAATAATTATATTTGTCTCTTAACAATGTTTAACAGTGAATACGAGGTAAAGAGCTGCAAACCCTGTATGGTGTTCGCTTATATGAAGTATGAACAGTACCTATCTCTGCCAAAGTCTCACAGAGAAAGTGAATGAAGCAAAATACACTCTGATATCTCTATTTATTAAACCATTTCAGGCCTGTGTTTAGCTCTTGGTCTGTACAAGTGAATAATTATGAATCTTTACCTGCTTTGCATCAATAGGGAAAAAAGTAGATGCATTAAAAATAGCAAGATAAATATGTACCTTGATTAGGAAATGGGCAGGTAAAGAAAGAACTAGGAAAAGGGAGAAAAAAATTATATACTTATCATATGCATTATGTTTAAGAAGGAACCACAGATGCTGGAAAAATACAATACAATATACAATACAATACAATACAATATTCATTCGAAATTCCGTTTCCACAGCCATACAAACAAAGACAATTTCCTACAGACATACACACAATTTAATTCACACAAACATCCATCACAGTGAACCCACTGTGATGGAAGGCAAAGTCTTTTCTCTCCCCTGTTCTCCATGTCTCTCCCGATGTCCAAGCCCCAGGCGGGCGATGATAAGTCCCACGGCCATTTTAGGCCGTGCCGGGCGATTTACGGCCCCGCTCCTGGTCTAAAAGTCACAGGCGGGCGCTGTAATGTCCCACGGCCATGAAGCCGTGCCGGGCGATGTACGTCCCCACTCCGGGTCGTTCCAACCCCGCGACACGGGCTGGAGAAGTCGCGTTGTGGGAGCTCCGGGAAGCGGTCTGTCCCCCCGGACCCGCGAGCTCCCGATGTCCCAGTCCACCGGACCTGCGGCTGTGTTGCTGGAGCCTCCGAGCCCCAGGAGTCGAGTCGCAGCAGCGAGTCACCGCCGCTCCCCATGCTTCGAGGCCAGCCAGCCCCACGATGGTGAGTAGTCTGCAGCTCCGCAGTCTCCCGAGCCCCCGGGTCGTTCAGGCTGGAGGCCGCTCCATGGTGCTAGGCTCCAACGACAACTGAGACCCGACAGGGAAAAAGTCGGGTCTCCCGGACAGGGAAGAGATTTTAAACGGTTTCCCCCTTCCCCCCCCCCCCCCCCCCCCCCCCCCCCCCCCCGCCCCCCACATATATACATTTAAAACCAGTCTTAAAAAACACCAACACTACATTTAACTAGACACAAAATTTAAAAAAAGACAGACAGGCTGTAGGGGCCGCTGCAACGGGTGAGTCGCGCCACCAAAAATAAATTGTGTTTATCAAAGGTAGATAAAAATGCTGGAGAAACTCAGCGGGTGAGGGTAATGCACATATATGCATTATGTTTGCAGTCAGTTGGGGCTATTTTAGTATGTTTTTCTTTCAGACCCTATGTCATTTTCACCCAGAGAGGTGTGAATCTATGGAATTATCTGCCACAGAAGGCAGTGGAGGACAATTACTGGATGTATTCAAGAGAGAGTTGGATATAGCACTTAGGGCTAACAGAATCAAGGGATTTGGGGAAAAAGCAGGAACGGGGTACTGATTCTGGATGATCAGCCCTGATCATATTGACAATAACCGCAGGAGTCGGCCATTCGGTCCTTCGAGCCAGCACCGCCATTCAATGTGATCATGGCTGATCATCCCCAATCAGTAACCCGTTCCTGCCTTCTCCCCATATCCCCTGACTTCGCTATCTTTAAGAGCCCTATCTAGCTCTCTCCTGAAAGTATCAAGAGAACCGGCCTCCACCGCCCTCTGAGGCAGAGAATTCCACAGACTCACCACTCTCTGTGAGAAAAAGTGTTTCCTCGTCTCCGTTCTAAATGGCTTACCCCTTATTCTTAAACTGTGGCCCTGATTCTGGACTCCCCCAACTGTCGGGAACATGTTTCCTGCCTCTAGCGTGTCCAAACCCTTAACAATCTTATATGTTTCAATAAGATCCTCTCTCATCCTTCTAAACTCCAGAGTGTACAAGCCCAGCCGCTCCATTCTCTCAGCTTATGACAGTTTCGCCATCCCGGGAATTAACCTTGTAAACCTAAGCTCCAATCCCTCAATAGCAAGAATGTCCTTCCTCAAATTAGGAGACCAAAACTGAATGAATGATATCTTTATGAATGAATGATATCTTTATTTCGAACGATTTAAAAAAAAAAAGAAGAAAAGAAAAGATGAAAATGAATAAATAAAAAGAAAATTATATATATACATATATATATATATACATAAATACATACACACATACATACATATACATGTACATATATACATACATACATATACACATATACACACATACACAACATATATGTACATACATAAATTAAAAAATCAAAAGCCAATTTCAACATAATACACATTAGACTCGTTCGAAAAGGGATAGGAAGAAGCCTATGCTTGTCAAGTCCTACCCCCATTCTTCACCATTAACAAATGCAAAATTCAATAAAATAAACTAAACAGACAATTCAAATAAAACTACTCCAATCAAGCTATTAAGAAAAAAAGAACAAAAAAAGAAAAGAACAAAAAGAACAAGCACCATTAACATCTGTGAGATTTACATTCTCCTTCCTCATTACTGTACTTTTCAAAGATATATCTTTTGTACATTTTTTTAAATTGCATTATATTCATACTTTGTTTAATTGTTTCGTCAAGACCATTCCACAAAACCACCCCACAAATGGAAATACACATACTTTTTAAATTGGTCCGAGCATAATGCTGTTTCAAGTTTAGTTTCCCTCTAAAGTTATAACCCCCCTCTCTGTCTTTGAACAGTTTTTGTATGTTTACAGGTAGCAGTTTATTTTTTGCTTTATAAATTATTTGTGCAGTCTTAAATTCTACCAGATCCTTAATCTTTAAGGTGTGTAATTTTAAATACAGTATATTGGTGTGTTCATGATATCCTACATTGTTTACTATACGAATAGTTCTTTTTTGTAGTGTGCTTGGTGATTGTAAGGTGGTTTTGTAGGTGTTGCCCCATACTTCCACACAGTAATCTAAATACGGTAACACAAGTGAGCTGTACAGAATATACAGTGCTCTCTCATTCAAAACATGCCTTGCGTTCCCCATCACTCCAATACTCCGTGCTACTTTTGCTCTCACATGTTTTATATGGGGTTTCCAGCAGATTTTGTGATCAAGAATCACACCCAGAAATTTATTTTCATACACTCTTTCCATTTCAACATTATTTATCATTATTTTTACTTGTGTATTTATTTTGTGTTTTCCAAACAGCATAAGTTTGGTTTTGTTTAAATTTAATGATAATTTATTCAAATCAAACCATGTTTTTAGTTTACTCATTTCTGCTGTGACCACCTCCAAAAGCTGCTGCAAATTGTCCCCATCACAGAAAATATTAGTGTCATCTGCAAATAACACAAATTTCAAGAGGTTTGACACCCTACATATATCATTAATATACAAAATAAATAATTTGGGGCCCAAAACCGACCCCTGTGGGACTCCACAAGTTATTTCTAAGCATGTTAATTTGCAGTCCCCTGTTTGCACAAACTGATGTCTTTTACTTATGTAGCTTCTCATCCACGCTAGTACAACCCCTCTGATTCCATACTTTTCCAGTTTTTTGATTAGCAAATGATGATCAATTGTATCGAATGCTTTTTTCAAATCTATAAATACACCCACTGCATATTTCTTGTTATCTATAGAACTGGTAATGTCGTCAATTAACTCCATTAATGCCATGGATGTCGATCTGTTTGACCTGAATCCATATTGACTATCAACTAGCAATTCGTGGTTCTCGATAAAGTTATCTAATCTACTTACATACAGTTTTTCTAATATTTTTGAGAACTGAGAGAGTAACGACACCGTCCTGTAATTTGTAAATTGATTTCTGTCTCCAGCGTTGTATAGTGGGATGACTTTGGCAGTTTTCATTTTACATGGAAATACACCAGTTTTGAAAGATAAATTGCAAATATAAGTTAAGGGTTTAACAATTACACCAATGACTACCTTGATTAAAGCCATATCAATGTCATTCTAGTCTGTAGATCTTTTATTCTTACAATTACTAACAATGTCAATAATCTCCTTTTCATCAGCTGCTTTCAAAAACATTGAGTTTGGGTTGCTGTCTAACAAATCCACAACCTTCCCCTCTCCTTCTTCTGACTGTGGATTATCGATTTCTTCTGCCAGTTTTGGTCCCACACTTACAAAAAACTGCACACGATACTCCAGGTGTGGTCTCACTAGGGCTCTGTACAACTGCAGAAGGACCTCTTTGCTCCTATACTCGACTCCTCTTGTTATAAAGGCCAACATGCCATTCGCTTTCTTCACTGCCTGCTGTACCTGCATGCTTACTTTCATAGACTGATGAATAAGGACCCCCAGATCCCGTTGTACTTCCCCTTTTCCCAACTTGACGCCATTTAGATAGTAATCTGCCTTCCTGTTTTTGATACCAAAGTGGATAACATCTCATTTATCCACATTAAACTTCATCTGCAATGCATCTGCTCTCTCCCATATTGAATGGCTCGAAGGGCCGAATAGCCTACTCCTGCACCTATTTTCTATGTTTTTATATTTATATGTCATTATACCTGCATGAACCTAAGAAAAAAAATGAATTTTGAAGGTGCTGTGCCCTGCCTGTGTGGTTGATATTAGTTAAAGATGGAAGCGGAGGCCAGTGGGGCTTGGTTGAATCGCAAGGTGGAATGCTGAGTGAAATAAACAATGACAAAGACTGTGTCTCTTTGATTCTCAGGAAAGACCAACATCTGCTGTCACCTGTGAACTGCTGGTACTTGGTGCTCAATCAGACACGGCGGGAGAGCAAGGACCATGCCACCCTCAACGACATCTACACCAACAACATAATCGTCCGCCTAACGCAGATCAGTGAGGACGTCATACGGCTCTTTAAAAAGGTCAGTTTACTACTTCGAAATGCCGAAAGAACTGTAGATGCAAGAAGCACAAGAAATCTGAGGTAAAAACAAAAACTTCTGGAAATACTCAGCAGGTTAGGCAGCATCTAGGGAGAGAGAAACAGAGATAACATTTCAGGTCAATGAACTTTCATCATTATCCCCGGCACTTTCTGTTTTCACTTCAGTTCAAAGTGTTTGTGACTAATAATATGACAGATTAAATAGCAGTATTTATGATCATTTGGCTATCAACCTTTAAGTTCCAAGAAACAGAAAATCACACTCAGTAGTTTCTGAGTTTCCATCCCAAGTGGGATTGCACATTGCACAACTGCATGCAGTTATAATGGAGACACAAGGAACTGCAGATGCTGGAATGTCATTAGAAACGGGAATAGTGCCGGAGGATTGGCGTACTGCGCATGTTGTTCCATTGTTTAAAAAAGGGTCTAAGAGTAAACCTAGCAATTATAGACCTATTAGTTTGACGTCAGTGGTGGGCAAATTAATGGAAAGAATACTTAGAGATAATATATATAAGCATCTGGATAAACAGGGTCTGATTAGGAACAGTCAACATGGATTTGTGCCTGGAAGGTCATGTTTAACTAATCTTCTTGAATTTTTTGAAGATGTTACTCGGGAAATTGATGAGGGTAAAGCAGTGGATGTTGTGTATATGGACTTCAGTAAGGCCTTTGACAAGGTTCCTCATGGAAGGTTGGTTAAGAAGGTTCAATGGTTGGGTATTAATGGTGGAGTAGCAAGATGGATTCAACAGTGGCTGAATGGGAGATGCCAGAGAGTAATGGTGGATGGTTGTTTGTCAGGTTGGAGGCCAGTGACGAGTGGGGTGCCACAGGGATCTGTGTTGGGTCCACTGTTGTTTGTCATGTACATCAATGATCTGGACGATGGTGTGGTAAATTGGATTAGTAAGTATGCAGATGATACTAAGATAGGTGGGGTTGCGGGTAATGAAGAAGAGTTTCAAAGTCTACAGAGAGATTTATGCCAGTTGGAAGAGTGGGCTGAAAGATGGCAGATGGAGTTTAATGCTGATAAGTGTGAGGTGCTACATCTTGGCAGGACAAATCAAAATAGGACGTACATGGTAAATGGTAGGGAATTGAAGAATGTAGGTGAACAGAGGGATCTGGGGATAACTGTGCACAGTTCCATGAAAGTGGAATCTCATGTAGATAGGGTGGTAAAGAAAGCTTTTGGTGTGCTGGCCTTTATAAATCAGAGCATTGAGTATAGAAGTTGGGATGTAATGTTAAAATTGTACAAGGCATTGGTGAGGCCAATTCTGGAGTATGGTGTACAATTTTGGTCGCCTAATTATAGGAAGGATGTCAACAAAATAGAGAGAGTACAGAGGTGATTTACTAGAATGTTGCCTGGGTTTCAGCAACTAAGTTACAGAGAAAGGTTGAACAAGTTAGGGCTTTATTCTTTGGAGCGCAGAAGGTTAAGGGGGGACTTGATAGAGGTTTTTAAAATGATGAGAGGGATAGACAGAGTTGACGTGGAAAAGCTTTTCCCACTGAGAGTAGGGAAGATTCAAACAAGGGGACATGACTTGAGAATTAAGGGACTGAAGTTTAGGGGTAACATGAGGGGGAACTTCTTTACTCAGAGAGTGGTAGCTGTGTGGAATGAGCTTCCAGTGAAGGTGGTGGAGGCAGGTTCGTTTTTATCATTTAAAAATAAATTGGATAGTTATATGGATGGGAAAGGAATGGAGGGTTATGGTCTGAGCGCAGGTATATGGGACTAGGGGAGATTATGTGTTCGGCACGGACTAGAGGGGTCGAGATGGCCTGTTTCCGTGCTGTAATTGTTATATGGTTATTATATGGTTAAAAAGACAAAATGCTGGAGTAACACAGCGGCGTCAGGCAGCATCTATGGAGGGAATTGATAGGCGATGTTTAATGGTCCCAATCTGAAATTGAGCCTATCCATTCCCTCCACAAATGCTGCCTGACCCGCTGAGTTACTCCAGCGCTTTGTGTTTTGCATGCAGTTATAGACCGTCCTCCGGCCACTGGTGGTGACATCTAGAGGCTACATATAGAACAACTAGACCCATGAGTTATACTGGCTGCAAAGAGACAAGCATCTGGAAATTCAATCTCCTGACTGCTTTAAGTATCATGCAAATAAATGTAATGTGTCTCTCAGAACATGGAGATGCAGCTTAAGCATGGTGGATGAGTTATCGGTAGCCATGGTCGGGATAACAATGAGGCTGACTCCACTGGCCTAATAATGCCGAGCTCCAACCATGTCAGGCATTACACCATCGACAATCCCCGTTGATGATGACATAGGGATCTTCAGGGAGTCAAGCTTTTCTCCATTATTGGTAGACGGAGAACTGGCATGTATGTACGTCTTTGAGGCCTCTGTCTGGCTTGCAATCTGCAAGATATCTGAGGATATACCACCCTTTCATGTGGGTGTTTTTTGGGGGTTTATACTGTATTCTGGTGATAGACCCTCAAGCTCATATCAGGGCCCGCAGAGCGTTTTTGAAAGTGGGAGGTCTGAGCGATCACTGATTACTGGCCTCGGGGGTACCTGGTGAGGGAGCGTAGCAACCAAGCGGGGGGAGGGTGAGGGAGTCCCCCTCCCCCCCTCCCATGGTAGGGACTTTTTGAAATTTAATGTATTAAAATCAGGTTTTAATGCATTGTAGAAGTATGATTTCAATTTTTGGGCCTACATGAGAGATAGGAGCAGGTGATTATTATTTTTGTTATTGCTCAACCTCCAAAAACTGGCCAACCCCCACCTCAATGGGAGGATATATCCCCCATCCCCCCCCCCCCCCTCCGGGATCGACGCCAGTGCCTTCCACAGTGCAGAAAATTTAACAAAAAAACTTTTAAATGTGTTATAATTTCAAGTGCTATTTTTTTTGTAGTTGGAAAAAGGGACAAGAAATAATCATAACATTTCCTGATTTTGCATAATCATACAAATTATGTTTTGCTCGGGGAAGAAATCAGAGTAATTTGAAAGTAGGCGTTCTCCTTTTGACGTATATTTCATTTTGATTTGAATTAAGAATCATCAAACCATGACATTAATAAAGGAGGTATATGTTGGTGGAAACATTACTTTTTTAAAAGTAAGACTTTCGAGAAATGTAAAATGCATTAGAAATATACATTTTAATGCACTGAGTCTCTTGCCCAGAGTAGGTGAATCGAGGACCAGAGGACAGATTTAAGATGAAGGGGAAAAGATTTCATAGGAATCTGAGGGGTAACTTTATCACACAAAGGATGGTGGGTGTATGGAACAAGCTGCCAGAGGAGGTAGTTGAGGCAGGGACTATCCCAACATTTAAGAAACAGTTAGACTGATACATGGATAGGACAGGTTCGGAGGGATATGGACCAAACGCAGGTAGCGTAGCTAGGACATGTTGGCGGGTGTGGGCAAGTTGGGCCGAAGGGCCTGTTTTCACCCTGTATCACTCTATGACTACATTATACCTCCACCATGCATGAATGCTTCAATATCAAGTGGTCGAGATTCAAGCATGAGCAAGTTACATAGAAACATAGAAAATAGGTGCAGGAATAGGTAATTCGGCCCTTCGAGCCAGCACTGCCAATCAATATGATCATGGCTGATCATCTAAAATCAGTACCCCTTTCCTGTTTTTTCCCCATATCCCTTGATTTCGCTAGCCCTAAGAGCTAAATGTAACTCTCCAGAAAACATCCAGCGAATTGGCCTCCACTGCCTTCTGTGGCAGAGAATTCCACAGATTCACAACTCTCTGGGTGAAGAAAGTTTGTCCTCATCTCAGTCCTAAATGTCCTACCCCTTATTCTTAAACTGTAACCCCTGGTTCTGGACTCCCCCAACATCGGGAACATTTTTCCTGCAGTTACAGTGAGAATGAAAATCTAGCAGGCAAGCAGGATGCTTTCTCCAACCATCCCCATTTGAAGGCCACTAACTTCCATCGCTTCTACCCAGTGCTTGGTACCTACTTCCAGCAGCCACTGGTTGTCCTCCAGGATGTACCGAGCCGCAGCCTGGTCCATGCCAGTCACCAGGACGAATTTGACGCAGAGACTCTCACGGCAGCGGCGCAACTCTTCCTCTTCGCCCCGAGGCCTGGCCGCCTCCGACGGCCCGGGACTCTTGCACTGAGGTTGTTCCATGGCCGGAGCTGCAGCGAGTGGTTTGCCAGCTCCGCAAACACTCACCAACCCCGGCTCCCCGTCCGCATCTGCCCCCACCGCTGCTTCTGCTTCCATCCCTCCCTCAGCCCCGGCTCTCCAACAACCACGACCAGTTACTCAGAGCACAGCAGCGCCTCGTCCAAAGCCAGAGACACTGAAACATGTCTAGCCAAAAAGGTGTGGGGGGCTGCAGCCCCCCAGGTTCCGCGGCCCATGCATATTATGATAGTTCCATGAGATTGCATCATTGTGGAGGTTGCACCGTTTTAATAGCTGGTTTGGCTTCTCTCTCCCTTCATTTCATGTGCAATGATATCTGTCTGTCTCTGGGTGTTTCCACCAGACATTGTGGACCTCACCTGTCGCAGTGTCTACCTGAGTTATTCACACCCATGCCTTGAAGTATCTCCGTTGCACAAGCCAACTTTAACTTCAGGGTTAGAGCTGTTTGTCAGAAAACACTTGCAAAATGCTCCAATTTAAACCATACAATTTTCTCACCACTCCCTGAAAACACACAACTCCTTGCAAAAGGCATCTAAATATCTGGTCTGGCCTCAGCATATTCTTGCTATTGAGGGAGTGCAGCGTAGGTTTACAAGGTTAATTCCCGGGATGGCGGGACTGTCATATGCTGAGAGAATGGAGCAGCTGGGCTTGTACACTCTGGAGTTTAGAAGGATGAGAGGGCATTTTCATTGAAACATATAAGATTATTAAGGGCTTGGACACGCTAGAGGCAGGAAACATGTTCCCGATGTTGGGGGAGTCCAGAACCAGGGGCCACAGTTTAAGAATAAGGAGTAAGCCATTTAGAACGGAGACGAGGAAACACTTTTTCTCACAGAGAGTGGTGAGTCTGTGAAATTCTCTGCCTCAGAGGGCTGTGGAGGCAGGTTCTCTGGATGCTTTCAAGAGAGAGCTAGATAGGGTTCTTAGAAATAGCGGAGTCAGGGGATATGGGGAGAAGGCAGGAACGGGGTACTGATTGGGGATGATCAGCCATGATCACATTGAATGGCGGTGCTGGCTCGAAGGGCCAAATGGCCTACTCCTGCACCTATTGTCTATTGTCTACAGCTAATTACACTCTCAAAATGCAGACCTGACTGTAATCTTAGTAACGTGGGATCTTACTCTTCTTCAAAAATGATGTGGCAGATTCTTTTACAGGGTCAGTGATGATCTTTTATATCTCATCTGAAATCAGTCAACCTCTTGCAGTTGTCTTCCAATTATGTTAGCCCAGGTCTTTGATGAACGTTGGAGTGGGACGTGAAGCTGCAGCTTTCCGAGTCATGATATGAGGCTGAAGGCTTATCACCATATTTGCTCATTAGCTCAATTGTTCACCAGTGATGGGGAAATTAAATGATCAAAAATATGCAAAGGATCCCTTATTGAAATACTGACAGGTTCCAGGATCAGGCACTGCCTGATATCAGTCGCTCTTTCATCTCCTTCACTGTCTCCGCACTGTTGGAGGTATTCCTCGGAGTTACCCCGCCGCATCTCATTAATTGATTAATGTGGTACAGTTAATAGGCACCCTTGCCTTGAATGTTTTCAGTGAGCATTTACAGTTTGCATTTTGGCTGTCACAGTTAAAGGAGAAGCAGTTAAAGGGGAAGAGGGGCACAGAAGGGGAGGTGGGTGGTGGCGTGCAGTAGGCTAGTGACGGGGTGGAGAATACAAACAGATAAAGCTTTTCTTTCCACATCACTTTCAGACATGGTGAGATATTTCCACAAGAAATCAAAATTTTCTGCCAACTGCTTAACAGCATTGAAGTGGACAGTTATTCCTGCTATAACATTGTCTACCAAAACATAAACACACACTTTCTGAAGTAGGCCTCTTCTGGCATATCATCTGTGTCATTCATTTCCTCCAAGTTAGCATCAGGTGTGCTGTCATCATGCAGCCTTGCCCTCTTGCGCCTAACTCCACCACATCTAAGGGAGAGTTTTATTTCTATCTTTAGGTTTGATGCAACTTATTTAGCTTCATTCCACATGGATTTCCAGTTGTTTCGAAGTTTTGTCAGATCTCTGAGGAGATTTTCTATGTTTGCTATTTCAACATCCAGTGTGGCATCTCTAGCTTGGATGACCTTTTTGCAAATATCTATGCCAGCTAATATTTTGTACCACACAGCTGACATTAACACACAGGCAAAAGACGTCACATAAAATAAAATTCCATGGACGTCATTTCTTGTTTTGGCTGTCAAATTTACTTCTAGGAGGTCTTACAGTGCTCATTTAATGCCAGGCAAGTGAGCTTCACAAAGGCTTTACACATATAACACGATCTGACTATCTTGTTTCAGAAAGACCATGAAGAGAACAACCAATACGTTTTTTTTAGTAATTTCCACCGCTTAGGACTAGAACTGAACAGATGGTACAGTTTGAATTGTTCCGAAAAGGGTTATTATTCATCAGAATCATTTCCACATAAGTTGAGTGTGTGACAACCGCAAGGTGAAAAAATTGCTGTTGAGCATTGTTCTTGTATTTTTGCTTATGCGCCATTGTATTTTCCAGCCATATTTGCTCCATTATCGTAGGCTCAAGCTCTACAATCACTGAGAGGAATAGCATGTTTTTTCAATGTGTCATTTATCAGCTGAGTAATTTCTTCCCCTCTTTTGTTGCAAACTTGAGAAATCTTTCTTGAATCTCATACTGCGTTCCTTTTAAAAGTATGTATCTCAAAAGAAATGTTGTTTGTTCAATATGGGAGGAATCTGGTGTGAAATCTACTATTGCTGCAAAGTACTTTGCAGATTGCCTCTCAAGGAAAATGTGTTGTTTCACAAGATTCGAGCACTGCAATAAATTCATTTTGTGAGTCAGGGGACAGGTAATGAACTTGAACCCGCTCACTCCTTTTCTGTGACTCCTCTACACTTAGCACATGTTCCTGAAGGATGGTGTCCCACCAGGACAGCAGTTCAATGAGTCCTAAAAAGTTTCCATTGTTTGAATCACCAATTCAATGAGATGAACCAGTAAATGCCACACTCCCAAGAAAAGTACAACATCCACATGGGCGGAAATCGCTTGACTGAAGCCTCCCTCCTCCAATCAGCACGCTGAATCATCATGTCCAGTGCCAGACCTCCCCCCCCCCCCCCACTGCCTGCTGACCAACGTCTCATCCAATCGGTGCCCTCGAGCATCAGTCTCACCCTCACTGTCTCGTGAAGATTTTTAATAGATTTTTTTTCACCAAATTTCAAAATCCAGATTACAAAACATGAGAGGTGCCCCCTAGTCTTCACAAAATATATGCAAACATTTTCTGAGATTTCAGGAAATTCCCAGCCCCCCTCCTTTGGCTCCCGGGCCCCCTATTGGACTCAGGGCCTGGGTACGATGCACTTCCTGCACCCCCCCCCCCCCCCCCCCTCTCATAGGCCTTGCCCATGCCAACCAGAAAATGTACTTTTAGTTCCCTGTCCTTGCCTCATGCAGACCTGGTTATCTAGCTACTGATAGACCCGGCCGATGAGTTGGAGAAAGCAAACACTACCTATTGATCTTAATTTATGTTTTACGGTATAAAATTCAGTATGATAATCGATTTGTACATCAGACTGTAATGGCAACCTCCCAGATTGCAAACTCTATCCCTCCCTTGAGTCAACTTGCATTGAAAGTCATTTGGACGGTGAGGTACTGCAAGATGCTATTTTTACTCCAGTTTCCTTTCCAAACTATCAGATAGAGAAGACAGTGGCACACTGAAAAACACATGCCTGGGGGATCCCCAGTCTGGACTGTAGTTAGTTCAGGTCACCATTTCCGTATATATGGACCTTGAAGACACAGATATTTAGTCTGTGCTGCCTTTAGATCTGATTGAATATATGTATGCATATTGTAATCCCAGTACCAGATTTGGTTCCTGAGTTCTGATCCCACTATATATATGTGTCAAGGCCAAGCAAATCAAAAGACCCCAGGCTTGATTTGCAGTCTGTGCTCAGCTTTGATCCAAGTCAATGTATGTCTGGGCTTTGTAGACCCAGTGGAGTCAGGCCAATTCCTAATCTGTATTGATTCCATCACGTTTATGTCTGGGTTGTGCAGATATAAATGCCCCATGTTTGATCCCTGATCTGGCCTTTTGCTAACTGAACATTGGCTTGTGCATTCTTCCTCTCCAGAGCCAGCTCTCTGACACCTCCTCTGAACCATGACCCCACCACTGAACACGAAGCTAGTATCTCCCAGATAGTCATTGACTGCAGTTCCTTGGGAGATCTTACCCCCACAGCATTCACCCAGCCACTCACTCTGCACCGAGAGGCAGCTTGGAATTGGACAGTGTTAGAGCTCCCTGTTGCTACCTGATGACCTCTGAAGCTGTAGAAAGATGTTGGCATCAGTTATAAGATTCACTGTGGTGCCTTTCGTAGATGGATAGCCTCGATACTCAGCTCACTGATAAATACTGATCAATGTAGCGGGAGAGCATGTTTGACTCTTGCTGAGTGGGTACCCATGTTGTGCATTTGTGTTTTCACCCCAGTCCCCCTACAGATACATCAGACCCAGTCTCAATCACTGTTTCTGGATGCCTTCATTATCCTTCTTCCAAGTTCTGCCCTGCAATTTCAACAAAAGAATTGCACTTTGTCAAATACTGCTGTGATTTAGAGTCAAAGAGAGATACAACACATATACTGGCCTTTCAACACATCAAGTCTGCTTCCACCATCAACCACTTAGTACATTAATCCTATATTAATCTCACATTCCCATCAACTCCTCCAAATTACCACCACTCACCTGCACACCAGGGTGCTTTATAGTTCACTCCTGTTTGCCACCTTCATTGCAGCCTTCCTTGACAATCACCGACTGCTATGCAAGTGGGGCTTTTGCCGGGCTTCGTAGTTTTTGAAGACTGCGACCTCGAAGTGAGGGCCGAGCTACTGGTCTGCAAAGTTATTTTTCTTCCCACGCTAGTTGAGGAATGGAGTTGAGGTATGGACCAGCTACAGCAGACACCCCAGTGTCCTCGACTCCTACCTCCAGAGATGCCTCTGGAAGATCCTACACTTCATCTGGGGGGACAGGCGCACTGATATGAATCTGTTAGAAGAGGCATTTATTTCCTCCCACATCCTAAGACATATTGGAAAACTATTTGGCTGTCGTAAATTGCCCCTTGTGTTAGTAGTGTTAGGAGAGACTGAGGGTGAAGTGATAGAAGTATGGAAGATAATGAGAGGGTAGATGGTCAACATCCACTTCTCATGGTCGAGATGAGAAAACAAGGGCATTAGTTTAAGGTGAGAGTTGGGAGATTTAAAGGCGATCCGAGGGGTGAGTCTTTTACAGAGTGGTTGATTTCTGGAATTTACTGCCAGAGGGAGTGGTGAATCTGATATAATTACTATGTTTAAGAGGCATTTAGACAGGGCACAAATAGGCATAGAAGGGAATTGTCCTAATGCAGGCAAATGGGTTGAATGTAGATGGACTAAACGGTTAGCATGGTTTCTATGCTGTTTTAATGCGAGAACTGAAGGAAGTTGATGGGCATGTGAGAGAGAATATATTACATTGGATTTATACCGGGCATAGATTAAATGGGCCAACTGGCCTTCTATGTTGTAAGAGGAATGGAGATTTAGTTTAGTTTAATGATACAGCATGGAAGCAGGTCCTTCGGCGCATGGAGTCTGTGCCGACCAGCGATCACCCATACCCTAGTTCCCTCCTATACTCTAGGGATAGTTCACAAAAGCCAATTAACCCTATAACCTGCATGTCTTTGGAATGTGGGAGGAAATCAGAGCACCTGGAAAAAAACAACATGGTCACAGGGAGAACGTACACACTCCGTGCAGACAGCACCCGCAGTCGGGATTGAACCGAGGTCTCTGGCGCTGTAAGGCAGCAACTCTACTGCTGCGCCACTGTGCCGCCCATGTAAGGACTTGGTACAGGTTCTGCAGCTCACCACGAATACATTTGGGGCGGGTAAATCCATATGAAGGTGGAGAGCAAATGGCCTTTGGAAGCCGCTTCTGAATGGAGTTTCCCCCAACTCCTTTGTTGCATTCTTCCTTTCACACGCTATTCCAGGAGTTGGACAACTGGAGGTTTCAGGATTTAGGGGGTTAAATGTTTTTGTTGACATACCTGTCAAGACAAATTGAGCAAAATCAGGTAAACGGATAAATGGAAAAGCAGGCCAGTTGGTCTGAATGGACTATTCTTGTTGCTGAAGCTCTTTGGATGTTGCTCGGTATTTTCCGTCTTAAACTCTGCCACAGGTGTTTTCCGTCTTAAACGTTTAATTGCTGGAGAATAACGTGCCATTTCCTGGAAATTTTACATGGTAGGTTGCATTCTGGGACCTACTTGGATTTGCTAATGGAAATAACTTTGGCCAAGCACTGAATTATCCCAGGCACCTGGCATTTCTGCGTGTACCATGATTTTATATTCTGTGCCTGTTTCCTGTTCTGTTTGTTCTGGTAGTTAGGCATGGCTGTGCCTCAGGTTTGTTCCTTCCAGTATCCACAATCATCTCAGCACTGCACCCCTATCCCACTCCCCAAAACTCTCCGATGCCCCAACACCCGTTCATCGCTGGAAACCTGCTCTCAGTTGCCCGGGTGCTGTGTTCTGGATTTAACTTTATAAAACTGCTTCAAATGCAGCTCCTTGACTAGCCTCTCGATCAACAGACCTTCTATTTCTGTCACTTGGCATTCACTTGCTCTTTTCACCTCTTGTGAAGCATTCTGCAGCAATTTTCCACCTGTAGTTAATGGACTGTTAAGGTACAGGCAGATTTACACCACTGCCTGTTGTATAGTCATGCTACTGGCCGTTGCTACCTGGATGAGTAAATACCTTAATGAGGGCCATTTAAAAGCAGTAGTGTTAAAGAATAATGTTGAATAGACTGACTATTATTTCTCATATTATCTTAATATAGAAGTAGGTTATTTGGCCCAAAGTGCCTGTGCTGGTTCCCAGAGCTTTCCCAGCAGTTGCATTCCCCCAGTTCATTTCCCTGAAGCATTTTTCATCGGCTAGTCTGTTGGCCAAATGCCCCCCCTGTGTGGACTGAGGGTGGGTGGGACTGGGCAACATCACAGCTGACATCAAACTTGTCCTTATTTGTTGCTCGAGTGCACATGTTGTCCTGCAGGACTCTGAGTTGATGATAAGGACTCGTGGCCTGTCGCTGTCCTGCAGTGATTAAACCAACTCCTCCATCTACTCTGTAGGGAGATGAATTAACAGAGGACAGACCAGAAACAGGACATGGTTATTCTTGGTCCATGTGGTTCGAGATCACAGCAGGGTCCTTTACAGAAGGATCTATCATTTGATTAATGGATTCAGTAATCAACTTCAGTAAATTCATTTTGTGACTGCATTAGGATGTACTCCAGTTTCCTTTTCTGATGTATTAGATTAATTGAAGACCAGTGCGTTGTCTTGTGTGAGAAACAGATCCAAGTCCCATGTTGGTCGTGAAAACAGCTGCCACTTCGCCGCATGCCTGCGTCCATGCAAGGTTGTGTATGTTGCAGACAAGCCATAATCTAACTGGATCGCAATAGACTTGGAAATGGATCGGCTCTGTCTGTTCCCTCGTACATTAAATGTCTTCATTTGAGTGGCTACAGTGAGCAAAGACATAAAAGGCTATGTTATGGTTTGATGAAAGCATATGCTTGCCCATTGATGACATCCAAACAACTCAACATAGATAGGTAGGTTCAGTCCTTCTGAGTCCTATATTGATTACACTGCACCGAGGCTCTCTCAGTAACTGGACCCTTGAACATTTACAGTGCATTCAGAAAGTATTCACTTTTTCCACATTTTGTTACGTTACTGCCTTATTCTAAAATGGATTAAATTCTTTTTTTTATCATCAATCTATACATAATACCCCATAATAAAAAAGCGAAAACAGGTGTTTAGAAATTTTTCCAAAGTAATTAAAAAGAAATAACTGAAATATCACATTTGCATGCGTATTCAGACCCTTTACTCAGTACTTTTTGAGGAACCTTTGGCAGCAATTACAGCCTCAAGTTTTCGTGGGTATGACACTACAAGCTTGGCACACCTGTATTTGGGTAATTTCTCCCATTCTTCTCTGCAGATCCTCTCAAGCTCTACCAGGTTGGATGGGGAGCGTCGATGCACAGCTATTGCAGGTCGCTCCAGAGATATTCGATCGGGTTCAAGTCCAAGCTCTGGCTGGGCCACTCAAGGACATTCACAAACTTGTCACAAAGCCACTCCTGCGCTATCTTGGCTGTGTGCTTAGGGTCGTTGTCCTGTTGGAAGGTGAACCTCTGCCCCAGTCTGAGGTCCTGAATGCTCTGGAGCAGGTTTTCATCAAGGATCTCTCTGTACTTTGCTCCGTTCATTTCCCCTCGATCCTGACTAGTCTCTCAGTTCCTGCCACTGAAAAACATCCCCACAGCATGATGCTGCCGCCACCATGCTTCACCGTAGGTATGGTTTGACCAGGTGATGAGCGGTGCCTGATTTCCTCCAGACGTGACGCTTGGCATTCAGGCCAAAGAGTTCAATATTGGTTTCATCAGACCAGATAATCTTGTTTAGGTGTCTTTTGGCAAACTCCAAGCGGGCTGTCGTGTGCCTTTTACTGAGGAGTGGCTTCTGTCTGGCCACTCTACCATAAAGACCTGATTGGTAGAGTGTTGCAGGTATAGTTATCCTTCTGGAAGTTTCTCCCATCTCCACAGAGTAACCCTGGAGCTCTGTCAGAGTGACCATCGGGTTCTTGGTCACCTCCCTGACCAAGACCCTTCTCCCCCGATTGCTCAGTTTGGCCGGGCGGCCAGCTCTATGTAGAGTCCTGGTGTTTTCAAAGTTCTTCCATTTAAGAATGACAGAGGCCACTGCTCTTTGGGACCTGCAATGCTACAGAAATTGTTTTATACCCTTCCCCAGATCTGTGTCTCGACACAATCCTGTCTCGGAGGTCTACAGACAATTCCTTTGTCTTCATGGCTTGGTTTTAGCTCTGACATGCACTGTCAACTACGGGACCTTATATAGACAGGTGTGTGACTTTCCAAATCATGTCCAATCAATTTAATTTACCACTTGTGAACCAATCAAGTTGTAGAAACATCTCAAGGATAATCAATGGAAACAGGATGCACGGAAGCTCAATTTTGAGTGTCATGGCAAAGGGTCTGAATACTTATGTAAATGTGATATTTCTGTTATATATTTTTAATTACTTTACAATAATTTCTGAACACCTGTTTTCGCTTTTTTATTATGAGGTATTGTGTGTAGATGATGATAAAAAAAATGAATTTAATCCATTTTAACGTAACAAATGTGGAGAAGGTGAAGGGGTCTGAATCCTTTCTGAATGCACTGTAAGTGCAAAAAAAAACCAGCCTGGTGCTCTCCGTGGAAGGAAATCTGCCATGCTTATCCAACCTGGTTTACAGGTGACTCCAATCTTAACTGCCTCCTCAGTTCAAGGCCAATTAGTGATGGGTAGTAAATGGCAGCATTGTCAGAAGCATCTACCTGAGAGTGCATAAGAATGTCGACACAGTTCAGTGACATTTTTTGTTCAATGTAGCTACACCTTCCACACCACCATGAATGCAGATCAATCAAGTCTGAAAGGTACATTCCAGAAGGAATTCCAGAAGTGCGATGGTCAGAGCTTCAAACACATTTTTCTGTCTGGTCAACAGTGCCTTAGCCTCTTGGCCAAGACGCCCCTAATGTTGGAGCCTGTGCAACCAGGGAAGGTGTCCTTGACTCCACCTTGTTGATGGATAGTATCTTCACACGAGTCCAGGTTCAGCCATGTTCTAGGTATAGGTTTATTATTGCCAAGTGTACCATGACAGATTATTGGTAATGTTAACACCAAGGGACTTGTAGCTCTCTGTGTTGTGGAGGTCAAATTCCTTACCACAATCCTAGGAAGAGTATTTCACAACCATGGAGGCAGCGTGGATTTTCGAACACCACTTACAAGTCTGCCCCGACTAGCATCCCCAAACACCTAGCACTATCCTATACACCAGGGACAATTTACAATCTTTACCGAAGCCAAATACCCTACAAACCTGGTTGTCTTTGGAGTGTAGGAGGAAACTGGAGCACCTGGGGGAAAACCCACACAGTCACGGGGAAAACATACAAACTCCACACAGACAGCACCCATAGTCAGGAGTGAACCCGGGTCTCTGGATCTGTAAGGCAGCAACTCTACTACTGCGCCACCATGCCGACCCTGTGCA